>NC_048409.1:16081878-16145822 GCF_013103735.1 Etheostoma cragini
TAAAACATAGGCCTATAATAATAAGTTTTAAGTGAAGGAGTTTAGAAAGTCATAGGTCAAAATATCAAATGCCTTAACTAGCCCCTCTTAAACCCACTTTGACCTAATGCACATGTTATTGCCCAACATGGCCGATAGTACACCTGTCCTGTCTCTCTTGTTTGGTCCTGCCTCATCAGTGCTCTCGTTGACATTGGTGTTAACCTTGGCCTTTCCATTGAGAAAAAGGTCAGTTAATGATGCGTATTTTACCGCATCTTGATCTAACTACACTACTTTTTAACCTCAACTTCTCTTCGCTGCCAATTCTTTTACATCTCACCACCATTTTCAGTTTTCTCTGTGATCATAACTTCAAGGAAGTAAGTTACCTGACCTAAGGTCAGGCTGAGCCACTCACATTTAACAAAACACGGAGCAGTCCAAGTCGGGAGGGGTTGTTTTTCCGCTCACATCCCAACTTTAAATTGACAGTATTTAATTGTCCCAGTCTGACGGCCGGACACAAACTCCGTTTTGCGCTGTCTGCGGATGTGATAGTGCGTTCCGCTCACCTCCAGACTTGGAAGCCGGAGCTGGGCATAACATCACACCAAAGTTGACTGCGTTCTATTTATAAGTCGTATTTTTCATTGTGGTGTTAGCTCTAGCCAGGTTAGTAATTGTTTGCAATACCAGTTGATAACAATGCATTATGCTGTTTTTTGTTCATACATACACCTTAACATGTCCACAGATAGAAGTTGGACGGGATTGTGTATGACTGATTTAGTGAGACACAAATAAAACAGAAGGGCTAATAACTGTATGTTACTACAGCTTTCACTTCTTTACATGCACGGGACATCCATATTGGATTGTGAGCTTAGGGGACTCTGAGGTTGTCCGAGTTCCGACAGCAGGACTTTAACCTTGGAAAATCAGACTTCCAAGGACAAAAGGAACGCACTATGAGAGCCAGGCAAGCCCATGTCACGGCTGAGGGCAATACTGTCACCTGTTATAATATGTCCGATGGTACCTGACATCGAAAAATAAAATTGCGGGCCGATTCAGCCTGATGTCGACTGTCCATCTTTAGAAAATCACTTGGCCCTGAGGCTACAGCATACCTTTGATTATACACACTAGAGTTGTACAAAATTTGGATACCGTCAAACCTCCTCCCTATTTTACCGCGGTATATGGTATCACCGAGACTAATTAAAAATGATGACGTAAGGCTCAGACGGTGTCACCAAACTGTTGACTTGTGCCAACACCGTTCAGAAACTGAATACCAAACATTAATACTGAAACACCTCTCCCTTCTCATTACCCAAAATGCTGCCAAACTGCATTTCAAATTGTTTTTAATATTTAATCCTTTTCTCCTATATAAGTGCAACGCATTTTTTCAATGACAGTATTGAAACCGATGCTGTTGCTATTTGTAACACCCCGCGGTATACTGCATTACCGCCCAACCCTAACACACACAAACACACAGTTGCTTTTGGCAGGGAACATGAAAATACCAATGTATTATGTTTTAACCTGGACGACCCCTGAGGCTCACCTCTTACTCTTGTGTTAAAAACAAAAGAATACCATGGTGGGGTTAGGTCATCATTTCAAGTCGGACTGTCTACACATGAAGTAGCTCCCAATCAAATACCTCTGAAACTTTCAGATTTTTATTTGTTACAGGATTTAACTGTTCAGGTTGAATCTTTGAGCCACGCCTGCCATGAATGTTCTGATCATAGAGTCTAGACACACTTTGATAACTCAATATCCACAAATTGATTGCAACTTGAAAACAGTTACCGAGACTTTTCCAGTCACAAATGAGAATAGTGTTAAATGACATCATAGAAGCCGCTACACAGAGTGATAGCTATGCTGCAGCAGTATAGTGAGACAGAGCAGGCCGACAGGAGAGAAAAGCAGTAAGTGATGACAAAGAAATGGCTTGTTACAAAATAAAAGTTGATACTGAAAGGAGACGACAGCTGCACTAACTCTGTTTGGTCAAGGTTCAAAAGATAAAAAGTCTCTGTTCTCTTACGGAACAAGTATGAAGCAGGAAAGATCAGAAGAAGGCAGTAATAAAACTCCAACATGCTTTAATGACACTTAAGAAATGGGTGTTTTTATTACTTGTATTGCATTCCATTCTCATTTCTCCTGTATGTTACTATGACTAGAAAGAGTGCAGTAAAATGTGCACAACATTCTTATTCATTCTTGTTTTGTTTTCCTCCTATAGTTAAACACTTTCCTTTAGCTAAAATGTAAAAATTTACAATGCAACAATTAACTATTCACACATAAGATGATGACATGATTCAAATTATACAGTTTGCCTTATCCTCTCCTTTGCCTTTAGAGTAATAAAGACAGTTATGATAAACGCATACTATAAAGTCTCTCCCTGCTTCACATAAGCCTAAAGTGTCTGCACTTGCCATCTGTCAAACTAGGCTAAAACTAGGGAACTCCCTGTGATGATGTTGTCAGGAAATGATTGGTTTATTGCTCTCAGTAAAGGAAAAGATGGCTATGAACAGTTTAAAGAAAAGTAGTTCTAGAAGCAGCCGGTAAAACAATGTGTTTAATCATTCTATCACAGGACTTTGAGAGATCAGCGTTTTTTGAACACTGTCACACAAGATTTTTTCTGACAAAATTGTCAAGCCCCCTTTATGTTCTGTATATTAAATTATATTGATCTGATCAAAATGAATTATTTGATCTCCAGATAATATTTTGTTGCACAATGATTTTAGGTTGTTTTGATAGCTGCTATCAAAGCATTCTGGTTGTCAGATGCAGTCTTTTCACAAGTCTTTAATCCTCAGTCCTGTGTGTGTGTGTGTGTGTGTGTGTGTGTGTGTGTGTGTGTGTGTGTGTGTGTGTGTGTGTGTGTGTGTGTGTGTGTGTGTGTGTGTGTCTGTGTGTGTGTGTGTGTGTGTGTGTGTGTGTACCGAACCTTAGGCTGATAAGAGCTCTGCAGTTTTCACTCATCCATTTACCAATGTGAATGTGACTGTTTGTGTACGTTTAGTTATTTGAATGTGCGTGTACACATGTATATGCGTGTGACGGATGTCTTAGCTCATTTTGAGGAATTCCACCCAAGGTTTTTTTCTCCTGTGTTTGTTCAGCCTTTTTTGCTTGTTCTTTTCTTTTACTGAAGTGTGTCTGTGGGCGCATTGTAGACGCTGGTGGGGGTTGAGACAGGGAGACAGAGTGTACAGTGAGTATAAAAGGAAACACACAAATACACGTGTAAACACAGAGAACGAAGAAATCTCTACTTGGCCTTTCTGCCCTAAACAACTTATCATGTCAAGGGATCCAGATGACCCATGTGTGTGTGTGTCTGCAGCCACTAACAGAAACAAGATTACAATAGTCAGATACTGGCACTGTCACCCAGACACAAGCATGTCATCTAATTTACACATTATCACATGCTTAACTTTGTTCATGTAGCTCACAAATATGGTATTACTTATGTATTAATATGTTTATTGAGCTTATTATTTCTTAACTTTTTTATTTTAAAAGTTAGTTTTTCTTAACGATGCTCATTGTCAGTTATTTTTTACGTTAGAACTTTCAGGATCTTTCACTGGATGGATTCATTATTTCATTTCTTATAGCCAAGTTGGGATGCTTGCATCATTTTTGTAAGGTCAAAATTACAAGGATAAAATGGTGTCATCAGCTAATAGCTAAAGTATTCTATTAAGGCTCATTTTTATTAACATTTGTTCTTTTTTTATATTTATATCCTTGGCACATCTGAGCTACTACAAGTGCCCACTGGTGTGTTGAGGCACAGCAGTTCAAAATACACACACTGAGGTCCAGAGAAGGTGTTGGTCAACATTGTGAGCACATGGGAATGTGTGAAGTACTCTGCTGATTTAAGTGAAGTGTTATCTTTTTTTAAACTTGTTGACTTTAAGATTATCTAAAGGTATGCAACATTTTTACTTGCATACACTACTTGTGTCTGTTAAAGTACAAACGCTCACATGCAGTGGTGCATGCATGGTTGCTTATAGAGAACCACCATGCTTTTAGTCAGTGGTGTGCTTAACCCTTTGAAGAGTCAAACCCTGCAAACAATCTGTATCATGCAAAGTATCATTGTGGCCACTGTGCAAAACGGAGAATTTAACTTCAATTCGGGGACAGAACCACGTTTTATATTTCATAAAGGCTCCATGCATCTTTCTGATTCCTCCTCTTCTTTCTTCCAATAGCTCTCTTCTTATCTGTTGACTTCCTCTCTCAGTGTTATCAGTCAATGCCTCGCTACGTATCACTCCATCTCTCCAGATCCTCCTCTTCCAATCTCCCCCCTTCTCATTTATCTTCCCATCTGTTTCAGCTCTCTTTAATCAAAAGCTGTTTCACCCTGTTGGCTCTATGAGCAAATATAATGCTGCTCACATTGTGTCACAGACATGCATGTGAGGACACTCGCAAAACACAAAGATACTTGCACAAGGATAATACTTTTAGTCAACACATTCACACTATACAAAATGGGGTGCAGACAGAGAGCACTAAAGAAAAAAGTCATAAATGTACAGTAATACACATATACAGTATGCAAATGCATGCAAATAACAAATATAACGATAAATGTGGATAAGTGGATGAGCTCAAGAATGCATGTAATGAGCTGAGCTAGGCGTTGGTGATTTCAGTGAGTGTGATGTCATGGTCCTTGACTGTGTCAGAGTACTTGAGGTGGCCTTGGATCACACACACACACACACACACACACACACACACACACACACACACACACACACACACACACACACACACACATGGGCTGTAGTGATATGCAAAATAAAACTGAATTCGCGACACTCAGATCACACAAACCTGTGTCGCGGTGGGAGAAGGCAGAATCGACTCAACCAACTCCCAGAGGTATCATTCCCGTCCAGATCCAGTGCTACCACATCTATAAATTGCTACTAGTATTAGTCCTTTTGGTGCCTTATTCCTGTTGTGTCTGGTAAATTGGACGGCTAAAAGTGAAAGGGGGACACACCAGTAATGCTAACGGAAGCCGCTGTTCTGAATTGGGTGCCTGGGTCTGTTTCCTGACGGTTTAGTAAACTACCGTTAGCATCCTTAGCACCGGCAGGAAGTGCTGACCGGGCTGGATGCTAGCTAGCTGGGGGCTGACTATGGATGTGTCCCGGGTCTGTCGTCAGCTCTCATCCCGACTTTATTTTAAGGTATAAAAGAATCTTTGGTGTGTTTTGATTGGTACTGATTTATATATTGAAATCAATCAATATCAATGAATAAGGTATCTCTTGTTGTGTTGCAAAGTGGAATGTAATCAATGACAAAACAATTCCATATGGCAGAAAAAAACTGAGTCACCCCCCCCGATAAAAAGAATCAGGTTTGTATTGAATCGTGGGTCAAAAAATGGGACACAAACACAAACACACACACACATACACAATACCTTAACTTCTCTTACAGGCACATATAAAAACATGCTTGAGCATAACATGTGCAGCAAAAGAGACAAATCCCAGTGTACATGCTGCACTGGATTTGACAAAATAATCTCAGTTTAAGGGCCCTTTAATAATTGTTTGGAGCTTTCAATCGCACCACACAATCTTTCTAAATGTATTCTAAGTTAATTTATAAATTTAAAGAAATCTTATTTCTAAAACTGTATTCTTAGTCTGTTCTTTGAAGTTCAGGAATACATAGATTTGCTTGGGGCACAATTGAAGGGCCATAGGTCTCTCCGTCCTGCAACATCTTGATAGATTTAAGATAGGATGCAAATGCGTTCCAAATGTTTTGATGTCATTGTATTAAACACGGGGGTGACACCAGGGAGGAGTGTCACTGGTTTTTTTGGCTTCATGAGTCACTCTCATGACACCCGACATGGAAGAAATTGCATGAGCTAAAGTTACCCCACCCCTAAAAATTTGGCAGACAGTCTTTTCCTCCCCTTCACAGAGGAAATAGGGTGGTGACCACTTGGACAGAGAAGCACACAATAAGATGATGCCTTGGAAAGTGAGTGGAGCTAGGTGTTGTGCTCAGATTTTAGAAGGCAAGGGCAGCAGGAGAGAAGAGAAAGTTTAGGTGGGAGCTTAGAAGAGTTAGAGGGCACAGAGGAAGAGGAGGAGGAGGAGGAGAGGGAAACGGTGTGTTAAGAGAGATATGCCAAGTTGAAAGACCTGTCCCTCCACTTTTCTGCCCTGTCAGCTTTAAAAGAGAGATAGTAAGAACAACGGCAAGCCAAATGGACAGAGTATAAAAAAAAGGGAAATGGAAGAAAGCAGGAATGATAGAGTGGAGGAGGGAGGGGTGAAAAGGTATTGCCAAACAGCAGATAATCCGATCTCTCTCTATCTGATTAGTACCTTTGCCACTGATGAAGGCTACAGACGAATCCTGTTTCCGAGATTGGGAGGGTCACACCCACTGAAGTGGTAACATAATTAAGCTTCTTCACCTCATACCCCAAATGTGATTGTTTAAAGGAACAATGAATTCCTCCAGAATGATTATCCAAATACATAAAATATCCTTTAACAGAAAAAATTATAATGAAGAGCTGTGGATAGTTAGAGGTGAAGAAGGATAAAGCTCCTAAAAGTTTTGTTCTGCAACTGCATGTTTAGAAATCCAAAAGAAAAACTACCCCAACATGAACATACCATCTTAACAATGAGGTATAGTTTAAATTTTGGCGGATTTACGGGATTTAGGTCCCTTCAAAGAGACAGCAGCCGCCCTGACACAAACTAAAGACTGAGCAGGGACAGATGTCTTGAAAGACTGATAAATTATGAACTGTTATCTTTAAAGACTTTAGTGTGTAACTTTTGATATTAATAAACGTCCATTTATAAGCGATTGCCACATGAGTTAATCACGGCTTGTATCATGTCGACGCACCAACAGTTTTGTTGTCATTACTTGGAATTCCTCATGGGGGGGGGGCGACAGAAGATACTCACTATAGCTTTAAGCATTTCTAATGCTGCAATGCATGGTATAGCCTCTAAGATATTCAGTCATCTTTATTTTGAAATGTGTAAAGCTCCGCCGTGGTCAGTGGACATGTGCCTTTTATGATGAATGTGGGCTGCCTTTATCTGGTATTGTTTTTTAAATATTCATCTATTTTGTTATTTTTTTAAAGAGTTTGTTTTGGGGCCTTGTCGGCCTTTATTTTTACAGGATAGCTGAAGACATTGGGGGGGGGCGCAGTGTAAACCTCTATGCATGGACACCCGCTCTACCAACTGAACTATCCGGGGGCCCTTGTTTTTGTGTTAAAGGCATTTCAGCTTTTTTTAATGTATAGGACAGATAGATATGAATGGGAACAGACATGCAAGAAATTGTCACAGCTCAGACTCAAACCCCTGACCTTCTGCATCAAGACATACACTTCTCTATATGTGCATCTGCTCTACCAACCGTGCTAACTGGGCGCCACAGCACACTAGCTGGTATTTGTTTAAGACGTATAAGCTAAGGTGACCTGATTTCCTGATTTTCAGATCAGAAGCGTAAATACCTCCAAAACAGGTAAAGTTTTTATCTTTTTAATCTTAAAATGGGGACACTACCCTCGGGGCGTCACTAGGCCTAGAACTTCTAAAAAAAAAAAACACTTGTTTTCACCACAATAAAACTAATCTAGGCTGAGTTTTCCTAGTAACCTTACCAAAAAGGCTCAGGGTGCAGCACATGTTGTAATAATATGAAAATGGCTGGTGGATTTAAGACTGAAAATAATAATTTATTGAATGAATCCAATTTGAATATGTGTCAGTTGCTTTTTGATCTTTACATTGTTAATTTCCTAACCTGGCCTGGGCTGGGACACACATAAAGTACTTATTGGCCTCTAACTTATTATTGCACTTATAATAACGAGTATAGCTCATCTCTGGTTTATCTTGCATCCACTGTGTGTGTGTTTGTGTGTGTGTGCGTCAGTCACGTGGGGGGGGACTCAGCAGCCCCGCCTGCTGCAAAGCCAACAGAACTGAAACAGCGGCCGCTTCAGCAACTTTAGACTGAAAAATCATTACAGCGTACATTGACGTTAAAATGTATACAGGTTGGCAGGGCGGTCTGAAATGTTTTGCACGCTCTTTCGTTGTACATTTTCTTGGTGATTATGAGATTTTCAAGTCACAACACATGTCTTGTCTTCATTCCCAAAATAAGGACATGAATTTGGCAATATAGGTGTGACGTCAACCCCATCTCACTCCCTCTTGGTCATTGGCTCTTAGAGTCACATACTGATCTAAAGTTTGGCACGTGGGACTGCTGGGATTGGTTGAAGTTGCGGGAAACTCTGGTTATTGGTCAAATTTGTGAAAAGATTGCGGTGATTGTTCAAAATTGCTGGTCTCACCAAAGTCACGGTGATTGGTTGAATTCACCTAAATTCACACAATCGTGACATTGCGTAATCCTGGAGGGACTGGTTATCCAAAAGCTTGCTAAGCACTCAACGCATATCAGTTAGCGATATTGCAATATTATACTCGTCAGAGCTAGCTGGCTGAATATATGAATTAATTAATGAATGGATGGATTGTAGTTGGTTTCCTTACTTTGTCTTTTGTCTACTTTGTCTAAGGTACTTGCATTACAAGGCTTTGCTTTAAATGGCAACTCTGTTTATACATACTGGTTTCTGCAGAATTATTTACCTCCATTGGTGTGTACTGTCTTCCTTTAGCTATACTAACTCAAATTACAAGCCAATAACGCTCTTCTGACATTGAGCCCACAATAGAGGATAGGGAGGGAGACAGATGTTTAGTCACTGGAGAGTGTAGTTAGTCTTGTAGCGGAGTCACTTGACTGGCACAGTGGATGCAGATAACAGAGGAACGGGAAAGACAGAAAGAAAGAAGGAGGTGCATGATTAGACCAGAAGATGAAAGAGAAGAGAAGATGAAATAAAGAACATGAAGAGAATATAGATGGCAAAGAGGGTAATGAGAGTTTTTTGGGTGGGTAGAAGAGAGCTAGGCAGAGAGAAGGAAAGGGGAATTAATGAACAAGAGTGGAAGAAATGGGAATAGAAAGTAGAATGTTATCATTGGAGATTAGAGGTTGAGCAGGGTAAAGGAAGAAGCGAAGGAGTGGATGAGAGAGATGGTGTAGCCAATATGTGAGTTACACAAAAACAGCTGACAAGCAGGTGAAAGAAAGAGCCAGGGAGAGAGAGAGGGGAGGCATTAGATGAGACGAAGTGAGTCAGGGAGTGATGGATATGAAAAGAGACAGAGTAGAGGTGTGAAAAGAGTGATAGAGAGTGCATGTCACGACAAAGGAGAAAAAGGAGTGGGAGTAAGTGTGCTGAATAAGCAGTGAAAGTTTAAAAAAAAGAGATAGAAGGAGACAAAAGTTTGGAAAGAAGGAGGAAGTTTGTCAACACTCAGGTAGGCACCCCCCGAAATGAGAGAAACACTGATGAGTAAGAACGAAGGATAATAAGTGGAGGAAAAGAGAGGGCTGTAGATTAGCTGGATAGTGAGCTTCTCCCTCAGTGTTTGCTGAGTTCTTGACAAACAAATCTAATGTGACTCAACAGTAAATGCATGAAAAATAACTTCTGATCCCTTTGTGTGAGTGTTATATATATAGTGCCAGACAGAGAGAAGGATAGTGGTGATGTTTGTGTGTTTAGGGATGGAGGGTAGTGTAGAAAAATGTGTGTAATTGTTTGTAAAGAGTTGGACAACCACGAGCTGCCAGGGGTCTGTTGCACAAAATAGCTGATAACTGAAAAAGCCCAGCTTGACTTAGTGTGATCGGCTTAATCGTTGCACGTTTGCCGAGCCAGGATGAACAGGTGAAGCTATGTCAAGCAAGCTGTAGATAGATGTGATAAGTGCACGTTCACGGCTTTCTCAACTAGACTACGGTATCGATCACAGATTTACTGATGCAGAAATGGAGAAGACGCTTTGTTCATACTCTATACAAAGTGAGTTGCAGCTTCTTGTGGAAGTAATGTGAAACACATTATTTGTTAAAAAAGAAACACAGACGCTGTAAAGAAACACAGAGAAAGCATGACAGACGATCACAGAGTGACTGAATGCATCAGCAGCCTAACAATATACATTTACTGACCACGTCTCTGAAATCTGTAATAATCATACCATTCAAGGATTAGGCTACTGATCATTTGTTCAAATTAACTGTTGTATTCTTTGCCTTAAGAGTGAGCAGATGAAAAAGTTACTCGTTCTAGAAATTTACCATTAAGATTATTCTTTTACAACGCTACAACATGATGCATAAATATCTCTTTCACTCAGTTTCTCCCTCTCTCTCTCTTATGGGCTAAATTTCCTAAGTCATATTATCTCTACTGCTCACTTTTAATGCAAAGTGTACAACTGTTTGTTTTTGCATATGACAACTGACTTAATGAATGGTTAAGAGCAGTAGATCGCAAATGAACATATTTAGACTATCATTCAGTCTGTCCGCTATTATCTGCCACGTTTTTTCTCACTTTTTTTTTTTTAACAGAAGACGAGTTTCCTTCTTTACATATTATATGCTGTTCTCGTATATAAGAACATAGAAAATAGACCATGAATAAATTGGATTCTAAAATCTGGAAACTATAAAGATAATAATTAAGTGACAAATTCACTGCACACTGTAAAGAGTATATTCATCTGTCGTTCTTCCCTCAGCAAAATATAAAGTCAAAAACCATTGGGGCATCCTCTACCTGTTGTAACATGAATGAACAGTAGACTACAACACTATATAGGTACTGGTCCAGTGAACTAAGACTATAACTTGGGAGAATTGTACAACTAGGATATGTTCTAAAAAATGTACAATCCTCCCAAATTATAGTCATTAAAGAACACAAAAAAGTAATCAACTAAAGTAAATGATGGTGCATAGAAACACAGAAAACACAGAATCACACATGTAGTGTATCACACTGCTGAGTGAACAGAAAAGGCTCCAGGATGAATAAATCCTGGCTGTTAGCTGTAGAGAATAAATCTCCACGGTACCTTAGGTGCCTCTGCTTTTATGCAACCACGTCTAGGCAAAATTCATCCATGATAACTGGAATATCCTGGCTTAATCCCTTATCCTTGTTTTGTGCAACAGCCCTCAGAACTTCATATTTACCCACTTCATATTTACCCAAGTAACTAGTGTGTAACAATGCCACTGTAGTTGGAGACAGTGTGTTAAAAAGCATTGATATCCCCTCAGACAAGGTGCTGCATGCATGGAAACAGGCTCTCTGACGTGAGTGTGAGTGGAATTAAAAGGATCCATAGTGCAGCTAATTGGCATTAATATGGATTTAATTTGGGTAATAAAAGAAAGCAGGCTGATCTTTTATCAAGCTGCAAAGTATGTATATAAAAGCAAAGGACTGCTATACCATAATCCATCAAAAGCCAGTGTTCATGTCCTGATTTGCAAACCTCTATATAGACAATGTACTGTATCCATTTTCCAGTTCCATTTTGGGTGAGAGGGGGAGTGTCCGTGAGTGATTAGTCAACCGTGTAGGTCACACATGATTGTGATCTGCACTTGTCTCTATTTTGTGGTGTCACACTCGTCTTCTGTAAAAGTCAACCACATGCGGTTGCACAGCACTGCTGTTACCATGTTTCCGTGAAAATCATGATGCTGCAGTCCATAATACATTTATGAGTAGTGATCCGCAGCCAAAGTTCCTCTATTTTGTTTGCTAAAGACTGTACATCGGTGAGGAAAATGCGGTGTAGTAATTAGGGATATGGATTTAGCATTCGCCTAACGTTAGACCTCCTCTCCTCCCTCGACTTTGTTTACACTCTAAACCCTGATTGCAAGCACTTCCAGTTGACGGACATGTCAACAACGCAACTGTGGGGTATTCACTAAATATCACTAAATTGCTAAAATAGTGATTACATGTGCACCAATATTCCACTATTATTCAAAATATGACAAGATTCCAAATTTGATACAGGTCAGGTAAACAGCATATTTCAGTTGGATATTCCGAAAGAGGCCTTTTTCCAAATATAGCATTCTCCAATTAAAACATGTGGGATACTCTGGAATTATTCAAGTTTTAAATGGCATTCTTTGGACATGTATATAGCGCATTCAGAATATGCGTCTCAATCAGGGTTTTAACTGCAGGTTATGCCCAGTTTACGGCCTCTTGCCTGTTTGAGGCTTATGGTTGCTCTACACAAACCAACCATCCAACAGTTTGCAAGGTTGCAAACCCATTAGGGAGGAGAAACACAGTTACTTTGTCACATTATCGAAGACTTGGAAATCAACAGGTTTTTGGATACGCGGTCACATCGCTACGCCAACCTTTTTCCTGAAGCTGGTTGAAGCAATGAAAGAGGGACGCTGTGTTCACACAGTCCAATAAGTCCTCCGCCTCTGCTAAACTTTGAAACAATCTGATTTTGAACGATTACACAGTATGTAAAAAGGAATTTTAGTGGAATATTCACTTTCATTTGCCATGTAAACAGCTTAGTCAGAATATCGTCTTTTTTGGAATAAGGGGGAAAAAATGGAATTGTATGTGCATGTTAACAGTCTTTGATGAATTTGCATTTTACATCTATGTTAATGTTAGCTCCGACATTTGCCATACCCCGCGGTACCGCTTCCTCACTCGGGTGAGAGAGGTGTGACAGCAAAGAGTGGAGACCACTTCTAGTTCTCGTTTTATTGTCACTCAAATAAGCTATTTGACAACATCCCTTTGAGATCTGATGACCTGAGAAAGGTATTTGTCACTTTTTTCTGACATTAATTGAAAACATAGTTGACAGATAAATGAGTGATGGACATAATCATGAAGCTTGGGAGGTAGTTGAGGCAGACAACATGAGTTGCAGTAACACCTAACACATAAATCCAATGCACCCATTTTATGAGCCCTGCCTCCAACTACACATCCACCTGTTGTGCTCCAAGTCTAGGTTGTTACCCTGAGATGGAAATTATTGCTGTACCTCCCCAATCTTTGCAGGGCTGAATAGGGTGGGTCCATGATGGGTGTCACAAGGTTGGAGCCTTTACGCCGAAAATCAATTCTCTGCATATTCTGTATTCACATAATAATCTGTGTTTTGAAGGGCCCAACACAACTAGTGCAATTTTAGCAATCAAGTAATTTGTTGTGTGTGAAGGATTATTTATGGGTCCGATTTTGAGAGTGCAACCTCTGTGTAACAGCACAGGAGGACGTTAAATGCACAAAACCTACTTCTCTCCGTCTCCTTCCTCTATAAGACCCCAAGAACTGGAAGTGCAGTAACCACATATATATGTATATCTATTACTGTGGAAAAACTGCTGCTGTAACAAGGGAATTTCCCCAAAGTATTATCTAATCTAATCTATATCGTGCCACCTCATTGTGTTTATTTATCTTGATTTTTATGTTTTACAATTTAAATTTAGCAATCTTATGTTTTTTTTTTATTGTTTGTTTGTTGTTTATACTAAACTGTGTTTCGTTGTTGTGAAACAATGACAACAAAGATCTATTTTCTTCAATATTGTCGAGTTTAGGATACTTTCTCCATGAAAAAACAAGGAATCAAATGTTCTCAGTACATGCTGAAACGTTTAAAGTACAAGATACAGATCCTTACGAAAAAAATGGTTTGATGCCAGTGGCTTTCAGCCACTAGGGCTAAGTGAGGTTGAGAACATGACAAATGTCAGATGTGACACTTCAGAAAAATGAGAACAGGAGCTGCTCTTACCCCAGGAGATCCACCCCTGCTGAAGAAAAGAGATAAACACTGTGTGTACGTTGTGTTTATATATATATATATATATATATATATATATATATATATATATATATATACATATATATATTTATATGTGTGTGTGTGTGTGAGAGAGAGAGAGTGAAATCCTCTATGGGACTGTGAGAGCTATGTCTTTGTTACTCTGACAATGGTGCTCTGACACAAATGAAAAAGATTTTTTTTTTTTTTTACCTTCTCCGTCAAGCACTTTTATCTTCCCCACTCCAGCTGTCAGCATTTCTCCCCATATTTCCCACACTCTCTCTGATTCTCCATTTGTGTATCTCAGCATTTCTCCCGCTGTCTCTCTCTGCCTCTCCTTCTGTCTTTTCTTGTCTTCATTAGCTTTCTCTCTCTTGTTTTCATGTCATAATTTTTACTCTCTGAATTTGGTATCTAAGCAGCAGAGAGCGGGAAAGTGCATAGATAGAAGAAGGGAATACTCAAATAGAGGAGAGAGTAATAAATGGGGATAATGGACATAGGATAGGAGCACAGGAAAAAAAAGTGAGAAGGCATTGTTAGAGGGATATCAGAGGGGGAAAATGTGAGAGGCTGAAAGAAAAGCTAACAGGCAAAAAAAAGCAAAATAGAGCAAGAATATAAAAAGGAGAAGAGGAAATAAATGGCAAGAGGGTAGTGTTATGTGGTAGTGCGGAGCCTGCAGCAAGATAACTGATCCCAGTGGTAGATAGAAGGTCAGATACACACTGACAGTCAGACCACTGCTTAACCCTGCGCTCTGACCACACACACAGACAAACACACGCACACACACACACACGCACACACACACACACGCACACACACACACGCACACACGCTCACACACAGGTGATGTGAGTCAGGCAGACTGAGAGCAGGATGGCTGTCAAAACATCAGCATCTGTTCAACATCACACACAACGCACAGAGCAAACACACATAAACCTCTAGGAAACAGCATCCAAGCAGCCCTAAGGTGGATCAAGGCTGATATTTGGTAAACTTGTGCTGCCCCAGCTGGGGCTTAGCTAAAACACATACAAACAAACAGCACCAATTTGGTTTTTATAAAGTTAGCCTATGTGTTGAGACAAGTCATGGAGATATAAAGGAAACAGAATTTGTCTGCAGTTATTACATTACACGTTTATTATATAGTGACTGTATATATTGTAGATGGCCTTTAGTTTTATTCTGTGAACATATTTTGTGAATATCAATGTGTGCGAGTATGTGTGTGTATGTAGAGCTAATTGATTGTCCTTGTCAGCCCTGCTGTTCAGACTGCAGTAGCTGTCAGCAGGAGCCAACTGCTACTCTAACAAGCCTTCCAAACACACACACCAACATAGTCTCCAAAATGCGATTGCGCACGCACACACACACACAGACACACGCGCACACACGTGTATGTGACAAGTATAACCAAGATCCAGGTCCTAATCCAACCTTCCAATCATATCCAGACAGAGTTATACACAACAAACATTCGGCATCTGCGTGATTAACAGGCACAGTGATCAAACTAAATATTACTTCTGAATTACATTCTTAATATTACAGATACAGCAGTGAACAAAGAGATAACATGGAAGAGAAGATAATGTGGCCTAATGCAGCACTCTGCATCAAGCCACACATACTGTACCAACACACACACACAGGGAGGATATTGGTGATGTAGTGTGAGTAAATACACTACATCACAGTATAGGAGGTTACACAGGCACAAGCCCCTCTCATCCCTCATCCTCTGCTTCTCTCCATACTGCCCCTCCCTCAAACCCTCCTCACAATCTGCTGGTACAACTTGAGTCGGCTTCTCACACCCACTTGCTTTTTCCTCTCTTCTCGCCCTCTTTCTTGCAGTCATGGATTTGTCTTATTTATCACTTCTTTCCCCTCTTCTTCTCATTTTCTCTATGTCTTCCTGTCTTCTTCCCTGTCTGTCTTTTTCTTGTTCCCTTTTTTCTTAATTTGTTTTCCATCCTCCTCATTTAGCGAGATGGAGCTTTCTGTCAAACGTTGTCCTTTGACGCCTCCTTCATCCTTCCGTTTGTGCAACACTGTAGCTGTTAATATGTATGACTCATGAGCATGTAGTCATGTGTAAGACTGAGTGATAAATGAATGTGTGTCGCTATCGGTGACTGAGTGAAATTTTGTAAATGTGGCTGTGCTGTCATTTTGATTATATGAACTACATTATGCATATGTCAGCATCTCTAACCTGCATAGATGTTACAGCAACAGCTGGATAAAAACAGGTAACACAATGTGATCCACACTAAATACTCACACACTTTATATCTACTTTAAAGCAAATATTGGAGGGCCATGATACAATGTTGTAAAGGAAAATGTTTCAACTACTGTATGAAACGTGCTTTAATCTGCATTGATAATGCATTTCATCCACATCTCTTTCCTCGAGAGCTCAATGCCATTTTGGCACAGATATGCTTCTCAATACATTTAGGTGCCTCAGGCTTTCTCTCTTTCTCTTTTTCCTCTCTCAGTGCCTCTATATGTCCATGTGTTAGTACTCCTCAGTTTAAGCGTCTTCATGTGTGCGACCATGAATAAGTATAGTTTGGCGTCCGATCACCCATGCATCTTCTTGTGTGTGCACCACCTACTTCTTTGGGCCATTCAGCCACAGTGTCTCTACAGACTTGTCCTCAGTGCTGACTCAGCAAGTGTTGGTCCCCTCTGCATTATTCAGCAAGCTTAGCCAAGGTGTTAAACAGAAGCACATCAGAGCAGAGGATGGGAGCATGCTAAGTGGACTTGCACAAGACAGGGATAATGTAGAGAAGATGTTAGCTTAGTGGGATACAGACATTAGTTTGTAGAAACAGGAATAAAGCGGTGTCCCATTTCAACTTTGGTTTGAGGATGTCAGGTGTACACTGACAAATATGTTCGTATACATTCTAAATGTGCTTGATTTATAAGTGTGATGCAACACATAAGAAATGTAGGAGATTGTCACAATATTAACAAATATTGATAAAAGGTAAAGGTACATTATGGAATTTAAAAGTACATGCTTTGGGAAACATGGCAGTATTGTGAGGTTCAAGAAAAGGGTTGGCTTAAACCTGCTAACCCCTAGTACAGTCCTTTGCAGTTTATAAAAATGTAAAACTTGTTGGTAAGTGGGGTTTGGGCTCATTCGAATGCTTTGAAGCTTCGATCGAAAATCACGCTTCTTTTAAAAACTATAAATATTTTAAAAAAATGCATTAGCCCAAATTCCTGATAGCTCATGAAATAAGGAATAATAATCCTCTTTCAATACCGTGGATTGTGCCACTCCGCAATTTTATTTATTTCATTTTATTTATTTAATTTTATTTATGAATTGCAATTTCAATGGAAAATAATCTCAAAAACAAATAGCACAACGTGGTCAAAATAAATCACAGCACTTTCAGTTTAATTGTATTTTTATTTTATTAATTCAGGACAATGCACATCGGTGAACATGCACAACAGTACACGTAAATGTGCTAGATTGTTGCCCGAGGGTTCATTTCCATCTGCAGTATAACCTATGCAGTATAATGCCTATCTGCAATAGGCAGGTTGGAGTTACAGTAAAAAAGGCGTAGGATAGTAGCATTTAGTATATAAAGACAAGAAGAAACAAAATGAAAAGAAGAAAAAAAAAATGCAAAAAATGAAAACACAAGTTAGCGGTGATTACATGTTTGGTTAGCTCTAAGCCACAGCTTTACCTGGCTCTTAAAGGAGGCCAAAGTAGGACGCTCTCTTATAGTTGGAGGAAGTGTGTTCCATAATGCACTGCCTTTAATAGATAGTGCATTATGACCGAATGAGGTTTTTCTAAAAGGAACCTCAAAGTCCCCGTTTACAACGGATCTTGTGATCCGAGTGTGTCTATATTTAAAAAACTCCAGCAGTGGAGGTGGTGCCAGGCCATTAAGTACTTTATAAATTAAGCACAATGAAGAAAATGTACAATACCTAAACTCAGTAAGTTATATTTCTCTAAGATATTGCAATGATGATAAGAGAAAGGTTGAACAGAAGCTCAACTGGTTTTAGGGTAGTAGCCTAGTGGTCTATGTCAGGTAGTACCTGACATAGACCAGCTAGTGATGCAATAGTTCACATGTGAACTATCAAGTATCATTGAGTGCAGAAACATCGGAGCAGATGAATCTGATAGAGATCCTCTGATTTGTTTAAAATGGTGAAGATTGAATTAAATTCTTTTGGATATCATTTTAACATGGTTCTTAAAAGAGAGTCTAGAGTCTATAATCACACTTAAATATTTACATTCATTATTAACTTCCAACTCTTCTGTACCCAACATCACCCCCGATTGAGCAGGCGTAACAGTAGAAGATTGCGTTGACAAGTATAGACAAACAGTTTTTTTTACATTTAAAATAAGACCACTTGTTAGTTTTTCTAAAATGTGTTTTAACCACAGTCTTTTTCCTTAACTTAACTAGTTGTTTTGGTGCATAAACTTAACCGTTGTCGCTGTAATACGTTACATTTTTTGGGCTAAATTTATCTACTATGGCCCCTGAAAGGATTGTCATCTGGTTCACACTATGGACTGTTCACCTTTCAGTGCTTTAATTAGTTTAAAATACTTCTATTTTAGAAACACAAAATATGGTCAATTGGTGAAGCAGCATTAATAAATTTGAGGAGGGGCAGAGGCAGGAATATGTGGACCAGAAAGGGCACACATCACAACAAAGCAAGAAACAAGCAGACACAAACATGCACATAACTTCACAGATGCACACAAAGCTATTAACTTGCACTATTTATGAGTGCAACTCAGACATGCACAATGGTGCAGTCTTAGTGTTTGATGTGTTGAGGTATCTTGGAGCTTTGTGGACTTTCCTTGTTCTTTTCACAGTAGCTATGGCAGTTTTCCCACCTCTGTCTTTCCACTGCCTGTTCTCCCTCTTTCTTTATCTGCTCTGTTTTTACATTTATTTTATCTCCCTGTTTCCCTTTCACTCCCTTCTTTTCTCTTCTCTGTCCTTCTCTTACTCACTCAGTCACTCCCCGTTTTTTCTCTCACCTGCCCTTGTCCATGCTTTGTCTCATTCTTGATATATGACCTCTCTTTACCTCTTGTCCTCTGTATTTTTATCTGTCTTTCTGTCCCCCTCTACTTAGCGAGTGTGTAGTTGGTCTAAGAGACTGAGTAAAGTAAGCTCAGTAAACAGTGTTGTGGTCATGTCTGTGGCTGTTTGTCTAACCTCCTCTGTCTGTGTCACAGGACATTCCTTTGTGCCTGATTCAAAGGATTACACACACAAATAGGGCTGTGAAGGTACAGTGTTTTTCTTATCGCGATGACAAAGCAACGTATCACTGCGGTATGGCGGTTAACCGCAACCTCCTTGTGAGACAATCGTAAGTTAGAGCGAGAATGTTAGATGGCCATGAGTGAGTGACGTCCGTGCAAGGAGATGCAAGGAGAGCGAGCGGTAACGGAGAGTTTATGAGTGCCGCTGTGAAGAAAAGCGATAGGAAATAGAGATAGAAAAGAACACGTAAAGTGAGTGAAAAGTGAAAATAAAACAACAAGTCTGAGCTTCTCAAGACACAGTGGATTTATCTGTTGTCAATACCATCGTTAAAGGGAATGGCGTTAGCCCAAAAAACATTGGCTGAACCCTCAGCACAGTGTTTCCATTTCAGCTCAATGTGAGAGTCTATTCAGGGTTTTGCTGTCATTTAGGACCTCTCTTCTTTCTCTCCTCTCCATTGATCCATACCACAGACAGTTCAGAAAGCTTTATTATTAATAAAGTAAAAAGAATGTTCTGCTCTGTTTAGGCTACAAAACGTGCATGCAAGCTAAAATTCTGTGCAGTTTTGTCGGGATTAAGCTATAAGCAGAAGGAAACTAGCTGCTAGGCTAATGAGCAATGTTAAACACTGCAACGTTAATGTTAACGTGTCCACCTCAACTCAATGGACTGTCCATCATGTGCAAAGCTGAAAGGAGGAGCAACTTAAGTTTATTTTTCTTTCCATAAACGCTTGAATGTAGGAAAGAAGACAGTCTATAGGGATAATTACAAAATGATTATTACATTCTACATATTTAATATCACAAGATATCTGTTCTACTGTAACTTCCGTGAGCAAAACATTATTAAAAAATTCAGCGATGGCGGTGATGATGTCATTACCAGTATTGTAGTGATGCGGTCATCGTCACAGCCCTACACACAAATGCACCCACACAAAGTCTTTAAAATCCTTAAACAGAGGTGTGCTCACCCAAATACCCACATAGCACACACAATCACACACACACACACACACACTTTCTCATGCACATGGTCACATCCTGAAGCTCCCACACTGAAATTGAGGAATAAATGAAAGAGATCCAAATGCAGAGAAAGAGAGAGAGGGAGAACTGGCTGGCTGCATAATATGAACTGTAGGTTTGCTGCAAGAAAGAGGGGGGAGGGGGGGTTTGAAGGTGTTTGTAGGAGATTTCAGTCAAGTGTGAGTCATCAATATCTATATGTACACTGCTCAGAAAGTTATAATGTGATATATGATAATGTTGCCTGGCTCCCAAGATATTTCTTAGCATATGTTTCAAGCCAAACCTCAAAGCGTCCCTATTATGCTCATTTTCAGGTTCATCTTTGTATTTTGAAGTTATATCAGAATTGGTTTACATGGTTTTATTTTCAAAAAACAAGGTGTTGATCCTATTTTCACACTGTGGGGTCTCTGTTTATTCTACAGAGTGAGACATCTCACTTTTTTTAGCTACAGAGTGAGACATCTCACTTTTTTTAGCTACAGAGTGAGACATCTCAATAATACTATCTTTGTTGGGAGTCACAAATGCTCAGTAGCTAGGTAAGATCACATCAGCTAGATAATTGTTTCTCCAACTTTGGTCCTTACAAGGCAGGATTAGCTGGGAGACTTCTTCTAAACAAGGGCACACTTGTGGAATACCTGCAGAACAGGGACATGGAAGTAGTTATTTTGTAGAATATGGTGAACAAGTGTGTGTTGTAGCAGTGTTTTGCTATTGAGAACGAGCTAGCATGTGCTACGGTTAGTCACCTCGTCTCGGCTAGTAACGTAGAAAGCCGTGCAGATTTTGAACAGCTCTCCCAGTGACTGAAGGCTTAGGAATATCAGAAACATATATCTCACTCAAAACATCATGAACAGTTTTTTTTCAGTTTGTATGTGTGTGGAAGCACCAGAGACACAAAACAACACCCCAAATCCCAGAAAAATAGTTTTTTTTCATAATATGAGCACTTTAATATATTACTCAGTTAGACATGTTAGGTGATTGGAAGTGGATTAAAATAAGTTATAAATGAACACATTTGAAAGTCAAACTGAAATTGGAATTTTCTCTTTTTGTGTAAGGAAATTTAAATTATGATGATACTGCAGATATTTCTGCACATTTTAACATTTTATGAACATATTAATGGAAAACACTTCTTAGATTCAGGTTTCTGTGAAGGTGTTTCCTAAGACAGTGGTTGACTAAAAATTTAAACGCTCACATTACTGGAGATGTGCCGTCAACTTCTACCAAATGAAGCACGACTCAGCCCTGCATGACACATGGATTTAGTTCCATGTACACTTTTTCACCATTTTTATCAGGCGCTGTTTGTTATGTACCATTAGCAACTCATTAAACACACACATTAAACATCCATTTGTAGTTTGTTGGATAAGTTTGTGTTTTATGCTGAAAGTGGATAAAATTGAGTCTAGCTTGCAATTGTAGGCATTGCTTACATTACTTTTTTGTGATAAAATTTTGATATTTAAAGATATTACTTTTTGATAATGTCAACATTGGACAAAAGAGGGGAGCTGGCTAACTTTATGATTCATGGGTCTACAAATGTTACCTGGTGATTTGAATCAGAAACAAGAAAGGGAGTGCTAAAAACAGATAGGACAAAGCGAACAACCCCCCACCACCACCCAACCACCCCGTAGGCTAACTGCCTGTGTGTCCATTAGAATTTAAGTGATACCATCAATAACACAGTACAGATAGTCAGTTGAAACCAAAAATGCCCACTTGCTGTGGAGAATGCTATTACAGGAGACGAATAAATGAAACTTGCATTGCTTTTTCTTGGTTAGTACAATTCTTAGTCCAACAAATTCTAAAAGATAAAATCTACTATAATCCATTGTAATTGCCTATTAGTCTATCAAAGCTTTGGGGCCCTAAATATATTGCAGATATGTTTATTGAGTATGAGCCGAGTAGGTCTCTCAGCAGGTACTGGTCAGTTGGTGGTGCCCAGAGTTCTTCCCAAAAGTGGTGAAACGGCCTTTAGCCATTATGTTGCCCACTGCTGGAATCAGCTTTTTGCCGGTAAAGCACTTTGAATGACCTCTTTGTATGAGAAGGTGCTCTATAAATAAATGTGCCTTTACTGATTTTGTTTTCTAGCAAAAATTACCTTTCAGTTCGCCTTTAAAAAACATTTTTTGTTGCTTGGAACACACACTATTTTCAGAAAAGACTTAAATTAAGTGTTTGTTTGGTCTTCATCTGCATATTTTTGTTTTGTTTAATGCTTTTTAAAACAATTTTTTTTAAATAATTCCGATGGAAATCCATATTCATGTTATTGTATGACACTTTTCTGAACAAAACTGGCCATCAAACTACAATAATACAGCAGCGCGTTTGTGTCTAACTGAAGGCACATGATGACTGTGGTGCGTTCTTGTCCACACAGAACTGCTGTTCTTTATAATTCATGAATATGTACATGCCAGCTGCCTCTGCACATATGGAACACTCACATGAACGCCTATGTGGCCTGCCTAATGCACTGGACACACCCACACACCCTTTTTTTAAACCATTTCAGTAAGTTAGACTGGACAGTAACTGAACGGTCCTTCCTGTCCATCCCTTCTATATTCTGCCTTCCTCTTCATGCCACCGCTCCACTTCAAAATTCTAATTCCCTACAATACTTACTGCAAAAAACATGCAGTGTCTTTGCATTAAAGAAAGTGATGTGAAGGGATGAAGTTAATTGGCTTTAGCAGCAAAGATTGGGCAACACCAAGAGGATCATCTTAAAGAGGAAAATCTCAGACTGAGGAAGAGAAAGAGGAAGAAGGATACAGTAGTGTTTTTGACCATTTTCAATGTATTCATATACAACGCCTCAGGGACAAAGTCAGACCATGGTAACAGGACCTGGGTTTGACTCGGTCTCTGAGGTGTGAAATCTTTTAAAATGTGAGAATGCAGATGAGGTATTCATTTAGTGTAAAAGAAAGAAAAATTACCGCTTCAGTGTTTATGTCGCGGTCGAAAAGAGAGTGAAGCAGAGGTAGAGCAGATGGTGCAGGATGGGGGGAAAAGGGAAGTGAAGGAGAGAGGAGGAGAAATGCGAGAGCCGATGCTGACCAAAGCTGACACCCCTCGGCATGCAGTGTTCACCTCTAGGGTGTGTGTGTTTGTCTTTTTCATGCCTCTATGCTTGTGTGGGCGTGACTGAGAAACAAGGGAGAATATTTAAAGCTGATCTGTCATGAGAAAGTGGGGAAGAAAACAGTGGAGCCAGCACAGGCTTTGATAAGCAGTATACTAACACACACACACACACACACACACACACACACACACACACACACACACACACACACACGGCCTTGAGCTACATTTAGCCAGATGGAAATGGCTTTGGTTATTTCTCATGGGTGGAAATACTCTGAGGGTGCAAGTTCAGCTTCCCGCATCAACAACCAATACACACACACACAGACACACACATATATATAACAGTGACTAACAGATGTGCACAGACAAACCCACTGTACAAACACACACACACACTTTTATACACAATCACACAGGACACACATGCTTACACAGTGTTCTGCAGCAGTTTGGCTGCTAATGGGCAATGTTTTACACTCTGTTGCCAAACACAGATGAATAAACAATTCAGCAGATAACTAGGCGTGACAGCAAATGGTTCTGTAATAATGATAATAATAATAATAATAATAATAATAATAATAGAGTAGAGAATTTTTTATTAAGATACTTTTTTATAGGATGTTGGTAGAGGTGGAGGTTCATTCATGCCAAAGCGGCTTATATCATCCTCCAATTAAATTCGGTCCCTATTACCAAGCCCAATGGTTGAGCCAGTTACTGTCTCACAATATGAATGAAGTTGAAGTAATCAACTGCTGCATACAAACTACTATGCAGCAAGCATGCCAACTGCTTTATTAATAAGTCTTTCCCTTGACATGTTCAACTTTTTCAGATGCTTGTCTTCAACATTCAAACAGATTGATGGGTTTTTCTACTCCCTAATCCTGTCATTGAAATGTCCATGCACGCTCTGTGTACCTAAATGTAATTTTTTGCCCATTATAATAAGCAAGAATTTCACATTTTGGAAAATACACTTATTTTCTTTCAGTTACCAGGCAACCAGCAGAGACTTTATGCAGTTAGCCAAGGAATAGTCAAGCACATTGCTCCTTGTTAAAAAAAAAAAAAAAAATTAAAAAAACACTAATTGGAATTTTTACTGTCTTGTTGTACAGACACAATGCAAATGAGATAAGTGACGTGTAATTAGTGGTTGATTGATGAGTCATATTTTGGTAGCTTTGGACTGGTAACTGTATAACTTTGGTTATATATATATATATATATATATATATATATATATATATATATATATATATATATATATATATATATATTTTAGGTAAAGGATTTTATGAAATTGATGTAATTTACTTAGTTTTAAAATAATCTCATAATCTCAAAGAACAAAACCCAATCCATGACATTTTAAAACACCTGTTTTTTAACTGAATGCCACCAAGAACGAGTAAAGCGTTGCATGTCTTTGGGGAGTTCTTCACAGCAGACAGTGAATGTCTTATGCGTGTCCTGTTAGCTAGTGTTGGAGCTTATGGGAATTCATTTAGAGTAGATGAAAGATTGGATATGACTGGATATTTTAGACGGGATGGCAGACGTAGGAAATGGGGTTGCCTTGTTATAGGTAATGTCCTGTGGGAGTGTGTCTCTGAGTGAGAATGCGTCATATGCAAACTAAAGAAAACAAGTTTGGGTTGAACAGAACAGAGACATAGCTTAAAAAGTTTAATATTAGTGGAATGTTTGCACACCTGTATCACTTTTAATTAGGAGAGAAATCTGAAGTTGAATGACTCCTCTACATCGTCAGTTCTTTTCTTGTGACTTCAGTGCTTGCTCCACAGAGATATGAGTTGGTCTCTGATAAATGCAGCACACTGGTTGCTGGGAGATTGTTGAGTGTGATTGGCACTTGGATCAAAAATAGATTTCAGAGCCATGTAGAACATCACACCCTGCCACTAGAGATTGGCGAGCCAAGTTTAATTTGTGAGAATTTAATCACATAGTTCCTGGCTAAATCTATGCAAATACACATACAATCAACAACTTTTTCTTGCAACCTAACACCCACAAACACACTTTTATTGACACTCACATCACACAGTCAGGCAGCATCTTTGTAACTTAGTGTTAGATCAGGAGTCTGAAAGCTTAATTGCCAGTGTCATTGACATTGCGCGTGTGCGTGTGTTTAAATCTAGGGGTGTAAGTCAGACTGTTAGTGATATTATCAGCACGTCTAACATCACCTTATTTCCTGAGATTGCAGAACTTTAACTTTCGGTCACATTCATAATTGATAAGTGTTTCTAATTCTCAAGTTTTGTGGTTTTAATGGGAAGAATTAGATAGTCGTAAGTGCTGTGACATTATGTTGCTAAGGCTTGTAAAAGAGAGGCTTGAATACAACAATGGATAGACTGATAAAGACTCCATTACTCGCAGTACATTTAGAAACTGTGGCTATCCAAGATAAGCGTTGGGACATGGGACTGCTTTTTTAATCCTTCACGGCCTCTTCCCCAGGATTTCCGACTATTACAACACATTTGGGCAGATGCACCGTCCCACCCCTGAATATTTTATAAATTCCCACTTTCAACAAGTTTTTTTTTTTTATTTAAAAAAATGCTATTATATATTCATAATAAAATCCCTAAGAAATACATTTAAAAAAATACCAGTTATGTGTTAAAATTCCTAAAGTAAGCTCAGCTTGATGTTGTGAGAACTAATAGTGTTTTTGTGCATTTAGTACTGTTAAGACGAATTCAACTGTGTTTGGTACCATAATTGTAAGCAATTTACCTGAAGAACAGGTCTTTGCATGCATGGTTAGGCCATGTAATAATAGCCTCTCACAATTTAATATATATTATTCCTGTGATAATATAGTTTGAAAAGTGACGCATTCTTTTTTTTGTGCATTGGCCCTGTACTCCAGCAAATTGAATCTGACTATGAGACTTGAGGTCGTAAGGTTAAAGCCCTGACTTTGCTGACTTGATGGTGTTCACGCCCACATCAATAAACAAGTGTAGCATTGATTCTCCCTGCTGCAGTGTGCTAAATATTGGAGTATGTAAAAAAAAAACTCAATGATTCCTGCACATTTTACACAGTAAAGATGTGAAAACTCCAAAACACTGTTATGGGTAAAAGTAAGTATAGTCATTTCAAGTCCAATGTGGTGAAGTACAGAGCGAAATAAAAAGCAAAAATGTGTCACTGTTCTAGTCTTTCCTGGCTAAAAACACAACAACCAGAGGGTTACCTTGTGGGCTTTATGCGCACACACGTATGTCATGTGCCTTACGCTCCATGTAACATATGTGAGTGAGAGTGGATGAAGAAAACAACTTGTAACCCCACACGCAAGCTTTGATGCTTGCAGTACTATTGTGTGAAACTGGCCAAAGTCGGGTTTAAGCTACATGTTTACATGTTATATTGTTGTAAGAGTAGCATAGCAAGTGTGTGGTCAAGAGAGAGAGAGAGAGAGAGAGAGAGAGTTCCCAGCAGACAGGTGTTGGCGATCAGAGCAGTGTAGGTTCAGATTGTCCATGAATACACACTGCAGCTCAAGCATGAACAGTGACCAGCATGTGTACAATAAGGCTTTGAGTTATCTGAATATTTTTAAAGTGGCAGATCTATAGTTAGTGTCCACTTTAGTTTGCATGATTTGTAATTAACTGCAGATCAGTGATGTTCATATATATTTTTCATATATTGATGTCCTGTTATTCTGTATTGATTTGTTTTTTTCAGATGTTATTTATATGTACATATTAAAACATGCTAAGCTTATTATATGTTAACAAGGCTCAAATTAACAAGTAATAACATTCCACTTGATTGAAGGTTTTTACTATTCAATAGCTAAATACAGATATATGATTCATATCAACTAATCTCATTTCATATCAATAGGTAGGCCTTGCCTACATGAAACAGCAGTTTATATGTTGGCTGTATGGAAGTTGTGTTGGTGATTGTATAGAGTGATACCTGGTGTGTAGTGAATAATAAAGAAAATAGAGAACTTTAAAATTAGTTGCATACTGATTCACAATATTGATTAAAAAAGATTCACAATTAGATTAGTTTCCCATTTAGGTCCGCCATATTAGAAACTTAGTTACAGAAAGTTATAGATTATCTTAAGTCCAGATAGGTCAGAGGTTAGGATCAAGTATAGAGCTTTAAAGCAGTTTGGATCCAGAAACAATCTCTAATGCTCTGTTCCTTGATATACAGAAGACGAGGAGTCAACTGGTAATCTCCGTTGCCTTGACTGTTCAAATGATCCAATAGGATCAGCGTGGGCTGTGGATACAATCCCTATCATATTACTATCCTTGATTGTGCCCAACTCAGAAATTGTTTAACCTTCATGATTTTAATATCCATGTCTGTTGTCCATGAAAGCCTTTAGTTAGCCACTTTAGTGAGTCCACAAGTTGTGGACTCATTTAATCCGACTCACTCTGTAACTGGTCCCACACACAAACATGGTCATACATTGGATCTTGTTTTATCATTAGTTTGTCCTGTTTTAAATACTGACCTGGATGTTGCTAGTCTATTGGACCATAAACCTTTTAATGCATCACTTTCTAATATATTACCAATCATCGGTTGCCAGATCGCTACATCCGAGCACTGAACCTAGTTACTCGGTTTAACACCACTGTCACAGATGTTCTTGATGTTGTTGCCCCTTTTAAACTGAAGGGACCCAAAGTCAAAGCCCACCTTGGCATAACAGTGAGACTTGTGCCCTTAGACAAACGTGTAGATAAGCAGAAAGGAAATGGAAAAAAGATGAACTGCACGTCCTATGAGATAATGAGAGATCACCAAAGCATTGTCAAAGCATCTGAAGCAAAGCATTTTTCTGATACATGCAGTACAATGATGATGAATCATGCTATTGCATTCTCTGATGCTACGTTTTATATCAAAGAATACTTTGAGCTTTTTTTTTTTATCAACAAGGTTGACATTATCAGATCTTGTATTTCACCTACTGATCATGACCCTTCTAAAATCAATCCTATGCCGATCTTTACAACGCCTGCAGCTTGTCCAGAATGTGGCTGCTAGATTGTTGCTGCTAGGAGGGATCATATATCCCGGATATTGGGTTCTCTTCACTGGTTACAGGTCAAATATAGAATTGATTGTTGTTACTTGTTTTTAAGGCATTACATGGATTGGCCATTTATATATTGCTGATCTCCTTACCCTACATCACTCCTCCAGGAACTTAAGATTGTCTAATCAGTTCCTTTTAGCTAGTCCACAGTCTTGGATGAAAACAAAGGGTGATCGTGCCTTCCCTGTTGTGGCCCAGAGACTCTGGAACAAACTTCCCATTCATAGTAGGTCCTCCTCTACTGCCGATACTTTATGTCTTGTCTTAAAACACATTTGTATTCTTTGCAGTTTGATTTAGGGACATTTGTATAGAAGTGGGTTGTTTGTATGATGTTCACTGTCTTCCTTTGTTTTTATAACTTAATATAACTTTGTACAGCAATTTGTTCAGCCTAGGTTGGTTTTAAATGAGCTCTATAAATAAATGGAATGTTGAGGAAACCCAGGGAGAGGTATTTCCAAAAGGAACAACACTTCCAACAACTACTGCTTGTGGTTTTGATGGGGTACCAGGCTTTTCTCAAGCTATGGATCTGTGCGAGGTGTAGAAGAGAATAGAATAGAATAGAGAAGAATGCCTTTATTGTCATTTCACGAAAAATAAAAATATAGAGTATAGGTAGTGCAGAAAAAAAGCAGGGGGGGGGGACCTGATGCACAGTCATGAGAGCAACTGTATGCAAACAGTATAGAAAATAGCTTTTTTTAAACATTATGCAAAAAGTAGTTGTGTTAATAACAAATAAATAAATATTGCACTGTAATAAGCTGAAATGGTTAAGTACTAAAAAATGTGATAAGTAATATGTAAAACACAGGGCCTTGAACAAACACTGTAGCTGTACTATAGTTCACAAATGAGCAATGTTTAATATGAAATGTGATGTGACTTCAGTGATCGCCTGTGGGTGTTATTTCTCACTTTGTGTGTATGACAAAAAATAGAGTCAGATTGTTAAAAAAAAAAGGACGTCAGATCCATGTGTGTGGAAGTTAGCAGTTACAGGTTACAGTTAACCTAAGATATAAGAGCTATCTCTGTCTTTGAATAAAAGTGATCTAACACTTCATAAATTCTTTCAAAATGCTGTGCATTTTCGTAAATGTCAGTGGGTAACATAGACATCAAATGATGGACACTAAAAATAGAAATGATAATGATCACATACACATGAACATACACAAATACTCTGAGGCACATTCAAGCTGTCAGACACACACACACACACACACACACACACACACACACACACACACAGTGACCTTAGTGGGTGAAAGTTCCTGACACAAACACTTTTGTGGCTGAATGGACCTCCACATTCAGGCTTCTGATCAGCAGAGTGGAAGAATTCCTGCACAAACACACTCTGCCCCAACACACACACTCACAGATGCACACACACGCATGTTGACACATTCCCACAAGCATGAATGTAAATAACTGAAAGTATGTGCTTTCTCTTACACACACACACACACACACACAGACAGACTGACAGACAGACAGAGAGACACACACACACACACACACGTTAATTGCTAGAGCCAGAATAAGCAAAGGGTGTGACTCCTGAAGAATGACAGATGAGACAGAATTACTGACTGAAGCAAGAAGAAGGGAGAGAGGGGATAGGACACAATTAAGGGAAGTTTGCAGTAAAGAGGTGGAGGAAAGGGCCAAAGCTTCATTATCATCTCCCAGGGGTGCTGGCTGCAGTGGCTTGATTATGCATTCAACTTTCTCTCTCACAAAAACCACACACCGCTAGAAATTACAGCCCTGTCAGCCTACTTCAGCACACAGCCTGACCTTAGGCTCTGTGTGTTTCTGTGTGTACATTTTTCTAATTTTCAGAACGTCAGCAGTAAAAGGATGAGGAAAAAAGTTTTGTTGGGCAAGATTGAGTTGATTCAATGAGGATGAAACAGTCAGATAGTGTGATCATGATGTTAATCAGTGCTGATGAGCAGTTATACTTCTAACACAACTTTAAAAACTAAAGTAAAGCAAAGGAGCTAATAACACAGGACCCATGACATTTGTCATTTTATTGTTGTAGGTAAGTAGGTAGACATTATCTCACTTTCGAGTAAAGTGTGTGTGTGTGTGTGTGTGTGTGTGTGTGTGTGTGTGTGTGTGTGTGTGTGTGTGTTAGCAATGAGCTAGTAAAGTAGACAGAACACAGTACAGTAAAAATGCAGTGTTTTTGCTGTTATGGCACTGCAGTGCAATGAACTTTACCTTAATGAAAGACACTGTTGTATACAACCACTTTTCTAAGTGTACATAAACAAATATGTTGTATGTGCTAGGTTTTATGTACAGTACATGCCATACACATATTCTGTGTTGCCAGGTATATATTTTTCTGCAACAGTTTTTAGCCCAGACTGGCAGTAGTGTCAATTTGTCCATCTGTTGTTCTCAAGAGCAGTATAAAACAGGATGTGATTCTTCCAGAGAATAATTCCTAATTGTTTTGATGAATTACAAAGTCCCCTTTGACCAGCATTTTGGTCCATGACCCGTTTTACTCTCCAGTTTGCTGTTGATATTCATGAGAGTTGGAGAAGGAATTTAAATATTTTTGTTAACCCTGTGACCTTTTCTCTAGAGCCACAATCAGACAACAATTTACACTTGTACAGGAGAAATATTAAAATCCAATAAGTGTGAAAAGGTCAGATTTATACTTTGGAACTAGGACAGATAAACAAACATATCCATGAACATACTCAAAAACACAATGTTTAGCAGATCCACAACCAAGAAAGTGTACACAACCGTACAAAATAAAAAGCAGAAAACAAATTGCAATTTTTAGGTAGATTTTTAACCTTCAGACAGAGCCAGGTAAGCTGTTTTTCAGTATTTGAGCTAAACTAACTGGCAGTTGGCTATGTGTTCATACTGAAGGGCCAGTCATGAGAGAGTTGTCATCCTCTAATTTAATAATTAGAAAACAAATGAATGAATGAAAAAAAAAAGAAAATGAATAAGCACAATCAAGATGAAAGCCTATAAGTGCTGGAATTAAAGTACCTTTGCTATGGTTATGTTACCATTTGACTGAAATGTCACCTTTGTATTATAATTGTTTGTCTGTTTATGTTTTTGCACTTGCGTCTATCTCTTCTAAAAAAGTCTATTTGTTGTTCTTGCATGTAAATTTCCATTTTTTGTGTATGAACAAGTTGCTTTGCTTGTGTTAATTTACAACTGGACTAACTGATGAGTTGTAACCACTAACAGACAGCAATCGCCTCACCACAGACTTGTACCGCAAAGAAGAAAACATCACAGTAACGTCAGCGGGTGGAGCCATCCCCAGTCCACGCTACCCCAACGCTTATCCCCGCAATCTGCTGTTGTCATGGAAATTGGTGTCACCACCAGGGAGCCACATACACCTGGAGTTTGACGGACACTTCGGCCTGGAGGAGGCTGACAATGGAGTGTGCAGGTAAAACATGAGATTCAAAAAGATTGAAAAAAAAAAAAAATCGGATGGAGAATGGAGTGATGGAATTCAGAAAAGAGGATTAGAGCAGAGGTACAAAAAAATCATACAAAAGGAGAAAGGGCTAATACCTGAATGGCCAAAATAAGGATAGAGGTACAGAGCACAAAGAAGAGGAAATATTGATGAATTACAAGCAGCTATAAAGGACAAAAGCCAGATGAAAGTAGAAGTGATTATAGAACCAGAATGTGAGTGTGGAAAAGATGGAGAGGATCATTTGGAGTAACAGAGGAAAGGAAAAGTATATGGATCAGAAGTCGAACAAACAGCAGCAGCAGTAAAATATGTGAAAATTATTTGTGAATGTATGCATATTAGCAACAATAAGCAGTTATTGAAAGGATGTGATAGATAGATAGATAGATAGATAGATAGATAGATAGATAGATAGATAGATAGATAGATAGATAGATAGATAGATAGATAGATAGATAGATATTGATCTAAAAAATGGGAAATTATGGTAAAAATCTGATTTTTGATAGAAATAAAGGAAGGTGTGGGGGTGGCATAACTTTGAGAGATATTAACAGTTGAAGTTTGTGTCATGCCAAGAAGTGTAAGATATAAGAGTTTGTCCTTGAGGGTTGAGGAGATAAAATAGACTTTTTAATCCCCACATGCAACTCAGCCATCTTTGTAAGCACTTTGCTGAAAAGACAATGGGGAGCAGCAGGAGGAGAGAAGGGGGAGGAATGATTTAGAAAGGTATGAAGAGGGAGGAAGGAACTTTGCCCAGTTTTTCAAATCTATATCTGTGTGTGTGTGTGTGTGTGGGTGGGTGGGTGTGTGTGCGTGCGTGCGTGCGTGCGTGCGTTTGATAAATTGACTCACTAATTGACTGGGAAATTGATTGCAAAGTAAAGTTATCCAAAGCAAAATGCTTGATGATTTATAGTTTGGAAGGGTGGGTTTGAGAATACATAGTAAATTAGTCTAATCACAGGTTTGGTCACTAAATTAAAAGTATCTAAAGACCATAAGATCAACCTGAACTTGGCTTATGAGTGTCAGAAGGAGCTAAATGTACACATAACTTTAAGGAAAATTTGTATATTTTAGGTTATTGGTTATGATAACACTGTACTCACCAAGGTAGTAGAACTTTTAAGATTAGGCTAATTAGCTTTCTTGCAGAGTTAGGTGAGAAGATCCAATTCACTGTCGTAAAAAATTAAGCTAGAACCAGCAGCTGCTTACCTTAGCATTAAACTGGAAACACTGGGAAAATCCTCTGATCAACACTTCTAAAGCGAACTGATTAGTCCCTCCTCCGTTCAGATGCCCGAACCACCTCAACTGTCTCCTTTCAACGTGATCGAGCAGCGGCTCTACTCCGAGCTCCTCACGGATGACTGAGATTCTCACCCAATCTCTAAAGGAGAGGCCAGCGCCCCTCCTGAGGGAACCCATTTTGGTCGCTTGCTACAAAACAAAACTGTAGTGACGGCCATCTGTTTTCCTCGGTTTCTAGTCTTTATGCTAAGCTAAGCTAAGCTGCTACTGGCTCCAGCTTCATATATGCAGCATACGGACAGGAGAGGGGTATGGATCATCTCATTTACCTCTGAGCAAGACGTATTAACACATTTACCAACATGTCAAACTACTGCCTCTATTTATACATAAAGCCGAAAGAAAGCATGCCTAAAATGAGGGTAATAGTCCTCTAATGCACAATAAACTCTATATAGTAGGTTTTTTAACTTTCAAAGTCTCAGTTTTTCTATTTTCTTATGTGCAAGTTTCATCTTCCGACTTTCCCATTCATCTACCTCTCCTTCTCCATATCTCCCTCTCTCGCTCCAGGTATGACTTTGTTGAAGTGGAGGACCAATCAGAGACCAGCACTATAATTTGGGGTCGCTGGTGTGGGCAGAAGGCACCGCCTAGTCTTAACTCCAAAACCAACACGCTCAGAGTCACCTTCAAGTCTGACGATTACTTTGTTGCAAAGCCGGGATTCAAAGTCTACTACTCACTGCTGGTGAGGAGTACAAACACACAAACATGCGACAACAATTTCAACAAAAGTCAACGAGCATCAAAACTCCTGATTCTGTGTGCCCAGGCTCATGTCACTATTGGATCGGCTACTTAGAGTCAGCCAACCTGCGCTCAAGCAAACACACGCACACACACACACACACCTTCAGGTAAAATGCTTATTTTTACCTCCACAATAACAATGAGCGATCCGATAATAGGAGTAGATATGTAGATGGGAGAAGAAGGCGGAAGGGAGACTCTAGCAGTAAAATGCCAAAATGTATTGGCCAACTGTTCTGTACTGAGAGAGAGCAAGAGAGAGAGAGAGAGAGAGAAAGAGTGAGAAATATTGCAGAAGATCCTTTGCTTTACTTTCATACATTTTTGACATTACAGCTCCTGTGATAACAGTTCTGGCTCTCATCACAATTTTTGCTGAAACCTTCACACATTCCCAGCAAAAATCTAGGAAACACTAGGAAAAAGTTTTACTTGACGGGGCCATTTACATTGTACACGCAAGAGGCAGCGCTGCGCTATGAAAACCATTTTTCCCATTATCCTTCTGAGAAAAGCACAGGCAGCATTTTGCTGTGATGCTGTGGTGAATAATTCCACCATAATAGGCACGCCAGATGTGTAGCTTAATTTAGCCTCTTAATTTAAGTCATCCAGGTTTATTTTAGCTATCTGAAATCAACATGGACATGTCTCCACTGAAATACAATCATAACTATGTTACTTTGGTGCATTTGTCAAATCATAAATTGGTAAAAAATTGGTGTAAACTGCACCGCACAGTAACTGCGTGTATCCTGCTCGGAATCTTTAGTTTATGTGTCCAAAGCAAGTATTTATACCAATGACCCAATCAAACTGACAAGTCCTTCTCTATGTGACCAAGTTACACATTAATGTCACTTTAATCTGAGAAATGCACTAAAGCAAGAAATGCTCTGTTGTGAGCTAGGAAAACTAATACCAAGTGGATTATACAGCTCCATACAGGAAGTTGGAGTATATTTGTATTTGTATGTTTATATGATGTAAAATATGTTTGGACTGAATGACACAAGTCATTCGTTTGTTTTCATTGAAGCTCACATGAAGGTAGTTATATTGGTAGGTATATGGCCTTTACAGAGAATAACTACTCAGCAAAATCAGCATTGTTAATTCAACACCAATAGAGTTAAATTCAACACTTAAAGTGTCTATGGTATATTGGTCCACCCTATTTTGACTTAAAACTACACTTATAAAAGTGTTAAATGCTCAACACTGTGATCAAGTTGTATCAACTCTGTCAGTAGTTGAAATTTAACACCAGTCAACACAGGCCAGTGTTGAATTTACACAACACTAGTGTGCAGTGTCAGAATTTAACACTATTTGTATATTCTTAATACTTAATACAAAGAAGAAAAACACCAATACAACATTTTGTTCCAATAAAACTTGTATTTTCAAGCCCACCACAAACACAGCATTTGCTTAACAATAACATTTCTCAATTGGCAGCCTCAATAGCACAGGTCACACAAAACATAGCACGGGTCACACAGCATGGCAATGTGGCACAATGGATAATTTTTTATCCATCTCATTAGAGAACTGTTTATCATATGGTCTATAAAAAAAATCAACTCATCAGTAAAAATAACAGAAAATGAATCCTCCCTCTCAATACAATAGTCACTGACGTGTTCATCAAAAGAGAGAGCATCAAGTGTGCAAGTCAAAATGAAAGCTTGATTTTCATTTATAATGATACTGTGATCTTTCCAAAAACAGGAACTTCCATGTTTGTTTTAATACAAACAAACATACCAATTTGATACTCAGTTCCATAGTTCTTCACCCAAGTGGTAGTTGACTCATCAGAGTATGCATTCACATTTAACATTGCAATTAAAGCCTCAACCCCCTTCAAGCTATCAATCACTTCCTTCCTCACTGGATCCAAACTCAAACTTCTGAAAATCAAAATGGCCCAGTGATAAGCTGGCTGTCTCTGGTGTTCCTTGAACCTCAACTGTACTTTCAAGTACAGTTGAGAACTGCATCTCTCGCTTGACTGTGAGTATCATGTATAAGCTCTTCCATTGACCCTACCATTGCTTGGATAGTGCTCTCAGCAACACCTGACGATTACAACTGTGCTACAACAGAACCACGCGTTTACCAAATAATGCTTGTCAACAGAGACCTTGGTGGTTACTGGAACGTTTGTAAAGACTGCATTTGAAGTTGAAGGCTCATCTATTACTTGAGTGTCCATATTGTAAAAAGTATTTGTTGGAATAGTTTCCCAGTGCAAACTAATAAGGTGTTTTTCTTGAACCCTGAATAAGTGCAAAAGAATGAAGAACTTCCCAGCTGTCCACACTTCAAACATAATGTCTTTCTTGGATATAAACCATCGTAAAATCTCACATTCTTGCTCTGCGCTCCTTCACACGAGAACTTTCCTTGGTACTTCCCAATGCTTGTGTGACATCAAATATTTTAAGTCACTTAAGCCCCTTTCATACTCAAAAAAATGTCCAGAGAATCTGACCTGGAGAATGCAGGCCCTACTCCTGAGAGGATCGTCTGTGTAGAACGTGTTAACATAAAGCGGGTAATTTGGGAGAGTGGCACGACTTGACTTCCGCGACGATTGCATAGAGCGCCCTATCGCTTTAATCAAAAACGGCTCTCCCACCATTCACTTAAAAGAGCCTGAGTGTCACAGTTGAGACTGTCTATTTAACATTTTGTGCTGGCCAGAACAGAAAGCTCGCAAATCTCTTCATGTCTCTACTGTGCAGACATCTTAGTCATTTTTTTTAATGACTCGACACCTTCGGCCTGTGACATTTGTATTTTTCTGGTCACGCGTGTTATCAACACACACAAATGCTAGAAAACATATCAACGGTATCTTCCAGCTTGCCTAACGTTAACTTTATATTTTATACCAAACAATGAAAGTGCAAACTAAGAGCAGAGTAGAAACCTGTCAGCTCCATGCTCCGCCATCCGTCAATACCCACCAGGTCTTGATTTGTTGCTGACCGGCTGCAGCCATGACTGACAGCTGAAGTCTTGAGGACCCACGAGATCTCGCAATTTCATGTAGAATAGAACCACAACAACAGTTTGTTTCAATCCAGAGGAGTAGAGAGGAAACAACTCTGTGCTGTGTTTTCAAGGTATGGTGCAGGGAAACATGATCCGCCGTGAGCATGTTCTATTTTGAAAATTAATAGGATGTTGTATTTTCTTTCTGTGCTCAACTTCCTGTCCCGCACTATCTGCCGTGTGATGAAGTGGAGCAGAATTTCTTACCAGTCTCATTCAAAATAAAAAAATCTGTGCTCTACCAATAAAAAATAAAAACAAAACAAAAAAAACAATCATGGTTCATAATATAACCTTAGTGCAGTAAGTCACAATAATACATTAAACTTAGTTATTACATTTTAACCATAACCACATTACCCAATCTAATACAGCATGGAGTTGCAAACATGAAGCTAAGGAATTGGCAATCTAAAAACAACAGTGTTGCATTCATTGTGATTTAATCTTAGCTTAGGTAATGTAGCTAGCAAGCTAACTAAGCCATGAATGGACCAGTGTGTTGATTATTCTAATTTCTTAACGAGACATTTTTTACTATTCATCCTACTTGGCTAAACCAGAGTCTTTGGCTAAACTTTTAAGATCTTCTGTTAGCCAACCATGGTGAGCTGGATAAATCTGGAGAAATAAACACTACTGGGTAGAAAAAATGTTATGAATAGACATTTGCTTAGACAAACTTACACAAATCTTCCCAGCCACAGTTGGAGTGACATCTGAATATGTCCAGTCCACAGAAAATTAACAGCTGGGCACTGCAGTTAATAGCAAATGTCATTCAAACTGGAGTACACTGCATTTGTTGTAGACTTTTTTTTTCGGGGTGGATCAAAACATATTTGGTATGTTAGCTATTAGTGGCAGCAGGGATGTATTAAGTATTGACTCAAAAAACAAAAAGGTTGCTATGGTAACCAGCATAAATGGCACACAGTGTTAGGGCAACGCAACCATAAACTTTGAGCCAGAGCACAACCTCAACTAAAAATACTAGTGAGCCACTTTACCGCGTTCAAACCAACATAATGACAACAAAGTAAATGTACCTCAAAATATAATTAATAATAAAAATTACTCGTACTGCTTCTCTCTGTCTTCCCTCCCTCCGCACTTGTTATAATCCTCCTCTGGTCAATTAATTACACCTCTGTACATTTAAAACATAAGCTACCTCCTTGAGGTTTTTCTAATTGTATTCGTTTTACCCATTTTCCAAAGAGCTCCTGTGTTTTGTGTATCTATTTGTATCTTTCCATCTTCCATCTCACACAGCTTCCCTTCAGCTAGACTGAAGCGGTGTGTGTGGCTTAATTTAGCAGGTCTAATTTGTTCTCTCCAGACCTGCGAAGATAAGAGGGAGGAGGAGAGGAGGTAGCGTAAGGAGAGAAGGAAGAGAGAGGCAGAGAGAGAATGAGGAAAGGCAGCATTGGGATGAGAGAACAGGTGTCTGAGATGGTATCAGCATGTCAGCTAATGACTAAAACAACCTGAACCGAGAGAGGCAGACTGACAGAGAGGCATTTGTGAGGCAGTGACCTTTGAGGTTGACTAGATAAAGAAAAGAAACATAAGGGAAAGCAAAATAGGGTTGGTGTGAAAGAGAGAGAGAGAGAGAAGATAGTCAAATGAGATGAAAGCATAAAGGGATAAGGGACTGACTAAAGACCAAAACAAAACACACTTTTATTACTAAACCCCTGCCCTCTTTCAAATATGTGTGGGTCTTGTCTTGTTTAATACCCAAGCAGTAACACTAACATCTCTGGACATATGTCTGTCCCAATTTTCCACAGAGAAAAATGGATTCTTTGAGGCCAAATGGAGAGTGTGAACTGTGACATGCAGGAAAATGACATGTATTGGTGCTCTTAATGACCTTTTGTGGCTGCTTGTCAATTAGAGCAGCATTGTGCCACCGCAGTGTTGTCTCTTTAGACTCAGCCACTTCATGCATCTTGGATAGCTTTTTGATTGGTCCGTCTCATTAAACTTCAGAAAAAGTGTCTCAAACTATTTCAACACAGTTATGCTTAAGGCATAACAATATGATGCCTGTTCAGTTCAACAACTGGGTGATCTGAGGATAGGAGAACACTGATCTGTCAGTAAAAGCCATAAAGATGACTATTTATTTTGCTTGTGGTCCAATCAGTATGAGTTTATGTTTGTATTCTGCACAATTGTCACAGGTAGTAGCTAAACTGTTATTGTTGTAACTTAACTGCTGAAGTGCAAATTTACTCTTAATTTTCCTTTTCCTCAACTTTTTGATGATTACAAAATGGCTTCAGGAGCATTTAAACTAAACGCTGTGTGAGGCGTACGCATGTTGCCTGGGAAAACCAAGACAGATTGTGATCAGATTTTCCAGTGAATGGAGGGATTGTATAAAGCTCATACATAAATGAGACACTTGTAATGACACTTGTAAATGGGGTCTAACTAGGTTGACAACATTTCAGATCTGGTCCTATATAATTGGAACTATTTTGGATTGGGTCTCTTTAAATAAAAAACTTTTAAAACAATAAGTTTGGGTAGGTTTTTACAGATTGGGACCTAAATTGACTTTTATGTCCAATATAAGACAGCTACCCCCTCTGAAGAAACAAAAGCCTACCATCTGCAGGCAAAAATCCAGTCAAACAGGGAACCTCCTCATTACTTATGTCACTGTTTTCCCCCCAAATCATTATTCCTTTTACAATCCTGTTCTCAGGGGGTGTGATTCATCACCTGCGGTGTAGGCTACATAAAGTAATGAATGAGGAAGTGCACAAATCATAATATTTATAGTGAAAAGAAGCAGCTCTGAGTTTATCTTTATACGACTTCCAAATCGTATAGATTCTTTTTCAAATATTGATTTTTCTGTCTGAAACAGTAATGCATTTTGGGTGGGTAGTAGCAAAAAGAAGTGCTGCTTAGCCAGGTGCAGTGGGAAAAGTTTAGGTCATATTATCCAAATTAGTTGCCAGAATCCCATTCTGAGTCATCCGACACAGGCTTCTCATTCAGACTGGAGACTCGGAATATGACAGAAAATGAAACAAACACCTTGTGTGTGTGTGTGTGTGTGTGTGTGTGTGTGTGTGTGTGTGTGTCTGTGTGTGTGTGTGTGTGTGTGTTATTTCTGTTTAGCAGCCCTTAAGTCCTCCTAGTACTGAGCTGTGTGTTTGCAAACACCAAGCCAGCCTATGTTGCTTCTGCTGGAATTCCAGTGAAGATGAACATTTCCAATGACGTAATGACCCTGATATATTAACATAAATGTACTGCAGATTAAGACAATGGGTCTCATGTGATATATCTACTAACTAGGCTGTCCCCTTGCTGTAAGCGAGATAACCAGTCACGCAGAGTAAAAGTCAACAGGGAGTTCCTCTTGCCTTCATCCCAGTCTCCTTCACAGACTTAATCCTCAGACGCTCCAGTGTCCAAACTGTAAAAAATGGAGGTTGAAAAGGGTAGCTCCCTGGTGGCCCCTTCAGTAGACTGCAACTGTAAATAACAATCCGTTTCCTCACCACCGATGAATATGGCGTCATTGCTTTTATAACAAATTTTGCTTAAGAAAAAAATATTTTGAAGCAAGCGTTCCAGATGTAGCCACCACAGTTTGCATGCCATTTCTTAACATTACATGAAATTAACAAAAAACAACAAAAAAGCTAATTATATCATATAATCCAAAACGTACAAATGCTTAATTCCCTGTCATTTATAAAGCTATTCATGGCAAAACGTAAATCAGTTACAGTAATCTGTAGATCGTTAAGGTGCCCTTCCACCTAGCCTGTTTTGTGTGAATCAAACTAACTCGGGTTCTTGTGGTGTGAAAGCAAAGCAGACTAACTGCGGAGGCTTGTGTGATAGAATGTGATTTTAGCAACTATTGAATCCATCGGCTGACTGTGACCTGTCAATAAAGTATATATACTGTGTACATTATTATATTTGGTATCCCCTGCAACATTAGGGTAAGCCTTTTTCAACATGTTCATCTGTTTTTGCACACCAGTGAAGATAAACAAGTAAAGTGCAGCATGACTCGCTGTCATTCACCAGAAATTGATTTTTCCACAAAGTTACAGGATCAAAACAGATGACTGAATGAGTTACCAGTAAGTCCATATGAGCCACTCCTCTTGATTTGATCATTATTATAAAGCAGTGTGAACATTAAACGCATGAGAACGAAAACGCCAAAATAAGTGAACCAAACTACAGTTGGAAAGGTTTTCCATCAGTTTAAAACGTCAACAATTTTCTTTCAAGCAGTAATACAATCATGCCGAAAAAAAGCAAGAGATAAGTAAGTGAGAGGGTAAAGTTTGGTACTGTAGCTGGCATATGACTACAGCCTGGATGTTCACAGATTTTCAGACTCCAGATACGTTACATGAGGCATTTACCCTTAAAAGAAAATGAGACTGAGACTCTGTAAATACGCATTTACCACACACACACACACACACACACACACACACACACACACACACACACACACACCTGGTTTGGGTTTACGTTTATAAGCACATTTATCCAAACTCCAAATGCCAGAACCTGTTAAATTAAAACTTTGCACACTGACAGGCTTTGATGTCAACTTTGCAGACACTTACACAAACAAAGTGAGGGCACAGTCTACTTGTATTGTTGACACAGATTTACTGTTCCATATTGACTGAAGATATGTCTGATTGCCAGTGAAATTCTTTGTGTGTGTAAAAAGGGGGCTGTCAGAGACAGCTTGTGAAAACGATAAATAATGTGTGTATGTGTTCTAAATATGTCACAATGAGTAAACATGCTTTGAGTCGCATTGCTTCCACAAATACACAGACAGGCATGCTGTGACCAGCTTCACCTGAAATTCTTTTAGGACTTTCCTGGCATACCATCAGCTAAACAGGCAGACACATCTTGCATAACCTCACGTAACATGTGAAACTCCCCCCTATCTCCAACAAGCTGAAGGCAACTATTCAAATAGTAAAACATCAAGAGCATTGGAGTAATACTATAGGTATAATCCATTAGCCTTTAGCGGCACCCTTTAACCCTTTTAATGTGGTTTTTCTGCCATTGCCTCCCCTCAACCATCACTTACAGTAACTGTGAGCAAATGAAGAAATATACACAGCATCAGCAAAACCCATCTCTCCCACAGTCTTTGTGGCATGACTGAAAAGGCTGCAACATTCGCTTTAAAAACTTAGCCAAATAATTATCCAGCAGTGTCTGAGGGTAGGTTAACACAAGAGCCAGGGGATACAAACCAGCGCTGGAAAGCAGACCGGCGTCAAGCATTGCATGCTGAATGAATAAGGTCAGCTAGTCATTCTCAAAGTAATGTGGAGATATGGATGATTTCCCCATGTCCCTTCCAGGACCTGGGACTTGGACTTGGACTTGTCGTGCCATCCAACGAGACAAGCGTCTGTGTCAGTTAAGTGCGACGTCATCCTCCCAAGGGTAAACCCCCGATGATAGAGCACAATGGGTTTCCACTAGGCCAGGTTTGACTGTGGAGAGGAAGATATGGTTCAGCATGTGCTGTGATGGGTCAAGGCGCAGGCGGCCAAAACGTCTCTGAATTTTTCCTCATGTGCAACGTGTGTGCGTTTAGCCATGTCCTAGAAGAGCCACTTGCGAACATCAGCACCAGCAGAGGCATCACAAGACAGTGCTGACACCACCCTGTGAGGCGCAATGTGTGACAGTAGAGCGATTAATGCATCCAGCCTGGATTTCATAGTGGTGGAGTTTATGTCCACACCATATAAACTACCGCCTGTGAGGGGATTGGCAAACACTGCCAGTTTATGACAAATTAGGCATTTGTAGATGCTGCACAGCCCCTACTGTGTGGAGTGCAGCTCTCTCTGAGGGTGGCATAAGGATTACGTTGTCTAACAGAACCATGATCCTCTCTGCGTAATGGCTGAAAAATGCCTTGATATATTTTGAGGGCAAACGATGGGCCAGAGATTAGCAGAATGGCAGCCGGTTTTCTATTGAACTCCCAGGAATGAGAAGCACAGGAATGTTCCGATGGGGCGGGTGAACTAGCCCTCAGGTCAATGGAAGTGAACAAACGACCGGGCGCACACACTGTGACGCATGTACGGCAGTCAAAATGTGGAACAGTCACTCCAGGATGCAATGGAGCGATGGAGGCCAGACTCTGCTGCAGTGACGGGACTGCTGGAAACTCTGTTTCCATGTTATCTTGAACCCTGGTGAACATTGCATAGTGAGGAATTGGTGCCGTCCGTCTCCTGGGTTCGGAGAATGCTTACTTAGCATTCATACAGGTCGAGAACAAAAATCTCAGCGATGGGCAGGGATCCCGCCTGATGCGGAGGAGAAAGCTGTTGATGCGGTGCTCCCCTTCTTGGACGGAGACAGCTGCAGTGGTGGGGCTCTATAATCCTCTTCGTTTTCAAGGCCCAGTTCTCCAATTGTGGGGAGGGAGAACCAGTGACAGCTAGAGAACCATTTCTGGGGGGATCCAAGTCAGCGGGCTTATGCCCTCCAAAGAGATCCCCTTCTGGGATGTCTGGTTGTCGCTGCTAGTGGTATCCTTAACTGACTGTCCGCCCGGCTGCCATCGTCTGCAGCTTAAGTTCCTCTGTCGGTAAGAGAACTGCTGGCTGGCGGCCGGCGGGGTGCCAAACCAGCAAAACAAGCCGAGGCACGCCTAGCAGATCTGGTGGAGATCTGACGGCAAGATTTAGCTAGTCCGTCAATCAGTACAGAAGAGTACACTGTTGTTCTTCAAAGTCTTCGAACTGTTGCTGAAGAAAAATAGGGAGCAGCCAGTGGCCAGGGGCCTGCGGACGTTAGAGAGGCCCGTGCAGGGCACAAGGGCGCAAAATAAGTCTTCACAACTGCATAAGGGGTAACCCAAATAGCAACAGCTCTTAGAGGGCGAATCCTACACAAAATAGAACCCTTGCATACCTACAGAACCACCACACAGGTATCATCACACAGAAGATCACAATTTCTACAAATCAATAATCATCATTCTTTTCCTTTTCTTCTGTATGGATTTTCATTCATTGTCTGCTCATTTGATCACCTGATGATTGTTTATTTCTGCTATCCAATCATGCAGTTTGACTGTCCTCTGCCTGCATCCATCACCAACTGGGAGGCTGTCACTGTTCCAATGTTGGTGAGTCTTGCACACACATACACTTTAAGAATTGTTTAAATCCAAGAATTGAAATCTTAGATTAAATTATATGTATTTTCTGGCAGAAAGAGCTCACACATTAACCATTGAATGGAAGAATGAATGGATGTGTATTTAACAGTTTTGTACAAAATACGAAATAAATGTACAGCTAGGGAAATGTCATCACCATCACCCGTTTTATACAATAGTTTCAAACTAATACTTTACTTCTCTCGTTTCAAACTGTTGATAACTTTATTTTGCAGATACTATTTATTGCACAGAAAAAAAAGGACATTCCATGTTTTCTTAAATACAATGGGGAACAATGGCTACAACAACAACTGTAATATGTGGGCTATTTGCATAGGCTAACATGCACCCACACACAGAACACATTTATGCATGTATGTACTTATTTCTTTCCAAAGTTGGTTTAAAGTACATTGGTGTAATTTGTGTGTATGAGCGTTGGAGTTCAGTGACAGATGTGCCCATAATAAGTAGTGTGCATTGGGCTGCGTGGCAGTTGTTCTGCATGGATTAATAATGGTTATGTGTGTGGGTGTATTTTCTTTCTTTGTGTACGTGAAGATATGTCACTACCAGTGCAGATGACATGTACATGTGCAACTTGTTGGCATCCTCCACTTTATATTCAAATAAAAACAATCTACTCTGTTGGTTTGCATAGTGATTTGTGGTTGTTTTACATTAAGATCATGTTGGCACATTAATGAGAAAATACAAAGTGTGATACATTAGTTATATTTCTATCTCTCAACCTCTATTTGGTCTTAAAACTAACTCTAAATTAAAGCAAATTACAGATGTCAATATGTAGTTATTTGAAAAGTAATCAATTGGAGCTTGTGACTTTTGTCATATGTCAAAAACTATGTCTGAAATGTTCAATCCCCTCAAAGAAAACCAATATCTCCTCAGCTGCAGAAGTACCCCTTCTATCTATGTGCATAAAGCTATTGCTTTCAAATTAAACAAAACTAAAACATAAAACACAGCAAAAATCATTGGGACGTGTTTCCTGACTCTCCAGTAACCATTTAAATGGGATTGTATTATAGTTCTGTGTTGCATAATAATTGGTGGAAGAAATAATAAAGGGACCCACAAATGTTGAAGGTGTTGGCACATAGCTACCTGGGATCTCCTAATGTGCTGTAGGTGATCTTGTTATAAATGAACAATTGCTGAAGATAGAATAGGATCAAATGAATAAAAGAATTCTTAATTTTGTCTTTATCTTTGCTCTTTGCAGGGCATTGGTGCAGAGCATATGCCAAAAGCAGTCACAGAGGTTCCTTTCTCATTGGAGGATTTGGACCGGACCATAGCCGCCTTTGACACTGTGGAACAACTGTTCAGATCCTTGAGCCCAGACACCTGGAGACAGGACCTGGACACCATCTACACTCAAACACATATACATTATAGATCCAGGGCCTATCATCTGGCAAGCAGACATAATAAAGGTAAGCTATACTTTATATCTTTACGTGTTTAAAGCCATTAATGAAACTGTCCAACCGACATATGTACATAGATTGCAGAACACTGTCCCTGCATGACTGGGATTTGAGTATGAAGATAATCACTTTTATTTAGTCTTAATATCTTATTTTAATAACTGCTTCAAGTAGCAAGTGGTGACCCATTACAAGATTGTTTTATACATACAATAAATACAATACACAGGTATTTATTGTACAATATTGTACAATAAATATGTATTTATTGTACAATAAATACAAAACTTAAACCTAAGACTATGAGTAGATGATGGTATTTGCAATTCATTGGATTCTTTCAAACTATAAACAGAGTTAAAAATCAAAGAAAGTGACAGTTTTTCAGCATGTTTTTTTGTGTGTGTGATTGTGTGTGTAGTACAACAATGACCTACAAGTGTCAAAACGTTGTGTAGAGCTGCATAGTTGGTAGTTGATCAATCAGAAGATTGACAGTACTTGCAACCCTTCGTGAATTTTGTATGGGGCTTTAAAATTCTAGTGAAGATTTTTCTGGAAATCCAAAATATTTTATATCAGGCTTCACTTCAGGGAGAAAACTGTGTAGCCATAAAAATCTAATTTTGGTTTTAATATTCCACTTAATGTAAAGTCATTTGGATCAAGAATAGTTTATTCTGTAGGTTTCTGTACAGTTTTATGCTGTGTGGATATTGGAAAAGGTCTCAGAAGTCAATATCTAACTTTAAATACGAGAAGACTTTTAAATGAGACCAGTGGACTGGAAATGACATGTTAAGTTTGTAAGGTTGATGCAGAAAGATAAAAGCGGTGATGTTCTCATCACATTGTATTGTGCTGGTGGTGATGATCCTCAACTACTCTGCTGCGTTCACAGTATTTCGCTGCAGTTGTTCATAGCTGGTGTATTAGAGGGGAGGGTAGAGCAGGCTGTCTTCATTGTCTCTGTAACTCAGAGGTACAGCATTGCAGAGCACATAGTCCATTACTCGGTAATTTGAAGGAAAATATTAGTTAGGGCTTTGATGGAGTCATATCGCTGGCTTATGATGAAGTGAAGAACGGGTTACAGCCAATCTGAATAAAGTGTTGCGTATTCAGTGGTTGACTGTATCTCAACATTTTGGTATGTAGGAAGGAATGTGAAAAAGGTAGAAGAAACTTCTGTGTTCTAACTCCTCTGAGTTAAACATACTGTAGAAAAGGAAAATAAATAGTATAAAAAAAACATTCTGACAAATTTGGTTGTGAAAGTACATTCTGAACTTGAAAGACTCATACATACAGTACTACACAATGGAATACACATATATAAAAGATCATTAGTAAAACAAAACAAAATGAGAAACCAGCTCATATTATGATGCAAGAACCAACTGTGGCCTAAAGTAGTTAAAGAATCATCAAATGAGCAGTTTGCCCTCCAGTGGGTCTAAAAAGGAGTCACTGACAGATGCAAGGTGACACAGGACCAGCAGTTCAAGGCAATTCTTTCCTGTGAAGTCAGTGCCAATGACCTTAAGTCACTGAGACAATAGATTTTGTCCTTAAAATGCACAGAGACAGCGGATTTCTTGACACAAATACACTTATTAAATACACATACGTCAACTCAATCATGGGAGCGTGTGTGTGTGTGAGTCTACAGTATAGAAGCATTCAAGCTTTCAACGGAATTGGGTGATTTCAATGCTGTCTCTCTCACCTGTGCCTCTGTATCTCTCTCCTACACTCTTTTGGCCTTTCTACTCGAGGGCTCTCCTGTTCCTTAGTAAACGTTTGTGCTTGACAGCAAATCTATCTCTATTTATCAGTGCGTCTGTGTGCTCGGCTGGCATTAGCAGGCTCCATATATGAAGAGTTTATGCGTCCTGCAACACTAAAGAAGGGTGCATAGGCGCTGCAGGTCTTTGATACACTGTACAGGCGTACCCCTTTCTAATTGGAAATTCAACCTGTGCAACAGAGCAGAAATCTGCCACAGTCAGCAGCTTGGCTTTGTTTTCATTAAGACACACACATACTCTGTAGCTTACACCCACCTTTATTACCATGAAGAATGGTAAGCCCTATATCAACAATATTAATTGGGACACTTAAGTCTAAGAAACTCACACATAAACTAGGTTAACCTAAAAACGCAGAAAATAAATCCAGTTCCAAAAGCTGTTAGAGACACGTGCTATGACACTTGACATCCCTTTAGTTCTGTCGTCAAAAACCGTCACTTGTTGAAAATCTATTTTGCTCTCTAGTAATAACACAAAAACAGAAATGATAGTTTCTCTGTCACCTGTTCTTTTCCCAACAAAATAAGATGCAGGACTTGACTGTGAGCCAAAGTATAGTTGATGAAGTTAGTAATTAATGCCTGACTATGACTCTGTAACACAACATAGAAGTTAGTTAAAGCGGTTGTTATTGTGTCTAATATTGTGATCAAATAAAACATTAAACATTGTCCTTTTCTCATTGCAATTAGTAATTCTTTGTCAAAAAAAATACATGTAAATAAAAAACCATTAGCAGTTAAACTTTCAGACTCATGCTGCATATACAGCAGCATGAGTCTGACAGTTTAACATAAGCTATGTCCTGAAGACAAACATGAAGTTCTATTCTACATTTGTTATCCATATTCCACAACGCCTATGAGGTTGTTATTGTTGTTGTTACAAACAAAAAATGCTTCTTTTTTTTTTAAAATAGGGATTTCTATCTTTGATGTGTATATGCAATTCTACACTTGAGAAACAAAAAAGAATAGCACACAATATTCTACCTGTGGCTAAAATGATACGGTTTAAACAAGGTAATAAGGCAAAGATTCTTTCTTACATTGTATTCTCAATACACAAATATGTAAACATTTCCTAATTTAGTTTAAACATGTCAAAGACATGTTATTTGAATCAGATGTCCTCGTTTAACATGTTAATACTCACAGAAATGCAGACGTAATCCACTTTTCATTCAAAATGTGCAGCGGATGTGCTCAGAGCAACTCTCTCTAAGACAGAATGCAGGGACTTGAGGAGCATGTAAACACAAAGATAAAAAAAAAAACATCTCACACACAGAAGCATGCACATACAGTTGCTTCCATTTGCTGCATTTCTAGTTGCCTTTTATAATCAATCTTATTTTTGTCATCTTGCCATGCAACTAAAATGGCTTTAAATGAAAATGCTGTAAACATGGGAAATTTATCACTTAGACAAAACCTCAATCAATGTCAATATGAATAGTCTACCCTTCTCTCCATCCCATGGGCCCACCACCTGTGGGAGGAACTGCTGGGGTCGGGTGCGGCAGCGAAGGTCAGGGGCCTCGACTGACAAACCTGGGCAGCAGAGGCTGGCTCTGGGGGGAAGGAGCCAGAACTTGTGCGGGGGGGGTAGAGCACTAACAGTTAGATCTGGTGGGGCTTACCTCAATGCATAGTCTCGGTTCTGGAACCATACTCCTGGATAGGGGTTGGACTCTGTCCTACTCCGGAGTAGCCCAACTCTGACTGTTGTTTGTTCATGTGCACCAAACAAGAGTTTGGATTATTCGGCCTTCTTGGAGACCTTGAATGGAGTCCTGTATGGGGCTCCAGAAGGGGACTCCGTAGTACTGCTGGGGGACTTCAACGCACACGTGGGCAATGATGGAGATATTTGGAGGGAAGTGACTGGGAGGAATGGCCCCCTTGATCTAAACCAGAGTGGTTGTCTGTTGTTGGACGCCTGTGCTGATCACAATCTGGTGGTGAGTTGAGTCAGGGGATGGAGGAAGACGGGTAGTGCGGATAAATTGGGAACGTCTGGAGGAGGTCCCTATTTGACGGACTTTCATCTCACACCTCCGGGGGAGATTTTCCTGCATCCCTGTGGAGGCCGGGTGCACTGAACATGAGTGGACAATAATCAAAGTTTCCATTGCTGAAGCTGCGGTTGAGTGCTGTGGTCTTAGGATCTTAGGTGCCTCAAGGGGCGGTCGCCCACAAACACCCCTGTGGACACCGGTGGTCAGGGAAGGCATCCGTATGAAGAAAAAGTCTTTCCGGGAAATGTTATCCCAGAGGACTCTGTAGGCAGTTCTAAGGTATCGACTCCACAATGGCAAAGCCCCAAATTCTGAAAGCTCTGGGTGTGGAGGGGCTGTCTTGGTTGACACGTGTCTTTAACATTGCGTGGAAGTCTGGGACAGTGCCTAAGGAGTGGCAGATCGGGGTGGTGGTTCCCCTCTTCAAAAAGGCAGACCAGAGGGTGTGTGACAATTACAGATGCATCACACTTCTTAGCCTCCCTGGTAAAGTCTACTCCAAGGTGCTGGAAAGAAGGTTTCGGTCGATAGCCGAACCTAGGATTGACGAGGAACAATGCAGATTCCTTCCTGGTCGTAGAACACCGGTCAGATAATCACTCTTGCAAGGATCCTGGAGGGAGCCTGGGAGTATGCCCAACCAATCTACATGTGTTTTGTGGATCTGGAGAAAGCGTATGACCGGGTCCCCCAGGAGATACTGTGGGAGGTGCTGCGGGAGTATAGGGTGGGGGGGTCCCTTCTCAGGGCCATCCAATCTCTGTATGACCAAAGCAAGAGCTGTGTCTGGGTTCTCGGCAGTTAGTCGGACTCATTCCAGGTGAACGTTGGCCTCACACAGGGCTGCAGTTTGTCACCAATCCAGTTTGCAATATTTATGGACAGGATATTGAGGCGTAGTTGGGTGGGGAGGGGCTGCGGTTTGGTGGGCTCAGTATCTCATCGCTGCTTTTTGCAGTTGATGTGGTCCTGATGGCATCATTGGCCTGTGACCTTCAGCACTCACTGGATCAGTTTGCAGCCGAGTGTGAAGCGGCTGGGATGAGGATCGGCACCTCTAAATCTCAGGCCATGGTTCTCAGCAGGAAACTGATGGAGTGCCTTCTTTAGGTAGGGAATGAGTCCTTACCCCAAGTTAAGGATTTAAATATCTTGTTCGGAAGTGAGGGGACCATGGAGCAGGAGACTGGTCGGAGAAGCGGGTGCAGTATTACATTCAGTTTATTGCACCGTTGTGACAAAAAGAGAGATGAGCCAATAGGCAAAGCTCTCGATCTACTGGTCAGTCTTCGTTCCTACCCTCACCTATAGTCATGAAGGCTGGGTCATGTCTGAAAGAACGAGATCCAGAATACAAGCAGCCGAAACGGGTTTCCTCAGGAAGGTGGCTTGCGTCTCCCTTAGAGACAGGGTGAGAAATAGTAGAGGCGCTGATCCTTTGCATTGAAAGAGCCAGTTGAGGTGGTTTGGGTATCTGGTAAGGATACCTCTTGGGCGCCTCCCTGGGGAGGTGTTCCAGGCACGTGCATATGGGAGGAGGCCTCGGGGAAGACCCAAGACTAGGTGGAGAGATTATATCTCCAACCTGGCCTGGGAACGCCTCTGGATTCCGCAGTCAGAGCTGGTTGATGTGCTTCGGGAAAGGGAAGTTCGGGGCTCCCTGCTGGAGCTGCTTCCCCTGCGACCGGATAAAGATAGATGGATGGATAGAAGGATGGATGGACGCACATTCTATTGTACCTTTATCTCCATCTGTCTGTGTATTACCAAAGCAAAAGATTTAATCACCTGCTCTTCTCTCTATAGTAGTAGTTCATTTGGCCTCTCATATTGTGGATCATGAATAGAAATCCCGACAGCACAGATTTCTTTTGCGAACAATTGGTCATTGATTATCAATGCTATTACGCCTCCTTTGACCTCACTGCAAATCCATGTGGTTTCTCTCTCACACACAGTATTGCACGTCAAGCAGCAATGTCACTGTTACTGAGGACGTGTGGATGTGATTTCTAGGCAGTTTCTATTGAATTACTGATCTTTATTGTTGCAGCAAAGCTGAAAAAACAAGCCAATCTCCCCAAGTAGTAGCTATAGTTCACTGCAAATATCGATCTTGACAAGTCCTTTATTCTTGTGATGGTCGTAATTGCACTTCAATGAAGTAAAAAAAATCTAGCAATGACTCGAGAAAATGTAAATCGTCTTCATATGATATATACATATATATATATATATATATATATATATATATTACTTGTTTTGAAAAAAGGATTATCCCATTTAACCCTCTATTTGGCTATATGTGCTTGTTTAAAAAAATAATCAAACAGCCAGCTCCACTCTGTACTGGCTGTAGAAATGGCCCTCATATCCAAACCCTGCTTCTATTTTCCTTCAGTCTCCTATCCGCTTGCTCTGTCATCTTCATTTTTGTCTGAGAGCGGAGCAAGCAAGGGTGTACAGGACTTATAAGGGGCAAGGTGTAGCCATACGCTCTTCTATTCTCACAGCTCCTATCACTGCCAAAGGACAAGCTCTACTACCCACTACTCTGTTTGAGTGTAGTGCTTTTTGCCTCTTTCTGCTGGACAGAAGACAGTCACATTCTGACATTTGTGAACACATCAGGAATTTCTTCTTGCAAGGTTGTTCAGTCTCCTTCTTCTTAAAGCTACATTGTGTAAGAATTTCTCCCTTAAGCATTGAGATCATATATCGCAATCAACTCTCTCTTGCAACGCAGTTCACAGTACCTACCACAGCTAGGCTAGCCGTCACGCTTTTAAAAAGCAAAAGTGTAACTAAAGGCCGTCTTTCAGCTGTGGTTGTTGGAGTGGAGGGTTGCATGGATGCGCGTTTCACACCACGAGCGGAAAGCCACCTGACGGAAAGGAAAGAGAAAGAAAAAGACTACAGAGACCAAGAGACTGGATCACATCACTCCAGTTCTGAAGTCTTTACACTGGCTTCCTTTACCTTAAAGAATTGTATTCAAAGTACTTTTGCTAGTTTATAAATCCCTAAACGGTTTAGGACCAAAATACATTTCTGATCTGCTACTACACTATGAACCACCCAGACCTCTCAGGTCATCTGGGACAGGTATGCTTTCTGTCCCCAGAGTCAGAACTAAACAGGGGGAAGCAGCTTTCAGTTTCTATGCTCATATCTGGAACAAACTCCCAGAAAGCTGCAGGTCCGCCGCTACTCTCGGCTCTTTTAAATCAAGGTTGAAGACCTTTCTTTTTTATGTTGCCTTTCTTTAAATGACTGGTCATTTCTTTAAATTTCTTATGCTGCACTGTAACTTTTATTCTTGTGTTTTATATGTCTATTTTTTAACTGTCTATTCATGTGTTTTACCGGTTTTTAATGCTTATGATTTTTAACTGTTTGTACCTGTGTTTTATCTGTTTAACTGATTTTGTGTAAAGCACCTTGAATTGCCCTGTTGCTGAAATGTGCTATACAAATAAAGCTGCCTTGCCTTGCCTTACAGCGGTCCGGAGGATAATTAACTAGTTGAGATATGGTGTGTTCGTCCAAAGTGGCTCTAATGTTCACTCTTTTTCTAGAGTAAATAATTAATTACATGATAACTAAGTAATTTTAACATTTGTGTACTTACATTACAATAATGTGAATTGAATCCAACTGATGCTGGCTGAACGCACTGTAACTTCTACCGTTACCAGAGGACCAGGCACGGCTGGTTAACATGTGTATACAACCCCCGGGACATTAACCGCAAGTTTGACTTCCTCAGAATGAAAGCATGCAATTTAACTTTGTACGTTCTCTACAGGTTGCTAGGGCTGCACATTATGACTTAAAATCTAAATCACGATTAGTTGCATCTTACCTTGATAAAAAAATAAGGATAATTAAATTTTTTTCTATGTTGACAATGTGTTCTTTAATTTTTTTTTAAGGAGACAAAAAAGGTGAGTTAAATCGGCCATCAGTGAGTAAACCAGGCAGGCACACAGCTAAAAAACTGCAGGTAGAGGCGGCGGAGACAGGCACGGACATACACGCTGTGGGCCGACTTGTGTAAGTCCTGTAAGCGGTTTCAGGAAAGTGGCTGCATGTGTCCAACAATGCACAGAAATTAACACCAGATTTTGTACTTAAGAGGCAGAGAGGCATTTCATTATTAAAGTGGCTAGAACTAGTGTTAAAATGTAGTGTTAAAGTAAGTGTTGTGATGATTATTATCTTGCTGATTACCTCAGCGCAGAGAGGACTCGTCTGTCCTTCAAACCACCTGTGGCTACTTGGGATTGCCTGCAGAATACGAGCAATAATAAAGTTCTCACACTATATTCCACAGAAGACACATTGTTAATTTCCTTCACTCTTTCAATTTGTCCCTCATGCTAGAAGATGAATACAAATGCTTGCAATGATTGTTCTGGTTCTCTTCTCAGTCCGTTCAGGATTTTGCAGCCTATATTTTAGATTGTTCTGGCAAAAAATACCTGAATTTGCCATAGCTTTGTTTATTAAATTGCGAGAAAAGTTGAAATGCCGTTTGTATTTTTGTTGCAATGAAGTTGCGAGAGACCGTGACAATTGCAAATAAAAGTAAGATTTTTTCCTAGTAACCTTTACAAAAAAGCTCAGGATACTGCAAATGTTGGTATAATATGAAAAAGCTGGTGGCTTTTTAAGCCACCAACGGTTTTATAAAGTAAAACTACTTATTGGACTTTAACGTATCGTTGCACTTACAATAAGGGATGTCACAAGAACCGCACGCACAGAGATGAGGAGGGTATGTATGGACTTATCTAACTCTAGTGGATAGGGTGAATAAGCTTAGTCCCAATACGTCTGTGTGTTCCTTTAAAGCGATGACATGAAGAAAGTCAATAGGTCATTAAATCTAATGGCTCCTGCTTCCTCCTCTGTACTCTCCTGCATCTTTGCATCTCTCATCTCTCCATCTGTTCTTCTACAGTCAATTGTTGTTGCAATTCTACTCATATCTAATAGTCTCTCTCCGCCTTCCAACCATTTTCACTAGATCAATTTTGAGCATACTTTGAGTGTGAATAACAGCTACTTAGCCTCCCTCCCCAGTTCCACTTTTTTGTCTGTCCCAACAATACCCCACATTTCTATTAATGCAAAGCAATGATAAATCAAAATGTCTTTTTGTCTCTCTTTAGTGCAGTTCAAAACCACCACAGCAAAGAGGAAACTTAAATACAGCATAAAAACGTAACTAACCATCCATCTTTTCTCTGTATCTCACTCACTTTTCAGTTGATCTTAACCGTCTCTTTGACGACGTCAAGCGGTACAGCTGTACGCCTCGCAACTACTCTGTAAACCTGCGCGAGGAGCTGAGGGCCACCAATGCTGTTTTCTTCCCTCGATGTCTCCTGGTCAAACGCTGTGGAGGCAACTGTGGCTGTGGAACTGAAAACTGGAACAATGGCTGCACCTGTCAAGCCTCCAAAACGACACTCAAACTACACGAGGTAGACACACAAACACACACATACGGATTACACAATGAGTCTTAAAAATGTGGGAATTTTCTATCACGGTGCAATATTTGGTACCTGCTATGCGTAGGGAAGCAGCAGAAAGTCTGAAACTATTTATATGAAGAACTAAAGGGCCCTATTGTAACGATCTAAGCACAAATGTGAAGCGCATGGTGCAGGTGCATTTAGGGCCTGTCCAAATCCACTTTTGCTAGTTTGACGGTAGAAAAAAGGGTCCGTGCCCACAAAGCTACTTGCATTCTCCGTTTGATTATTGCGTTTCAGACCGTTAAAATAGGGGCCTTAGTGTTTTAAATAAGGCTGTAATAAAATATGTTCATTTAATGTCTCTTTAAAGTTTACAGCACATTTTTGGTGTGCCTGAAAGGGGCTACAATAATGGTGGGTGAATAGTGGGCATGCAGAGGCAGGCGGCAAAACAACAATAAAACAGCAATACACCATCAGCCTCACACTGTCTCCCTGTTCCTCTCCTTTTTTCGTCTGTCGGCTCCATCTTTCTCTCTTAAATCTCCATCTCTCAATGCATTGTTAGCATTCCATCCCTCTCTGTCTCTCTAGGGTTCCATCATCCTTTCATTCTTCCCAATTCCCATTTTCAATTTATCCCTTTGCAATGAATCATTCTTGCTCTTTAAGCCTCTCATTCATTCTTTTCTCTCTCTTCCCTCTCTCTCTTTGTGTCTTTGTTCTCGTATTGCTTCAGTATTGAAACATGGTCCACAGGGCTCTCTCTGTGTCTCTCTCTCGCTGTTGAAAAATCATACAATGGAAATGAAGACAAAAGTAGGATTTGGGATGTAACTGTCCTCTGTCTAGTGTGTGCATGCAGAAAAATGCTTGCATGAATGCGTGGTTGCGTATCATTGTGTTTTTTGTGTGTGCGCGTATGTAAGAAATTTCCGTCCTCTTCTCCTCGTAGTCTATAGCTATGTTTCCATACACGTTTTTATCCAAATTAAGTGATATCGAATAAAATATGCCTTATGGAAACCGTAAAATTTGATTGAAATTCGAGAATATCGACTCAAAAGAAATACGTTCAGTCTCATCGGATTTTATCTTGATCGATATACAGCTTATGCGATAAACGCTGATGGAAACATTTGCTGTATAAATAATGAATTGCTATTAAGTTTTAGGTCATTTTATGGTTGCAACCGCCACAAAACGAAGAAGTTTTTAGTTTTCACCCAGTATTTCTGCTCTGTTTGCACAAAAGCCGGGCGTCAACAAAGACTGGTGTAAGTGGATGACCGAGGAGACAAGAGACTTTTTGAATTTAATTTATGAGCAAAATATAACGGCTATTTTAGAAAGAAAAAATCAAAGAAATGCCAAATTCCTTCGTGAGGAACTCAGCCAACAAAGTTTTCGACAAGCTGTGGGACGTAAATGGAAGGCGCTAAAACAGCGAGACATGTCTCAAAAAAAGAGTTGTCTCGCAGCGGCACATGAGCACTATTACAACTTGTGCAATACTGATCATTTGTTGGTAGATGGCGCGATCCATTTTGTCTTTGTTTGAATATTGTGCAATTCAGTGAGAAAATGAATAGAAAGCATCTTAAAATGTCTAAAATCAATTCATGTGACGTCATTACGAAACAGGATTCAATTTAAAGCTGTTGCATGGAAACACACTTTCACCAGCTTTATTCGCATGAGTTTGTTTTACCAAACTTCAGATAATTCAATTCACAAGTGGATGGAAACTTCGCTTATGTAACTGCTTCCTTCACTGACTTAACTTCTAAAGAAACACATTACTCACACTACTGCTTCAGTGCTGGGAAGGGCAGCTTTGCTTCCACAGTGCTTTGGAGAACAAATTGACTGCATCTGTTGTGGAACAATTTGTACCTCCACTCCCTTTTCACATTAGTAGTGGCACCTGCAAACAATGTGGCCATCTGCAACAAAGTCAGTTATAGTGAACGGAGTTATTCTGACTATCAAATCCTTTTCATTGTCCTTCCAGAGACTCTCAGTCTTAACAGGGCCTTCTTCTTCTTTCACCTTTTTTCCACATTTGTTAATAACTCTTTTGTGGAAAACTTAATATGCAAACTTTTTTACGAAGTATAAATGGTAACCACATACACATATCAGTCTGTGTATATCTGTAATCTATGTGTGCACTGTACTGATTTTTTTTATATGTTTTCTAAGATACAGTTTTTTCTCTGCACAGTCAGCAGTGAGTCCTTTGGTAATATGTCTTGGATGTTGCCCTTTTGGGAAGTATTTCAGCTCCAAGTCACCCTGAAGACAAATACGAATACGAATTTCAGTGTGGTGATTTATGATTAACAAGATAAAGGGTGGAAGTGCCCCCAGACTGTAATTCTCATTCTGCACATTCTTAGAAACCTTGCTTGCTATCTAATCTACTTTATATTTGGCGTCCTTCACTTGCTTCAATGCCGAGATTTTTCTTCTTTAAAAACAGACTTTACATCAGCTTCTCAGCTTTTCTGTACATGTCTCATGTCTCTGTCTTTCAAAGTGGATTTATTGGCATCAGCTACAATGAGTTAGCTATGGCTGGCTGTCTTTCAAATTTCAATATGGATACCGTGAAATTTGAGACCAGTTCCCGAACGCTGATAGCTCCTTAGTTATTGACATTGGGTATTGAATGAAAAGGCTTTTTTCAATACTCAATACTGTGAAGGCAATTTGGCCAGTGCGTAAAAGTATTGAAGTTACGCAGTCATAGAGTAGACAAAGTATTTCCAACACCTACCAACAATCCAGGCAAAAGTGAATACATTATCTCACCCCTGCTGTCTTATTCTCTGACTCTTTTAGGTGCTGAAGTACGTCCCAGAGGTCACTCTGTATGAGCGCCCTAAGAGGCTGAAGTTGCGTTGGGTCATAGATGAGATCTTCCTCACACACCATGAAAAGTGTGAGTGTGCGTGTCCCTCCCAGCCCCCTCGCTGACACACCCAGACTGGCACATGCATCTGGAACTGTTGGACGAGTTCCTCTTTTATCTATTTTGTAACGGACTTCCTATAATTACAGCAACGCAGACAAACATGCAGCAAAGAAGAAGGCAGCATTTTGACTTCTGACATTTTGACACAGCTTGCATCATACACCTTGACATTTGTCCTTGCAAGTAAACCACCTACCTTTCTCTGTACACAGGCCAAACTTGTCTAAATTTTCCCTTTTTCAAATCGGATTTTCTTTCTTCTAAAAACCAAATTAATTCAAGATTCTTTGGAATACAAAAACATTAGCATGCCACACTGCGAAAAAAACAACAACAACATTATATTTAACTCACATTACATTTTAAGGAGTTTAATGGATGCCAACCCGATTGAATTCAAATTTGACTCCAACTGCTCTGTGAAACGTTTATTCATATTTCATGTGTATATATTTGCATCTTTGTGTGTTTGTAGGAACTTTAAGCCCTTCTTCAGCCAGAAGCATGCTGAGATGTGTGAGCATGAGACTGAATGAGGGAGGGAGAGGGGTTGGAGGAAGTGTAAACCAAAATAACACTTTATCTTGATGTGAAATTAGGCTAACCACAACCCTCTAGATCTAAATGGCATACTAACGCACTCAAACACACATTCGCTCTAGGCTTCTGCTCCATCCTTAAAAACAAAAAGAGTAGTTATTATTTATGATGAAATCTTCACTGCTCTATTTATTAGCAAAGCCTTCTTGTTTTTCACACATTCCTGTCTGCCTATATTCACGCTTCCCTTTGTCTGTCCATCCATCCATATGCTTCCCGCCCCTTTTCTTTCTTTCTCACTGACTCCATCTCTCCCTTTTTCTAAAGCACACACTCCCTCTCTCCCTTCATCACTCTCTAACACATGAAAGGAAAAGTGAGTTCAGACTGCTGTGCTCTGCCCAGTACTCTGAGCGTTCCTGGCATTTCAACTGCTAACTGGAATTCTGCTAACACGGATAAAACCGTGATCCTCAGTCCCTGAACACATAAGAGGAAAGAGTTTTTTTGGGAAAATCAAGCTGCCTGTTCGTAGATTACCAGCACTTCTGGATGAGAGAGGAGCCACTTTCAAGATACAGAACATAAAAGATTGCAGCTACTTCAGCGGTTTCAATCAGCATGTTCACATATTCAGCTTGACTGATTTTTTTGTCAGGCTGCTTTATAACCTCATGAAGATGCTCATGAGTATCACAATCTGACCCCATTTTGCAAGTCTGCTGGAGCACCACAGTGAAAAAAAGATCTGTGGGAATTAATGTAATGTTCTTGGTGTTCTTAATGTTCTCTGCTGAAAATACAAGTGATACCTGTATATGTGTGTGTGTTAACGGCTAACTTAGGCTTATATAACAAAAGAACACAGCTACTAAATCTAGCTCATAACTTAACTGTTATTGTCTCCTCTCCCTACGTGATGCATTTAACGTGAGAATGAGACCTATGCTTGCCTGGATCAGCGTATACTTGCCTACCTAGGGGTTGTGCTGTGTTAAACTGACTCACCCAGCCGCTGTTTCTATTCGTGCTGCGGACCTGGGCCTGCTTGCTTTGGAGACTATCCTGTTGGGAGCAACATCCCCCCCAGGTCTGCTTTCCAGCGTCCTTGGTCGAGCCCGCTCTATGTTTTGTAGTTAAAGTTTTAAAAGGTGTATTTACAAAGATTGTGTTGCAGGAAACCAGAAAATGTCTCTTCCAACGGTCTCTTTCGATTGTGGTCTGCAGCACTCAGCCTGCCGCGGGTTGCTTCTTCCGTAAACAAAGGCTGCGGGCGAATAGTCAATTTTGCTTAGGAAGGTTCCTAATGGAGTGAAATGACCCGGAAGTATTTAAGTGGCTGATAAGAAAGGGTGCTTCAATGCTTCCTTTGTTACCTCCTTACGCATAGAATACACTGGACCACCAATGAAAGGAGATGCCGTCTCACAAGTCCATGCGCCAGCAACATTTAAAGCGACGCATGACAATTTTGCCGCTCATAATCAATATAAGGTGCACACTAACGCCGTAATCCTGTATGCACCGTGCGTACATTTCATTTTCTGTAAGACATTGAGTCGCTGAATCCAAAGTTACAGAGCACACGGGTGTTGTGTTTGTATCCCAGAGCGGCGTTGAAACAAGTTCCCTGTTCGCCCCTCATGGCTTATTTCAATATACATGTTTTGTTAAAAAAGTCATTATATAAGATTACATTATTATGACCATGTGTAAAAGTAGGAATATTATGTGACAATTGCATAGATCGGCTCAAATGGCATTCAAATCGATTACCTGAAATACCCCACACACACCTTCCTAAATGAGTTATTTGCACCCTTTCTACAGTCTCTGTAGGATATTGCTTTTAAATTATGCATTGTAGGGATGTATAAGTGTTTTCTTTAAAGATTTACTGTAATGATGTGAAGGCTGTTTTTTAAGTAACTGTAAATGTTTCCAAGCATGCAGTAATGGCTGATACCGTGGGATATTTAAATCCCACAAATAAAATCTGAAGAGAAAACACAACACAAGTTTTAGCTTATGAAACAATCAATAGAGTGACGGCTCGGCTCCGCTGTGTTTACAGTTTAGAGAATACTGTCCTCATTAATAATGTATTTTTTTCACCCACCCGGAACCATCTAACCCTTATTTAACATAGAATATGCAGCCTACAGTAGATTCATAGATCTAACGCGTTCTACTTATCTTGCATACAATAAGAATTGTTTTCATACAACCATCCTAATCGGGAATACACTTTATTTGCTGAACACCTTTTATACAAGTAATAAGTGTTTTATAATAACGAAATGACAGATAAATGTGGAATGTCTGATGTCTGAGCAAATCTAACATGACAATTTAAAGGTGAATGCTTCACATGAAACGACATCTTTACGGCAGAATAAGAAGGGAAATAAAATGGTGAAGGAATATTTCTCACCGGGTTGTGCACATTTTTTTAACCTGCATAAAATCCCGTTTAGAAAGCACAGACCAAGTACTCATTTGCGCTTGTTTCACCGGCAGACTCAGTCAACAACATCCGCCATCGCACGATTACAGCCGAGTATAAGGGCAGTTAGAGTCTTCTTACAAACAGGTTGTATTATCTCCTTATTTTATTCTCCTTCACACCTTTCCTTCACCTCATTACATTTACCATGGGGAAAAGTGGTTAGGAAAGGAACTCAGGAGGTAATATATTGACTTTTCGATCACAGCAAGTCTCTTGAATGAATCTCATCTCACACACTTGCAATGGCTGGGTAAATCAGATTAACACCACCACAGCCCTTACGTGAGTCTGACCCTGTCAATCAGCTAACTAGGCCCATGTCTCTAAAATGACCTGTCTGATATCATACCTGTGTGTGTGTGTGTGTGTGTGTGTGTGTGTGTGTGTGTGTGTCAAAACAATACAACAAGAATTCAAAGTAACTACTTATCAATTCCAAACACATGAACCAGATGTGAGAAATCCCTCCATCATCCCCTCCCATAAGTTTAGGCCTGCTTACACAGAGAAAAAGGAATTTTACATACTACTTCTGTTCTAAAGGCAAAAACTAAATACTGGGGACAATGGGACGATCCTGTGTGCATGGTGAAATCAGCTGTGTGCAAATGGCGCTGTTATGTACTTATGTCACGGGTGTTGTTTGACAGGTGTGGGATCCAAAAGTGTCAAAATGTCAAATTCCAAGTAATTTGTCCCAGACAACCTCCACCCACACACCCAGACCCACACCCACACACTTTTTGTCTGTAGCCCCATCTTGCTGTAAAGTTTATATCTTCTGTTCTCATGCAAAGTTTGTTTTCATTTCTGTGTGTTGCATTTGAAAACACAAAGATAAACACACAGCTCGTACAGAGTGGGTGATTTGTTCATCTTTCACAGAGAAAGGTTGGCAGGTAAAAAAGTTATATTTTCAGTAGCCATCTAGCCAGATGGTGATTAGGTAACGTGTCATTTTCCAAGATGCTTTGCTGCTAAATGTATTGTTACTCGAGCAAGAGCTTTTATGAAATCTGCTATATTCATGCATGTATGAGGGGTGTGTGCATGCTTTTGTGTGTGTGTGTGTGTGTGTGTGTGTGTGTGTGTGTGTGTGTGTGTGTGTGTGTGTGCGTGCGTGCGCGCCAGTTTTCTGGCGTTATCAGCACATTCCATTGTTGCATGCTCCAAAGTGACATTCCTCTTTTTTCTAATAACAGGTTTGTTTTCTCCGCCAGTTCTTTACAATAGAACTACATGCATTTCAAATTCGTACATATAAACCTGCTTGTGTAATTGTTTGGACTTTTTCGTGTTGTTTGGGAGGTGGAGATGACAAAGTGTATTGTGTAAGTGTAAATGGACACATTTCAGATCATCGTACTTTGTATAAGATTTGGTCCAGAGTTTCAGCTTCCATTGTTGGGATTGTACAGTTATATTTTCAACTCAGAGAAAGGTTTAGCAAAAACTTGCTTTGCTGTATTCAGAAAAATATTCACGGGGAAACAGTATGCTTTACTTAAATAATTTATTGTGTCTTTCTCTATTGTTTTATTAAAAAAATATCAGCTGGTTTGGCTTGATAAATAAAATTGTTTCAAGCATTACTGCCTCCAGTGTTTTGATTAATTTTTTTTTCCTCACCAAAAAATTATTTATTCAGATATTTGACTGTACAGTGTCTTTAGGGGATACAGGACAACTGGTTGTTGGATCACCGGTAGAGTGAAATAGGACATGTTTCTGGGATACCTCACTGGAAAGAGCAATGTAGGATGATATGAATACAAGCACAGTCAACAACAAGAAGACAGCGTTGGGATTAAGAACAATGAGGTTGTTGCTGTCAGATACATACAACACATGGAGCACACAGGTCACCATGGAAACCACCATGTGTTTTTGTAACAGTCTTGAGTTAAGTAGAGGTCATATAATCGTGACTAAGTCTACTGTTTAGTCATGACGTAACATCAGCACGCTAACACATTTATGACATTGTTAACATGCTGATGTTAAGTGGATAAAATGTTTACAATGTTAAATATCTTAATAATTGTTAACTAGCACTAAGCCTAGCACTAAAGTACAGCTGAGGCTGATGGGAATGCAATTTTCAGGAATTGGACAGATAGAAATTTTGACCTGATGATTGTTCTACATGAATATGTAAGAAAGTCAAAGATAGTATATCAGTTACAACACTATTAATATCTGTATCAAATTTCATGGCAATCCACCCAGCAGTTCTCCTGACATTTCACTGAAGAAACTCAAATATCAACCAGATGTTAGAGGAAAAGCCAGGCAGTCTTCTGGCATTCAGTTCAACAGTTGTTAAATATCATAGTCTGGACCAAAGTGGTGGTCCGACACAGCCATCCCTAGAGCCATGCCACACGCATGGCTGAAAACATGGGCATTAATGAAATAGCACACCATCCATTTAATTTGGGTTTAAACAACACATTTTGGCTGACGTGGATCATCAATATTTGTGTCTGCATTATTAATCGCCAAGTTGGAAATCAAAACTTCCAACAATATGCGTTTTTGCATAATAACAACAACAACATGGATGTTGATGTAAACTCCATTTACAATTCAGAAACGGGTTATTACCCCAACTCCCATTTGACATGGACACAGCATCAGCCACATGGTTAAAAAGATGAGACAATTCAAAATTGACTTTTAATGGATCACGGTTTTCAAATGAATATAGTATTATACAGTGGGTACGGAAAGTATTCAGACCCCTTTAAATTTTTCACTCTTTGTTTCATTGCAGCCTTTTTCCA
>NC_048409.1:16145922-16154572 GCF_013103735.1 Etheostoma cragini
GGAAAATGGCTGCAATGAAACAAAGAGTGAAAAATTTAAAGGGGTCTGAATACTTTCCGTACCCACTGTACATGTCTATTCATTAAATTTTTGAAATCTCTCAAGACTTCTTCCTGTCTCCATGGTTGCTGTGGAAACCCTTCCTGTGCTGTTTTTATAACATAGCAGTCTCCGCGTACAGCCAGCCACATCCCACAGGCCACCAACCATCCATCTCTCAGTCCATCCTTTCATCCATCGGACTTGTTTTTGAGTTATTCTAAATAAAAGAGATTCATCAAAGCAACGAAGCCTTCTGTCAGTCCCCACTGAGTTGGGAAAGATTAAATAAGAAGCATACAGCAAGATAAAAAAGAGTGAGCAGAATTAAGATTAAAAAAGTGAAGTAAATATAAGAGGAAGAGAATATAAGGGGAGCGAGAGAGAGAGAGAGAGAGAGAGAGGTATGCTGGTTCGAACCCATCCTTCCTACAAGGTTGTTTTTGTGTGTCAGCAGCTTCTTATCTTTTCCTTGCAGACATTTTTTTCATTAACATACATACATATCAACACTTAAGTATTGAGAGTGGGGGGAAAAAATGATACAGCATTGTATAACAATATTTTCTGTGGCAATACTGTATCGATACACAGTCGCCAAGTATCGATCTTTTATAATATATGTGTTGGTCAGTTTGTCTGCTTGACAATCCCATTTTGCAGCAATAAAATTGAAGTGCTATGAACAAACAGAAATGTATCTTTTTAGATAAAACAGATGTTGACAAAGTTTCCTTTTGGGGACATCATTTGAAATTAGGAAAAATTAGAAGTTGGAAAAAAGGTTATAAACTGCTACATATTGTAGAATATTGCAACATATTGCAGAATATTGCAATATGTTTAAAATCACAATACTATTGTATCGTTGCATAAGTATCGTGATGATATCGGGAGGCGTCGGGTGCTTCCCACCGCTTTTGTACAGGGGTGTTATTTGTCTCATTCTTTAATACTGTGCATCCTCATGCTAATATCCCACATTCCTTCCAAATCAGAGTCATGTTGCACATATAAATTCCTGATTCCCATCATTTTCTTCACTCTTCTTCTTTCCCTCATCCTCTCCATCCCATGATGCTTTCTTCGTCTTACTTATCAGGACAAATCACCACCCAGCTGTTACCAAGGAAACCAGGAAATGAAACCATAAAAGATGGAGGAAAACATCCGACGACCTTTATTTAAACCTCTGTCACAAAATTTCCCTCATGTTTCATTCTATCTTCTTATATTCTTTATATCCCATTTGTCATTTTCCGTTTTCCCCCCTTTCTCGGAGGGTGTCACTTAAGTGCATAACTGGAAGCAGTGTTAAAAGGGACATAGCTTTTCAATCTTACGGTCATATATTAGTCATGGTGTGGCCTCAAACATACTATATGTATGTATAGTACCTTTCAGCACTCACTGTGCTTCGCAGACCATTTTCATATCTCTTCTGTGGTCGGTGGTTAAGGGCAGGGCTTGGCAATTTACTCTGCACATTAGAAGAGCTTGTGCTAAAGTGGAGGTTACTTTTGAGGAATCCATTTTCCCAAATTTTCTTTTTCAAGTTTAACGCTTCACTAATCAATATGTTCTTTTTAAAAATTGTTTAAATGACTACCTGTAATGAGACTACCTGTAATGAGTAAGACTCTGCAGTCCCCCCCCCCAGCTCTACAGAGGTGAACAGCATCTTACAGCTTGCCGTTTTGGATTTTGGAACGCTACTTTGTTGTTTTGGATTTCTCTCCCAGCTCTCATCATAGTCATTTCCAGACACATGAGGGAAATGTTTTCAGGAGAAAAACTCTGTTTAACTGTACTCCCTCTGCATCAAAAAGCACACAAACAAAGTTAACAACTAGCCTAGCTTGTGAAATTGTTGAGAAAACGGCCAAAAAAAAATCAATTACTGCAAGTTTGAATAATACTGACAAATCTATAAAGTTGGGTGACTGTCAAAAGACGGATTGTAAGATGATAGGACAAAAATCAAAGAAGCAGAGACTGAGATATGCTGATTTTAGTCTCTCAAATAGGTCATTTTTTTTTAACCTTGGCAACACCTCTTCAAAAAGGTGGAGGTTATACAGCGTACTTCTTTTACAGACTGGCTAGCTCATCTCAAGAGGAGTAGACAGAACTTTAACTAACAATTAGTGAAGGAACCCTTTACTGTGTAGCTGCAGCATGGAGAGAAGGGAAGACAACACCTTTCAAGGAGACCGTTTGGATTAAAACAGTTTGGGAAGGGAGGAAATGTAATTCAATACACTACACATCTCCACCTCCATTGTGAAGCCCCGCCTAAGCAGGGTCTTTGTGGCTGGCCGGCTGATGTTCAATACAATGTTCAATGGGAAAATCCTATTTGTAGTTTGGGTGACCTGACCCTTTAAACACAGCCAATGATAGTTCAATTTAGTTACAGTTCAAAAAAAAAGAAGAAAAAAAAACATAGAGAAATCTACTTGAATTTTCTTGTTTTTCAGGCCGTCCACAGACCCTGCAGCTGCTGCAATATGAAAGTTATTCAATATTATCAAATTGTTAAAATGTACCAACCTAAACTGTGGTTGAATTTGGCCACATCCAGCATGTTGCTATCCATGGAAATGGAAAGTTTGGTTATTTTTGTAGCCAAAAACGGGTAAGAGAAAAAAGTTCAGCACAAAGCATGATCTAATATAGGGTGGAGGTTCATCACAGTGACTCAGCCTGGACAATGTTTGGGATGGAAAGGGTTGGATAAATTGACCTAATTACAAACAGTCGCAATGAGAAAGATCAGTCTATCCTTTATTTCTTCTTCTGGTTACACGGACACACGGACACACACACACGGACACACACACACGGACACACACACACACGGACACACACACACACACACACACACACACACACACACACACACACACACACACACACACACACACACACACACACACACACACACACACACACACACACACACACACACCCCTTCCTGACCTCCAGTCCCATCCTTCCTCCTTGTCCCTTGCTCCCATCTTCTCCTCCTCTTTCACACTACATTATAGAACAGCTTTCATTTAGGTATGAATATTAGATATTTCTTTTGAATAATGGAGAAACACCGTATGTGAGGAATCTGCAGACATAAGGAGAAAAAAAGACAGTCATAGTTGTCGGTCTTCACTTGCACATTTAAAATAGTCCAATAAAATTACATTCACAGATCCAAACTGTTCCATTAAATAAATTATTAACTTAAAGTGCAAGTCAAGAAGTGAGGTGTGTGTGTATGTATATGTGTGTTAGGAAACTGCAAGTTTCTCTATATGATGATTCTAGGAGTGACAAGTCTTTGTGAAATACTGCAGACGGCTACAGTTTGTTGTTGGTTAAATATTTAACAATTGCTTTTTAAGTATAAAAACAAAGTTTTTCATGAATGGGATGTTTAATTGTGCTTGCTATAATATATGACCCTTGGATTAGAAATGGTCAAATATCATATATGGGTCGGGCTGGCTCGGGTTGAACTCTTTGTGAAACATGAACAAACAAACCATTAATGCCACAGAACTTTCTTTTATTATCCAGTTTGACAGGCAGTTATAACAGAAAAAGAACATAAATAAACTACTTTAACGTAGATTTTCTTTAGGGCTTTATTACATGGTATCGGATCGGTGCATTAACTCCAGTACTTCCCGATACTGATAACAGGGATTTAGGCAGTATCAGAGGCATATCGGAACATCTCTACATTGGATGCATTAAAAAACACCCTTTCAAAAAAGGTAATTAAAGTTTTATACGTGACTTCTAAGGAGATGGAGACAAGCACAAACAAATATATGATTTTAATGTCTTAGTTCCTGAAAAGTCAGGTTTTGGAACTTACATTTATAGCTGTGTCATCTAGGAAGAGAACAGGGCAAAGGGATCAGAGAAAGGAAGAGGGAGAGATACAGGAAGAAACAAATAACGCTGATAGCCCTGAGATGCTGAAGTCACTTTAATTTGATGGAAGTGATTCACTGCTGTGTCTGGGTGTGTGAGAATTATAAAAGTTGTTGTTCTGGCAGCATGCAAACACAAAAACACAAACAAACACACAGGAACTAGGGGTGCGGCAGGTGCGAAAGGTAGACAAACTACAACCATAATTAAAAATAACATCCATTATTATTTTATTCATTATCTAATATCAACCTACTTCCTTTCATTATAATTAAATGGAATTTGATTTTAAAATTTGGTTGGTAAGATAACATATAATTATACATAACATTTAATTTGATCAGAATGAAACTGCCAATTTTGCCAAGGGCGAGGCACGCTGCGCACCTCTGACACTCATTCATAAGCGAAGATAGTTGTGGAAAACTTTTCCGGTGGGTCAACAATACAGAAGTTAGCTCGCCTACTGTATAACATGGCATGAAAGAGCATTTTGGGTTTCTTCATTAATCAATCACAGGCTCAAAAAGCCTAATAGACCTGAGGCAGAAAACCCAGCAACTGTAACTGAAAGATGTAGCATCAGCACCTCTACACTGTCACTCCCACAGCGACCCTGCAATTAAAAGACGACAAGGCAGATTAGATTTAATTCAATGATGTGTTTTACACCCTTGTATTCTGTGGCTCAGTGTTTGAGCTTCTAGTAGGCCTATTCTGTACCAGTGTCGTAACTTTGTGCATATTCTGTGTTACCAGTGCCTAATTTTGTTCGGTCTTGGATTTGTTTTTTCCGCTTGGGGAGCGTATCGATGGATCCAGTCACTCTTGAGAACTTGTCAGCACCCCCCAACTCAAAATATGTTCCCGCAGCCATGATCGGGCCACACAGACATGCACAAGTACAACACACCAAACCCAGCAAAAAGAAAACTGCCAACGAGACAGATGGAAAGACAGATTTGAGTTACATTTAAATGAGATTTAGAAGAACTTTGTTCCCATGTAACGTATTCAGGTTTGCTTTGTGAAACTACTGGATGTTCTCTGGCATACACACGTGTGCACACACACACAAACACACACAAACGCACGCACAAAGTAAAGACAAAGTATTTTGTGTGTTGTTACAATTTACATGCACTAACACCAGGAACGAAGAAACAAACTATCACAAATTAAATTGGTAAAATTGATATTCTGATCACTTTTTTCTTGCTTACCCGACATTTTGCTCTCAACTTACCCACAACCCACCAATCCCTAGGAATAATAATAGTAATAATAATAATAATAACAATAATAGAAATTAAAAAACTCACTCATTCCCCATGTCAATCTAGAGAAAACATTTAAAAAGAAAAACACAGCAAAACATTTTCTTAAGTGTCTGTATTACTTAAAAAAACTGGAAATCGTAATAGAAAACACTATGGAATACTTGGATGCACTTTTGCAGCTGTTTGTTAGAAACAGTAAATCAAGAATCGGTCACAGCAAAAAGGTTTTGAGGTAATACAGCCACTTAAGAAACTGTTTTGCTTGTTTCTGAATTCATCCTTAATACAGAAATAGAGAACTCCCTATTTTTGGAACTAATAAGCCAATGACTCATTAATTAGAAAAGACAGGGCCTGTATCACCATCAACCTACAACATTTGAATGGCTCAATGGGTAATATCCCTGTCTTCCATTAAGGACTCATCGGTTAGAATCCTGGACAGGGATATTTTCCCGGCCACCATACTGGTTCACCAGAAGGCCTTCCCGTTCAACAGAAATTCTTGCACACGCAATACTGAAAAGTGTTCATAAACCCAACTGAAATGCTCTCATAAACACCACTGAAACACTTTCATAGCCACTAGGGAAACACACTCATGTGCTATACTCAAACATTCTCCTATACGCTATAAAGGTGAATTCCCGTTTCAGTAGTGTATAAGTGAGCAATTCAGTATTTTTGCAGTAGGGTGTATGAAAGGATTTCACTTGTATATGTGTGAGGTAATTGTGTATAATGTCCCAGATGGCCCCTCATATATTTCAGCCGGTGACCATTCCAAGCAGGAAAGTGTAGAGGTGGTCTGTCTGTTAAGTATAAATAAGCTTTGGTATTTTGTGTCTTGTGCATGTGAGAGAAAGCCGTCTGGGGTTAGTCACACCAAAAAAGGTACAGAAAACAGGAAACACATGGTTGGTGGAGAGAGAGAGAGAGAGAGAGAGAGAGAGAGAGAGAGTTAGTACTGTCTCTGTTGTTGGGCATAAATGGTTTCCTGTTCAGGTAAATGACCATCATGTGTGTGTGTGTGCATGTGCGTGTCTGCGTGCATGTGTGCGTTAAAACACTGGGGTGCCATCGTCCAGCAAAAAGTTGAACCTTGCTACATTTTACTACTACTGTTTCCCTTGCAATAGTCGTGACAAAAGATGAGTTAGTTGCTGCCGTGACAACTTTGTGCTGACCTGTTTATCGGTCTGAATCCCCACTAATGTAAATGTAATGTTTGGGACAATGTGTGGTCACGCAAGTTGCATTAGTTGGTCAGTCGAGGACACAGTCATTCATCTTGATAGAGCAGCGGTTTACATGCAGCAATGACACGAGATGACATCACCACTGCATCACAAATACAAGTACCTCTCAACCCTGTCAAGCCTGAAAACATGCAGACAGTTATAGATCGGTTTAATTCAATATAAACTAAAACATAATTAAGTTGGTGCGATATAACAGTACATTTTTCCCCAATATATATCCCAAATATAGTTTATATAGCAAGTAAAGTCTACAAAACCACTTGCCCAAACCTATCATCCCTTTCAGAATTTCTGAAGCATCTTCAAAACATGACATGTCTTTACCGACTGAGTAAACAACCGGTATGAACTTCTAACCTCTGCAAAACTGCTCAGAAAGATTATGATTCACCATCGTTATCAGGTTTAGTGAAAAGGTTTCTAAAATGTAATTACTTCATTCCGTTGTGGGCAATACAGGGGAGACAGAGAAATCACAGCTTGTGCTTTGTGAATTAGTTCTCTGTTCCGTCAAGGTGACAAAGACGTTTCCGGTGCTCGTCTGGTAAAAAGGTCATTAGCTCTTGTTTGTACTGGAACAAAGTCATATTCAAAAGACTGACGTGTTTTGGGGAAAATGCTCTTGGAAGAGAAGGTTAGAAGCAAAGTGACAAGGAGACAAATCAAGTTTTACATTTCCTCTGGGCCCAGATGGTTAAAAAATGCACTTCACAGAAAAGCCGAAATCTAAGATAGCGTCTGAAAAAAACTTGATTACTTTACGTTATGTGATACATCACTTGAGGACAGTTTCCTGGATTGGTGATGTGGAAAACATGTCAGTAATAATTACAAGTGTAAGAATAAGCTCTACACTGCAGCGTGAGTGTGATATTTTTGTGTTCCTAAGTTTTTATTGGATTTTCCTGAATGTGTGTATTTTTATCTGTGTGATAAGCGGTCTGTAATCACATAGTAGCAAAACAACATTCTGTTTATCTGTGTGTGTGTGTGTGTGTGTGTGTGTGTGTGTGTGTGTGTGAGAGAGAGAGAGAGAACACCCACAGGCATGCTATCTGCAGTACAAAAGGAAGTCTGTTCTCTGACACCTCAGTCTGACTGCCATAACTCATAACTTACAATAACCACAAAACACACAGTTACTTTCCCACACAATAGATACTTTATGTGGATGGACACATCTAAATGAACACACAGTTACAAACACACACACCCAGACACACACAATGTCACTAAGAGCAGACTGGCTGCCCTGGATGCCCCTACGCTACATGATTTACATTGAGTGTCTCTGAGCGTCTGACCTGTTTTCAATGATGTTGGTGGAAACTTCCGGACCATTATTCTTGCCTGTGCAAAAACCTGACTCAGGGACACACTTTTTTGTTTTATGTAAGTGCAATAAAATATATTAGAGCAAAGGTTTTTGGTTGCTGCAAATCAAAGATCCTTCATACTAAAGACATTTCAAGTATTGCCAGTGGTATGAAACGGTACACACTTCTTGTCGCCTAAAAAGGCGAAGCCTCGTTTGAACGTGTGGTGAACGTCATGTGGTTGACTGAAAATGTATATGTAAATAATTCATTAATATGTTCTTATTCTTACATTAGATATTTACACAGGTAAAAGACATATTTAGCATCACAGAGATTAGTTTTGTTAATTCGTTAGCTGATATTAGCTTATCTGTGTTTGCAGATCTCGTGAGAGATCGGTCCTGAGACAGAAACAGGTCTGAAACAAATTGATTTTCTCCGGATGTGTCTGCCCGAAAAATACTATTTTAGCGTCAGAATGTTCTGGAGATTTGTGAAATGGGTCCAATATCTACTTTCTTGACTATGCGGTGAAAGCATCGCCCATAATCTGTGTTCACAGTCACTTCTCCCATTGGAATCAATACACTCAGACCTGCCACTTTATCTGTTGTCGATCCCATCGGTCAAGGGAATGGCGTTACAATTGATTTTTTTCTGTTACCATTTAATAAAGAATCTTAGCAATTAAATACTTTATCTAAACAGGAGAAGCAGCCTGACATCTGAGGCACAGCCATGTTGGATGTTGTTAGAGTAGTATGTCCATTTCTTCAATCAGGGTTTAAAATACGGGGGGGGGGGGGGGGGG
>NC_048409.1:16154672-16176717 GCF_013103735.1 Etheostoma cragini
TTTCTCTTTGTTGTTTCAGGCCAAATATTCTCTTGTACATTAATAACATTTTTGCACTTAGGCGGGCACATTAAAGTATGCAGACGCACAGTACAAACCCCCTCTCCCCCCCACACACACACAAAAAAAGCAGAATGCTACAGTGTAATTAGAGCACTGTTTCATATGCATAAGGGAGGGACTACCATAACGTCAATGAGATCTAATACATTATATAGATTGCACATTCTGCTGGATATTTAATAATAACTAACATACTAATAGTGACTTGTAATGTCCTGTAGTAAACTTGATTTATCATTCTGTCCCACCAATTTGTGTTTTATCCTCATTTTCCCTCCGTTTTATGGCATGGCTCTACTTTTTGGCGCACATTTTTCGTCATCTTAAATTTCAAACAGGGGCCCTTATGCTGTAATTGGACCAGTGTAGGCAAGATGGAGAAGGCAGGAGTCTGACATGTGTGGGTAGGAGTGTTAAAAGCATTTTGAAGCCATTAACACAATTTTCTCTCCCTTTACAGTCTTTTAAAAGCAATGCAGTCTGACACTGTCTGTTTCAGCACTGTTTGCTTCCACTGTGCATCTGTATTTAACAGAAAGATTTAAATCAGGTTGGATGAAGATAAGTCAACCTCACACTCCTCCCTTGAATAAGTAATTTTCCATTTTATATCACTCTTTCATTCTCTAGTAAAGAGAGAGGAAAAGACTCAGGTGTATCCCTCCACCTTTTTCTCTATATATAAAGCAGATGTTATCATGCTCACAACGTTTTTTCATCCATTAGAGGAGCACTCTCAGATTAAATGTCTTACATCACTTTATTGTTTTTTATACTCCATCATAGTACCTTTATTTTTACTTTTCCTATTTTGCTCTTTTACTCTTGTTCATCTTTCTATCTGGCTCATTCATTTGTTTTATATTTTATTTCTCTCAACGTATGATCTCTTTTCCTCTTCCCATTTCCTCTTGCTTTTTAATATGAATAGTACTCTTTTCCCTTTCCCCCCTAAGTTTTCGCTTCTTTTCACTGTAGATCCTGTTTTGTTAAATTCTTCCAAAAGAAATTCCCCCTGCTTATTGTCTTCCTCTCTTCACACACTCTTGGTATCCCATTTTTCCTCTCTCCTTTTTCTCCATCTCTACCTAAGCCTCTTTTTGTCTCTCTGTGCTTGCTAACTCCCTCACTGCTTACGAAACAAGCCTATTCTCGTGTGTTCTTCTGTTCCAACTGGCTGAATGTGTACATGACCAAGCAGATAGATTTGTGTATTTGTAGTCCTGAAATGTATGGCCTACTACAAAACTATAACCGCAGTCTTGCTAGCACAAGCTGATTTTAGCTAACGTTAGCTAGCACGTCAAACGGGGCTAGTCAGTCTTCCAACAGCTCTGGGGCTAGTAAATCAGCACACAGGAGAATGGAAAGTGGGACTCAACAACAGGTGGCTACCTGATACATCTATAAACCAGCAAGGTGAGCAGTGAAACTACAGCAGACTACTACCCTTAGCTGAAATAAATTACTTTAAGATGCTTCAGGTTGGAGGTGGAGTAATTTGGACGCTAAAAGGAAGTTGGTTGCTGTCAAGCAGAGGTTGCACTGCACAGTTATATTTCATTTTCCCTGTTCTTTCTCTAATTTGAAATGCTGTTTGAATTTCCAAGATAGAAACACATTCCTGCCCTGGCTCTGTTGTGCTGGTACCGGATCCATCTCTACCTCTGTCAGTGATGACGCAAAAAGCTCATTTTTTCGTTTTCATATTGGGGCTTCTGGGAAATGGATGGAAATGCTGCAATTTATTTAGAATGAATGAACTGATGAAAATGATAAGTATCATCATGTAACCCATTGATTTCAACAATGTAACTGTATTCTAAATGCCAAACTATTTTAATTGTAACTATAAAAGAATGCAGTTACTCAGAATTTGTATTCTGAACAACGCCGGTACATGTATTCCCCCCCCCCCACACACACACACACACACACACACACACACAACAATAGGCATTTAAAAAAAATATATACTGTGGACACTGTTTTGCTTGGACACCTGGAGTCACATGAGAGTCGGTCTGAATTCAGAGAAAGCGTGTGTGTGTGTGTGTGTGTGTGTGTGTGTGTGTGTGTGTGTGTGTGTGTGTGTGTGTGAATAAAAAAATGATTGAAGTTATTGAAGTGCATTCCATCAACTGTCCATCTTTTCAAGAATAAAAACACATTTTCATCATAAAGTATTTAAAAATTTAAAGATTTTATGGTATTAGGGGGCCGTAGTAACAGTTTTGTGTTTTTCAAGATAGAAGGATTGAAAAAAGCTACTCTGAGACAGTCCTCAATAACACTCCACTGCTCTGATGCAATGCTGATGATATAGACGAAAGCCAAAGATAACAGTTTCTCTTATACACAAAACACACTGGCGCATAAGCAGATACGAGTATTCGCACAAACAGATTGGTTTGTCAAAATGTCTTTCGTACAGCAATATATTCAGTCGGGAGCTGGTCAAGTGTAGACGATGCAAAAGGAATTACAACTGGAGACGGGTTGGCTGAAAAAAAGTGTGCAGCAAGCCGCGTTTTTGAAACAAACCAAATGTACCCAGAAATAATGTGAATGCAGATATTGTAACCTCTTCTTGTGAACACACTGACAAACACTTCGTCAACACAGATCAACTCTTCTTGAGCAGACAAACTGGAAAAAACAGAACCACAAGCCTTACAGTAAATACACTTTTTAGAGCAGCTTATGTTTAAACAGATCTTAAGGAAATAACACTAGTGTTTCCTCCATGCTGATTTTGTAGTGGTGGCCTGCCATGGGAAACTTTCTGCCGCCACGGTATCAGAAATAGGGCAGACGCACAATGTAGTCGCGGTTGCCTTTTAACTTATCCTGCCGAAATAATACACCCCCCGCTGGCTGCGCCTCACATTGCAATTTAACAAGTACAACTCTTCAGAAGTGTATGGGCACATCCAGTTGAACTCTGCATACTGTTGTATTGCTGTAGTTAATTGTCAAAATGTTTGGTTTCTTTCGAGTCAACTATTTAACTAACAGCTCCACCAAGAATGTCACCACAGTGGGTCGGGTGGGTAATTGGACAACGTTCAACTTGTCAGTTCTGTCAACTCAGTTTCCTGATATCAAACATCTGGAAACTAATATTGTAATATTATATAAATTGGAAATAGTCTATAGATGCTAGGTGTGCACAATTCAGAATTTTTCACAATTCAATATCGATTTTCAATTCAAAAACGACTTTCAATTAAAAAACATTTATGTAGCTACTTTTCCCATGTGATAGTATACACAGCATTATAAATTGAAACAAAATATGAATTAATTTTTTGAATTCTATGAATCGATTCTGAGCTTGAATCGCGATGAGACAGTAAATCGATTATTTTTTAACACGCCTAATAGATGTAGTCATTTGAGTTTTGGTTTCCCTATGAAGAATTTGGGGGTGGGAGGGGGGTTGTTTCCCGACAGACCTGCGCCCACTACTAAAAAAAAGAAACCTAAAAAGGAAACACTGAACCCATTTGGTGCCACTCTGGTCCTATGAGAATGGCTGCCTGATGTACAGTAAGTGCAGTTGTACAGTTCAACAATATTAGAAACCTCATTAGGTTATTTTTGGCCATAGGAGGGGGGCATCCACCAACCACTGCCTGATATTTATAAAGAAAACAGCCTCAGTGTCATATGCACCATCCTGACCCTTTAACGTGGAACATAACTCACTGCAATTATATGTAGTGAAATTGTGATTTTTCTTCTCTTTTCTTTTCTTCTTAAGAATGTATGTATGTGTAATATTGGCCCGCGTATGCCCACACAGGGTCTGAATCGGCAGGCATTCACTGCATGTTTGTTACTGACACTTCTCTGACTGTGCCTCTCCTCCCACGTAAGTACAGCCAAGGTCATGATGAGTCATCAAAAAACAAAATGGATACAGGTGAGAGAGAAAAAATTGTTGAAAATGAAAATGCTGTTGGGGTGTAACCCCCCTCCCCCGCACCATGCAGCTTGAACTGTCACAAACACAGATCCCCTTCAAAATCCCAATTTTTTACAAAGCCTTGCACTTCATCACAAATGATAGAATTGCACATTTTTCACAAGACCCATTGAAAATGAACCCTCGTTGGCTGCAGGAACGACAAAACAAACTGCAAAGTCCTAGAGGGGTCTTCACCTTCATTCATTTGACATCGTAAAGCCTCTGGTGCTTCAGATGTCAGTTATTACACAATCTTAGAGATGAGACATCCTGCTGTCAGTCAAGAAAACACAGTGCCCTTCCTTGTTAAAGGCAATTCTGCAGAGATTGGAGCCTAAAAACTGCTAAATAGCTTTAAATCTGACAGTGTGAAATATTTACTGTTTTTCATCACAGGCTTTGGTGAGCTGAGGTTAGATGGGATACTAAATTGTGACTTAACTAAACTGTACAAGGAGACAGGTCTGCTCTGACGCGCGCGCACACGCACACACACACACACGACAGTGAGCAACAACACATTACAAAGAAAGAACATGTATGTCTGAGCATATGCATCATCCTAATATCCTTATGTGTGAATGTGTGACTGTGTGACTGTGTGTGTGTGCGTGTGTGTGTGTGTGTGTGATCCACGGTTTGTCTAAGGCCTAGTAGACAGGGTCGTGGTCATAAATCCGCCCAGCCATAACCACAGTGATTTGCAGGTTTGGAGAAACCATAAACATCAGCACTGAGCGGCCCGCTGCCCTCAGAGGAGGCTGAATTAAGGGGTGAGTGTGTAGCTGTGTGTGTGTGTGTGTGTGTGTGTGTGTGTGTGTGTGTGTGTGTGTGTGTGTGTGTGTGTGTGTGTGTGTGTGTGTGTGTGTGTGTCTGCATCCCTGGTAGTGTGCATTAGTTTGCTCAAGGGCATTCCTTGCTGGAGATGAGAGCAGAGTTCGGTGATTGGTCAGGGGTGTGAGAGGTTATTAATCTACACTGCTCCATTGGCTGTGACGGCAGCAGGGAGGGGTTAGTACAGCTGGTCAGTTAGCCGCTGTCAGCTTTCTAATCTGGACCATTCTTCAAGATTAGATAAAGTGCGCAGAGGATCACTGCAGCCAAACTACATTCACTAAAACACTACATTTCTCTGTCCTGTCCCTTTTAGTTTCTCACCATTTTTTTTATTATTAGGCAGCAAAGCTGGTTTAGAGGCAATTATTTAAGATCATTATTATTTATTAAAGTGCCATTTGTGTATCTTTCAATAATCCTGACGGCACCTGCCCTTTCTAGCTGCATTGCATTCAGTCATTTTTATTTTATCGTTTTTAAATTGTGGCAGAAAGATGTCAAATAAATGTTTAAAAAAAACTACAACAAGTAAAATGACTAGGGAGCAAAACCAACATAGGAGATGTGAAAAAAAGTAGTAAAACAATATAATTGTTTATTTTTAAGAGTTATTTTAAAAGGTTGCATGAGCGGTTGGCATGTGTCTGTGTGCACCTTTTTTTTTTTTTTTTCTTTTTATTAATCCTTGTGGAGAAATTACAAGTTACACTCTGTGTACACACTTTGTTAGTAATCACACACAGGCCTGAAATACACATGCTCAGGACCTTTACACACACACACTAATGGAGAGATTTCAGAGTGAGTGGGCTGCTAGCTGAACCAGCGCCCTGAGCGGTTGGGGGGGCACAGTGCCTTGCTCACGAGCACCTGGCAGTGCCCAGGAGGTGAAGTGGTAGCTGTCCAGCCACCAATCCACACTCACTACTTTTTGGTCCACATGGGTACTTGAACCAGTGACCCTCTGGTTCCCAACCCACATCCCTACGTTCTGAGCTACTGCCACCCCCCATCTTTGTGCTAAATCTAAAATGTGTAAGGTGTGCAGAGGTAGAGGTAGAGGAAAGAAGGTGTGGGTGTGAACATGAGAAAGAGAGAGGAGCTGTTGGAAGGATCTTGTATTTTTTCCCTCCAATTATATTTCAATCTTCCCCCCCATCTTCTCATCTCCTTCTCTTAATCATTTTTACCCCTCCCCCCAAACCCCTTCCTCTTTTATAGCAGAAAGGATGGACAGTCCAATCTCCTTTTTGTGGTTCCAGTAGGACCCTACAGTAGCTATAGGGGCCCATTTTACAGCCGCTGCATTCTTGTTGAAATGAAAGAATATAATTCAACTTGTATTACAGCCACCGTACTCTGGACAGTGGGCTACAGATAATTTAGGATTGATTCAATAAGAAAGCATGTTCAAGAATAAAGAAGGCACAAGGAAGATTTCCTGTACGGTTCGACCACAAAATTGCGATAAATCTGCCCACTGTTACACATCCTGCATTAGTGGACACCATTTGTGACCACAAGTTGGAATTGATTCCAGACTGAAGGCCTCATGTCAAAATCAATCCAGAAAACAGCCTTTAGATGGTGTGTGTGGCCAGTGATAGCGACATTTATCCTGCACAGTAAAAACACTGCAAAAAAGTTCACCGAAACTTCAATATTAGATAAAAGCCTGCACGTGGATTTATGAATAGAAAAAGCAAGTAAAAAAAAAAAAGAGCAACTGCGTAGAGACAAGCCGTTCCCCTACAAAAGCATTTAGATGTAGCCCACATAACATATTCATATCAAAACACACATTCATACAGATAAATGTTGCTAGAGGTTCATTTTATCACCATGTCTTCCACGGATAGAATTCATAGCAAGATGGTATTCCTACATCCAGCAGCATTGGTTCTATTGAAACGAGTGTGTAGAAAATGGTGTCCCGGTGCTAAGTGAGCTTTGCAACAGCCCGTGCCATCTGTTGAGCATCTGTACTGAATGAAAATGGTTTTGCAAAGACAGCATTTCAGGAGGTACTGACAACTACAAAAACTGCTGAAGCTGACTTTAAAAAAGGATGCTGGGCAAAGTGCAAAACCCTCAGACCTAAAATCTTTTCAAGCTGCATGCTCAAGGCACTCCTAGAGCCAAGGTTTAAATCTCTAACGTTGGCAATGTTCAACTCTTGTGCTCTGAATTTCATTTGGGAAACTTGAGTTTTTCCTTTTCAAAAAGGAAAAGCAAAGAAACATTATTAAAAAGGTCCCATGACATGAAAATTTCACTTTATGAGGTATTTTAACGTTAATATGTGTTCCTCCAGCCTGCCTATGGTCCCCCAGTGGCTAGAAATGATGGTGGGTGTAAACCGAGCCCTGGGTATCCTGCTCTGCTTTTGGGGAAATTAAATCTAAGATGGGCCGATCAGGAATCTTGCCCCTTATGAGGTCATAAAGGGGCAACGTTAACTTCCCTTTTTCTGCTTTAACCGCCCAGAGAATATGGCCCACCCAAAGAGAGAAACATCATGGTTTTCAAATGAGCAAAGTGGCAGCTGGTCAAGCCCCCCCACCTCCTCAATACCTACACACTCAGAAATGGCACATACTAAGGAAAGCTCATTGTGGGACTGGCTCTAGTTGCTGTAATTCTTCACCAAGGCTGAATTCTGGGAAAGAGACTTCAGATATGGTATTAGAGGACCACTAAGGTCTATATAAAAGCATCCAAAAACCACCATGGCATGGCACATTTAAAAGAAGGGAAATCATTACAGATAATTTTAAGATTTAAAGATTTGTAACACTCTACATGAGTCAACATTATTTCCTTACATTTTTTTAAGAGAAAGGAAGGGGTGGAGGGATGGGAAAGAAATAAATGTATATGATGATGATTGTGTCATATGACAGACTGCACATATTAAATAAAAGAACACATTTAGGCTATAAAATGGTGCATTAACATGTCAAAGTAGCCTATATCACAACCCAAAAGCACATGTCCAAGCCATAAAAATCTTTTGTATGTGCATAGAACTGATGATCACATATAGGCTATACAACAAATTTATCAGTGTTTGTTTTCCTAGAATTGACCAAAAAAGAAAGAGAGAGAAAAAAAAAACTATTAATTAAATTAATTTTCATTAATCATTTTCATTAATTAAAGAAAAGTGACCGATAAAGAGCTGGGCACCACAGCGGATGCTACATCAACAAGCAATAAGCTACAGAAACAAAATAACCGGCCATTTCTTATGGAATCAACACCAGAACCAGAACAGCGTCACCAAAGCAGATAACACAGACACATGAAAAACACAACTACACAGCGCTGCAGCAACAAACACAAGCAAAAAGCCAGCAGTCTACTTTCATAGGGGTAGTCAAGCACGCTAGCTACAGTACGTTGCCTAGCTACAGTAGACGTGACCCTCTGTTCAATAGGGTGTTGTTGCACCCACCTGTGTGAACGTCATTCTGCTGAGTCACCGCGAAGTCCTCAACAATCTGCGGTGGCTTCAACTTCTCTGCTCGCTCATTCTCAGTCCTCAATATTAGCAGTCCACTTAGCCCGCCTGTCCAACTGCGAGCTTTTAGAGTTTTTTTTTAAACATTTGGAGTGGAGGAGACCCGGCAGTCACATCAGGGTTTCTTGTCAAAAACAGTAGAGTCCCCACACACCTCACCCAACGTAGAAGTTCTTCAGGGAAAGCACACGTCACCTGGATGGTCCACCATTTTAGCATTTAGCATGATAGCTACATCCAGCATTCACCTGCTGACAGGACAAAAGGTGTGTTTGATTTGTTTCACTCAGCATGCTGGCTGGGTGGTGCATTCAACCAGTCATTAAGATGCATTTCATTTTTCATTAATTCTTTTTTTTTTTTTAAACCTATGCAGAGGTATAATGTTGCTAACCTTCGTTTTACCTCTGAATGCAACTTGAAATATAGCAAAGTGCAATACTTGGGATAAATGGTTAAATTACAGTTTTTTATTTTTCTTAAATACTTAAAAGCATAGCCCAAAAATAACACAAAAAACGATTTGTTAGAATAATGACAGAACATGTATTTTGTTACTTCTGCATTTACAGCAACAAGTACTGAATAAAAGAAGAGCAGACAGACTTGAAAACCAGAGACAGGCAACACACAGCATCACACATCGCCATGAAATCATCAACAAAAAGTTTCATTTTATAATCACAACCCCAAGGTTGTTTTTGCAGACGAGAATGTTAATTATGATATTAACCCAGACTTATCTCACTATGGTGCGGGGAACAGAAAATAATGAAGTGCCTTTTCATCCTAACCATTTTAAACAGTCAATAATCCTAAATACTGTCAAATATAAATATATGTGTAATATGGAGAGATGGCAAGAAGTCCTGAAGGAAATCTGTCTTACATCTAGCAATAATACATTAATCCCCTTGGTCTACAGGGAGATCATGGATTAGAGTAGGAGAGAGAGAGAGAGAGAGAGAGAGAGAGAGAGAGAGAGAGAGAGAAACAGTGTTATGTCTAAATTGGTGATGTTATAGTTTATGTTGTGCCAGGTAATTTCCTTTTATTTACATGTTATCTGCTTTGGTAGTGTCAGCAATGTCATGCCAATAAAGCTCTACAAATTTTTTTTTTAAATGAGAGAAACAGTAAAGTAGGACGAGATTGTTTAACAAGGCAACAAATCGAGAAAGATAAGTGAGAAGAGAGTAGGGGAGGAGAGCATAAAGGGTGCGAAAAGGAAGTAGAGAAAAGGGTGTGAAGGCACAACAAAAGAGTGTATGGACGAATAGCAGAAAACAACAGAGGAGAGTAAAGAAGGAGAGAACAGAAACAAGATGACGCAAAGAGAGAAAAAGAGCAAAGAGCAGGAAATTCCCCTGAAGTGTGTTTGCGTCTCTTGAGAGGATCAAACATCAGAGAGACGAACGACCTTGCGGTCATCTGTCAGCCCTTCTGACTCTGCTGGAGGCAGGATATCTCTCCAGGGAAAGACCACACTGGAACACAGAGATAAACACACACACACACACACACACGTGTACAATATACTGAGGAGAACATATGTGTGTTCACACATTCCCACTCACACATATAAGCAAAGCGAAGGCATTAAAAAACTCGTCGCACAGCACAAAAGCTGTTTTTTCACCTAGGGAGTAAAAAAGGATGTGTCATATTACATCATAAAGGCTTTCACTGTACAGATTGATCAGCCGATCTTTTTCTATTTTCAACTTTCTCACATTCTGTCTGTATTTTACACACTCACAGTACCGTACATAGCACTCAGATATACAGTAAGTATATTAGACTTTTAAAGGATTGGTACACCCAAATTACAAAAAAAAATGCTGACTAACAAATAATTCTTAACACACATTCTAGAAATCTGTCCGTAGGCTACTCTGTTTAGCTTTAACACAACAGTAACTTCTTTTCAAGGAGGAAAATATCCTTTTTGTAAATGGCTAACAGCTCGTTCTTTATTTCAGTCGCTCCAGAAGCCAACTTAACCTTTGAAACAGCCCTGCATGATACCATAGGAAACAGCTGCAATGTTGGAAAGATTGTATTTTCTGCCATTACACTGTGTTTAATCTCAGGGCATATTACTGTCGCTTCTCACACTCACGCTGTGAGACCATTTGGACCCTCCGTCCTTTCAGTGTTGTTAAAACGCTGTGCAAGTATTTGACTGTTCATTGGGGATCTTATATTGTTATGAGCAGGCGAAGAACATTTTTATGCTAGTTAAGGCAGCGGATGACTACTTGTACAGTGTCTTATTCAAATCTCCCCATCCATATCATGGAGGTAATGTTGCTACGACAAGTCAACTCAGAGATAAAAGGACACAAATGTTGCGTCACTTTAATGACAATATGAACCATGCATGACCACTGATTCATTTACAGTAATAGTAAGGATATTATTAATGTAAATAAAAAAAAACAGGGTGCAGACCGGGCTTGTGTGTTTATATGTAGAGTGGCGGTCATTTATTATGTAGTAACAAACAAGTAACATTTAAAACCTTTTTATTTTTTAAAGCGAGCAGGTCTAGGAAAAGTTACAGGGTATATGTACGGTAAATAGCGTATTCTGTTAACATGTAAAATCTGAAATATACCGTTGTATTTAAATCCAACTGACCATGCTCCTGTGTCTTTGTGTTGTGAAATATCTTCTTTGATCAACATTTTCAAATAATGAGGCTAGCAATATTTTATATTTTATTTAATATCAACAAATCTCATGAAATGACTGAAACCAGCAGTATGTCAGTCCATCACCATCATTGGCTCTCAGGCCCATTTGTTCAAGTCGCATATGTACATCTTTAGACATAAATCACACATACAATGTTATCAACAATAATAATAATAATGATGTGTTGGTTTTCGTCTTGTCTTGCAATTTATTGACGACAAGGAGACATATAAAATATCCCCAGACTTACATCTTATTTGATGTAGATAGGTTTGTTGTATTTTATAAATAGAATGTGGCAATAAATACATGTTAAAGGGCCCAGTATTAAACACTACGTTTAGAATAGAGGTTAATGGTCCTCTCTGTGCCAATCACATCTGCTGGAAACCAGTTGGATCCCGTTCCTCCTCTCCCACATGTTGTCCTCCTACACCTCCTCCACTCTGCTTTTTTTTCGAGCACTTTTCCGGCCTCTTCCTCCTGAGCATCCTGTGGATAGTGTTAGCTTTTCCTCTCACTTCCCACCCCTGAAAACCCTCTGCTGAGGTGAGACATACTGTGACATCTTTTGTAATCCAGGGTGTTTATTGGAAAAACAGCACAGTGAAATGTGCTCATCACACAGTGTGTTCACAGTGAAGCTGATGGAAGCAGTGGGAGATACCAACGGTGTCATCCTAGCTGCCCAAGAGACCACGTTTCAGCCACAAAGCCTTCTCAAAATCCCAGAAACAAATCAAAAAATGATAACAAAAATAATGTGAAAAGGGGTTTTCTAATACTAGAAGTAGAGCACATTAGTCAGGTGCAAAACATAAATTAAAAAACAAAAACTAAAAATGTACACACTTTAAAGCATTACTGTTTGGCTGTATAATAAGTGAACCGTGCACTTAGTTAGTCACATACAGATGGCGGTGGGGCATCTGAGGTTTCTGTGGTTCTCACATTGAAACGAGGTTAAAGTCTGATGCAGTAGTGATTACAATTTTAAATCCGGAAACCTACTTGAGAAATTTGCCTCGTGTGGGAACCTAAAACATTTGACTTCAACTGCTACATGGGGACCCACCAGATCTTGGCCCAATAACTGTGCTGTGTTCCAAGGACAGACTCAATGTTGTAAAATGAACCAATCTGACTGTGTTCTGAGATGGAGTGATTACATATCTACAGGATAGGAAAACAAATGAAAAGGTCAGGCGTTGTTCTGTTTAAAATGTGTACAGATGTGTACATGATATGTACAAATATGTGTGTTAGAAAGATTATCACAGAGAAAAAGCAATGTTTACGTCTGACATAGACAAGCTTTATATAAGCATTGTATTGTATTGTTGGCTCAACAACATACATTAGGAAAGCCCCAAACACTTCTATGGTGGGCGTCATAGAGGAATGAATGGAGGAAGTGGAATTTAAGAGGGTCACAGAAGAAGGGGAATGGAGAGAAGGGGAGGGGGGGGGGGGGGGTTATGTCTGAGTGGTGGATTTCAGGAAGGTGACCAAGCATTACAATTCTAACCCTATTATGCTTATGGTCGTGTGGGTTCTTTTGATTTTAGCACTTAGTTCTGTCAGTTGAAGCAACGTGACGCGTATGCTGCATTTAAAATCACCGCTCTGAAATTACTCATATTATGTGGGTTTGTGATCAGAAATCCAAACAAACATTTTACGAAAGCAGCTACTGAACGCCAGTCGCAATTCTATTACAATAGTCTCTCAAAGCTGGCATGCTAATTTGTAATAACTACTCTGTAAAACACATTACCTTGGAAACAAGCCCTCTGCAAAGCCTTTTCTGTTTGCTCCAATACAGATGTTAATGTTCCACCTCTGCCTGCTGAGAAAAAGTTTTGTTTTGAATGTTGAATTTTAAGAAGCCGTTGGTAGATCGCTAAACTCAGGAAAAATAATCAGGTCATAAGGTTTTTCTGTTGTTTTTTTCCCTCATATTTAAGATTGTAGAAAAGGTACACTATGCTTTCTCCAATATGTATAGTGTAATTTTCTGCATATTGTCTTCTAAACCAAAATGTTGCTTGTTTATTTGCAAATGGAAAATAAAAATGTGATTGCAAAAGATCGTAGAAAAGGTGAAGAACAAATCAACTGTCAGCTCAGTGTGGTAGTAACCATTCACAATGAAACACTTGAATGAACATTATCTCTCCCTTTCTACAGCACTCTGTCCTCATGTTCATTTTCACATAACTCACACCCTACCTGTCCCAAACTTCTTTATCCAAATATTTCCCTTTAGCCCCTGCTCTCCTCCCAACCTCTGTCACATGTGTCATCCTTTTTTTCCTGTTGCTCTGCAAATTTTCTCATTTGGGTTTTATAGCCTTTTTCTCGCTGCCTGCATCATCGCTCTCTCTCTCTCTGACTTCATCCCTCTGCCTCTCTTTCACTCTCTGACCCAGAGGGCTGTGTTTTGCCGAAATCCAATCCTCTCTCTTTTTTAAACCTGCTGTTACATTTCACCCCCATTTTGTCACACTGCAGTGCACACACAATACCCGCTCCTCCCTCATTTCAACCCTTTCCTCTGTCTCCGAAAACTCACACACATTCATGTGCACACAGACACACTCATAAACATTTGCAGAACTGCACACACAGGGTGGGAAAAAAGCCAGATACAAGAAATTAAACACTTAATTAAGCCGTCCAACAAATGTGATGCTCTTGGGTGGCTTCAAGCACAAACACACAAACACACACAAACATACACCCTCCCTTTGAGTTCAGTGGACATCCATCACAGCTTCACTGACTTTGCTAAACCTCAACTCAGAACCAATTACACAAAAGGTTAGGAACTATCAGAGTACTTGTGAATGTGTGTGGGTGTGTGTGTGTGTGTGTGTGTGTGTGTGTGTGTGTTTTTGTGAGAGAGAGATAGAGAACCATCATTTGCATTTGGAACGGACTCTTCTGAAGCAGATCGAGCAGCGTGAACTCTAATCTGTATGGTTTGCTGTTGAACAGTTGTGACTTCTGATAGTGTGAGGTGGAGGGTCAGCCCAGCTCTGAAACACACACACACACACCTTTATGTTGTGTTTTGGAAATATCACTCTCAACTTCTACACTGATAATACATGCTGAACTAAAATTCAGAGAGTTTCTAACCAACCACCTTCCTGGAAGCGTGCTACTACTACAAGAAAAATGACAGCAATAGTGAAATTTGTTTTAATCTTTATTAAATAAATATGCGCTCAGGGAACAAAATACTGGGGAAACAAACATTTAAAACTAAAACCTTCTGAACTGTGGATTATGTAGCCAAGGTAACAAGAATCCCTGATGTTTTACAAACTAGTTTATGAAATGTACAACATGAGTGGAGTAGTGTTTTATGATACTAACAGTAGAATAAATCAGGTATTACAAATTGCTTGAGAGCTAACTAATATAATGTGTATGTCTAATTAAAGATGGAACTGCTGCTCCCTTTTGCTTTCTGATCCATTAAAGGAAAATAAAGGACCTTTCATCATAGTATTAGCAGTGTTCTTAAACCAAAAAGCAGACCACTGCAAAGTCAGTTGTTCTGTTTTCTTCTCCTTTGATGATTTCCATTGTAACATATTATGCAAATAATCCCGATATACAGTAACGACATGTTTAAGTTTTTGGTCTCCGAGCTAAGGTGCTAAATAAAATGAAGGATAGTGTTAGTATCACAGCCTGACATTTTGGAGTGTTAATCATTTCTCCTGTTATTTAACGGCCCAGTCAAATCCACCTTTCATGACAATATTGTCTGCACCTGAGGCTTACAGTGCTCACAAAAGCCTCGGTCGTTACGGTCCCAATGTGCTTGTCCTTTCACTGTTGTTTGAGAAAGAGAGCGGCTCCAGTCTGTATCCACTGGTTGGGGTTTACTCCACAGGGAAGACAGATGTGCGTGACCACCTTCACCCTCTCTGAGCTCGTATACAGAGGCAGCCAGATACTCTCCTCTGATGCAGTGGAGTCAGCAGCAGAGTTCTGAGATCAAACGCAGAACACACACATTTATAAATGTATGTGCAATAACTTTATATTCAAGTAGTTGACATGTATTAGAATGATAAAATAAAATGGGTTCCACAACTACACCACAAACACTAATGACTGATAATTAAATACTTTTCAGATTGAATAGCTAAATGCCCTAGGATTTAAAAAAAAGTCTATCACTGTTTTCATGATTATATCAGACAATAGAAACAACCTAACAGAACCACAAATATGGTTCCTTGGGCAAAAGTCCATGTCCTGTCCGTGTTTCACACAAATCGGAATGTCAGGAGACTGAACATCCTCGGTGTTCCTGTTTGCACAACACACACACACACACACACACACACACACACACACACACACATACCTGTGGAACCCAGGCCATGTAGCAGGGGGGCACAGCCGACACACTGGGAGAGTCATGTTGGTTCTCACAAAGATGAACACCGTCAAAACTGCAACCCTCCAACTGGAGACCTCCTACCTGGAAAAGGAAGTAAAGAGATGGTGTAAGAAGCAAAAGCAGGCAAAGTAATAGGGGCAAAGACAAAAACAGGACAAAGTGATTGTAAAGTAAGTAGGAAATAAAACAGAGATAAGAGAATATAAGAAGTAAATTAAACAGAGGGACAGGATGAGAAAGTTTAAACCTCCGGTGGGATATAAATAGATGAGAAGAGAGAAATAAAAAAAGTAAAGAAAATAAGAATGCATGTAAATAGAAAAAAATGTCAAGCATGGGAGGAAGACACACAGTGCTGTACCAGATTTACTAGTATGTAATGCACAATACACATGAGAGAGAGGTTCTATGAGTGAATTCAGTCTAGTGAGTCTGGGATTTTCCACAGTAGAGCAGACAATAAAGGGAACTCTGGCGTCAAGTCAGACATACACAGACAACTACTAAATCACCATAATCTGGGCAAGAAAAAGCAAGAGTGATTGAGAGAAAAATCCAGAAAAGGCTACATTGTATGTGTGTGTATGGGTGTGTGTGTGTACGTGTGGGGGGGGAGGGGAGAAACGACTCACTGCTTCCTAACAATTATCCCCTTTCTTTTTCCCTGTCAAATGTCTGAGTATTTCCCTTCCCTCCCTGCAGCTGCAGCCTCTTTTTAAGCACTCACACCCTTACCCTCTCTTTGTATATTTTAAGTGAAGCCCTGCCAATTGTTATTGTCAAGACAGAAAAGAAACAAATGCCAAAAAGTATTTAAATGTTAGACAATACAATTACATCACCCTAAAATCAGAGCATGAAAGGGAAATAAATAAAGACTAATTGTGGAATTGTACAATATGCACGTCTCTGTCCTTTATTGTATGAATTTGTACATGAAAAAAGCACCAGAGACCAGAGATGACTGGTCTCTGAAGGATGCTGTCAAAGAAAACAGACTTGTCTCTACATTAATAGCTTTGCTTTCTTTCTAACTTTCTTCTCTTGTTCAGGCATTGCCTTCTTGTCTGCATCAGTATTCTATTCTTGCCGTCTTTTACTCAATTATTTTCAAATTATCACTCAGCCATTGTCTGCAATGTATAGGGTGCCAGTATTCTGCTGCTGGATGGGAGCAGTGTGTGTCTGCTGTTTGCGTGCATGATCTGTATGGTGATGTGTGCTTGTCGTAATTCTACCTTGACTTGTAGCTTGGCCTGTGCAATAGGACTCCTCCATGATGAAACAAACACCAAACTATCCATAGAACAACCCATGGACCTAAAACCACAAAAAATATGTATTTTACCTTAGAACGCATACTTTTTCTATCTTGAATAAACCCACAAGCATTCAGTGTACCTGGCAGTTTCCTGTCTCAAAGCATTGAGGAAGGTGTCAGGGTGGAAGAGCTCAGACAGATCGAGGGTGTCTGATAGAAGAGCTTGTCTGCCTGCACGCTCCACCCAACTCTGGATACACAGAAATATGGAATAAAACAGCACCACAGATAATTGAAATATAGAAAATAACAAATAAGCACCTAAAGATACTGTAACACATAATTCTGGCATAAAATTGCATCAGTTTCACACAAAAGTCAGGCAAAACATTTAGTGGTTCAATGAAAGTTCATTTCAGTTTCAGTTCAAGCGGTGACATTTGACACAAATAGATCCGGCTCTAATTATTAAAATACTTGCTTCTAATATTCACTCTCTCACCCTGAATATTTAGTTAAGCTTTTTTAATAGTACTTTTACTAATAGTACTTTTTTTTTTTTCAAATAATACAAATGGTTGATTTTGTATTGTATTTGGCTCGATAAATATTCATCATAATGAATCATAATTCCTATCCGAGTGAGTGCATGTTTGTTAATGAGAGATAAAAGCTAAGCGTTAACAACAGACAGAACAAAACACAAAGTTAAGTAAGTTAATAAGGTAATAAAATGTGTGGCCAATAGAGTATAATCAACAAGAGGATAACATTGAAACCCCAACAAACGTGCACACACACACACACACACACACAAACACACACACACACACACACACACACACACACTCCCAATTGAGCATGTGCATATATTGTACAGTATACTTGGACATATGCAGGAACATGCATGCAGAAACAGAGATGTGTATGTGCACATGAACATCTCTAAAACACTAAAAAATCAACTAACACTGCACACACTGTATATGTATGACTGGAGATAGACCCCTTCAAGCATTCTCCAATGTGTGTGATCCATTCTTCCTTATTCAGCAACATCATCTTTGAGCATGTAGGCAGCCTCTTAACTACTTATTTTTGTCAAAGGCATAGCTCAGGACTAAACACAATATATCTCACAATCCAACCTATACCTTTTTTATGTAAATGGAAATGTGCTGTATTTATATAGCGCTTTTCCAGTCTTAACAACTGCTCAAAGCGCTTTTACATCTACAGAAAACATTCACCAATCACACACATTCATACACTGTGGCCGGGGCTGCCGTACAAGGTCCCACCTGCTCATCAGATAAACACTGACACACATTCACACTCCGATGAGCAGCACCGGGGGCAACTCGGGGTTCAGTGTCTTGCCCAAGGACACTTCGACAATGACTGCAGGGGCGGGGATCGAACCACCAACCTTCCGATTGGCAGGCAACCTCTCTACCACTGAGCCACAGCCGCCCGTTATCCATTCTACGTTCTCCTTTTTCCTTGGAAAATGTTGCAGAGTGGCTCAACAACTGATCTCACTGTCCTTTTTACTTACAGCCTTACAGCCATGCTTATCGTGATGCACAGTACATAAGCCTGTATAGCTGCAGTGGCCAGATTTAGACCTTGAGTGTTGACCTAAGATTGATGTTTTGATTGGTTTTTTAACATGTAGGCAGTTTTCTCTAAATCACCATATAAACTAGTGGATTTTGGAGGTCAGCTGAAGAGAATTGCTGACAAATGGAGACAGAATGAGCAAACATCTGATCCAATCTCTATTATAAATGGATTCCTTTTTAGAACAGCATCAGACTCCACTGGCTTTAAAGATAAATTGGGATGAAAAAATACGAACAAATGCAAGCCCATGCCCACATTCACACAGCCACACACAGGCACACGCGCACACACACACACACAGGAAGATATGCACCAATAATTTTGGGAATAAATAACACAGCGGGCCAGTGTGTGCTGGTATGCATAGTATTTGTGTGGATATTTGTGTGTTAGCATTTAAGGGTTTTCAAGGTTGTCCTGCTCGTTTGGGGTGCACTGCTGTGCTGTTAGCTCTTTATTCTTCAGCAGCTCCACACAACAGCAGCTCTGGCCGTCTCTGCCTTTATTAGGCTGATTAGCTAACAGGACACAGACACACTGCTCACAGAGATATCACTCAGCTCTGATGGGCAGGAAAAGACAGTTAAGGACAGCACAGCCACCAGCAGACAGACACACATGAAGACAGATGGACTGCAGGTAAACAGGGAAGCTAGCAGACAGAAAGAAATGAGAGATGGCAGAGGTAGACAGGGAGACACACTCTTAACATACAAACAGATGGGTAGGCAGGCGAGCTGGTCCGCAGACACACAGACAAGCAGTGAAGCTCGCCCACATGAATAACAAAATGCATCAAATTCAAATAAAAATAAACATTTCTGAGCATGTGTGTGTGTGTATTCTAGTCAGCCAGAACATACTGAGGTAGACATCCAGTCAGACACAGACAAAGCCCTCATTTCCTGGCACCAACCAAGGGCAGACACTTCCTGGAACCTCATCCTTTTATATTATAATCTGCTTTTATTTATGAAGAGCTTTTGAAAACAACATTCAAATTTTTCAGGCATGGATTTAGTCAACACATTGCCTCAATCAGTCATAAATAATAAGCTGAAAGTACTTAGTCTGGTGCTTGGTCCCTCAGCCAAAGGATGCTTGACATGAGAGGAAACACCAGAAAATACTGAAGGTCTGGGCCATTGTGGGAAGGATAGTCGGAGGTGCAAAGTCCTTTTTAAATCGTTTGAAACTAAATCAATTAAAAAATGTCCTCTTGTAATATTTATCAAAACTGGAGGACAGGACTCCCAGTAGGATTTTTAAAAGCATGATGGATTTGAATGGATCCCTCAATCAGTATCCTAATGTGAATAAGGCGACACAGGCCTCTTAAGTCTCATTCCTGTGAGAGTACAGAGGCTTCCAAGGGGCATCTGGGTGTTTTAATAACCACTGAGGTCATCAGCAAATGCCTTGACTACCAGTCATTCCTCTGATAGTAGCAGGCCTGTGTGACTTTCAGTTCCGGTAGGAATAACTAAAAATAAAACCATGACAACTATCACTAGCCAGATTCAAAATTGTTCAGAAATATTAAATGATTATATGAAAGAAGACGTTTTTTGAGATTCTCCAAAATTTAAATGTGCCATCCTACATAGTCTATGGTACCATCCCAGCTAAAGATGGTTGTAGGTTTGTTGTCTTATGTGCATGAGTACACATGTACCGGTCTGTTAAATATTTTCTGTGCCTGTGGGAGAAAGGGAGAGAGACAGATAGACTGACAGAGAAAGAAAGTACAGTATGTCTCTTTGAACATACACATGCATGTGTTACCTGTGTGGCGAGAGCCTGTGTTACTACAGCTCTGAGGTACTGCATTGGCTCTTCTGGTCCCTCCCATTTATTCTGCCATGTTAAAGGACACTGAGGAAACAAGCATAGAGATGAAAAATGTCATAACAAATACATAACAAAAACAAGTGTCAGCGAGAAGGTAAAGTAAACCATAATATTTTAGCTGTGGAAATTCTGCAATCAGTAAGCCTCGTGCTTCAGTCAGGCTACTGTGTGGACAGCTGAACATGCCTCCCTCTCACTTACTACACACGGGTGTTAACCCAGAGAGCCCCAGCCGCAGCATGCAGGAAGAAATTCAGATTCACTGAGCTGTGTGTTCAAGACATTCTTCATGGGGAAGTGCCAAATGTCTGCCCAAAAAGTTGCTAGATTTGTCCCTCTGCTATTTTTTTTTAACAAAGTCTTAAAAGTAACTAAATTGTGGGATACGCTGATAGTATATTGGTGTATCACACCATCCCCATCCCTCTGTTGCATTTTGTCTGCCTCTCTACCCATCACTTTAGACTACCACAGTCACTACATTTTGCAAAAGACAGATACACCTGACAACAGAGTGCTTCAGTCATCAAAGGGCATACACTCTAATCGGCTGACACTGTGATCTGGCTAAAACCAAATTTGGCTAAAGCATCATCTATGTCCATGTTTACTGCCATGCCAGAGGTGACATTACCTTCTAAACTGCTGATATCTAAGGGTTAGAGTTGGCACATACCCAGATGAGTGTTTGTCTTACTTGTGACTTACAGTATTAAACTTTTCACCACATACGTCACAGTGATTAAAAACTCAAAATATTGCTTTCTGTAAAGGGGACTGTATTCTCATAGCGCTTTTCTAGTCTTAACGACTGCTTAACGACTACTTCTACAACAATAACAAGGACCTTTGACATACTAAGTAGTTTTAGTTGCCTTACCGTAACCCTTTGTTAACCAAAGACATGGCAGATTCCAAAACACTCATATGTGTAGTTTTGAAATGCTGAAAGGGTTAATTTTTAGAAGACAATGACTAATACCCTATTTGTGTGTGGGTAGCAAAAAAAAATTGCCTCAGGAGACAACTTTTAACTCTGGAACGGGTAGTCCATGGCAGTCCATGTTGCTTAAACTGTTAAACAAAGATCAAAGTACTGCTTGACACACACGCACACATATGCACAGTGGAATATTGAGGATTAAGATGTTGATATCATTCAAGCTATGAAGTCATAATGTAACTAAAAGGGACATTGCATGCCACTCAGCTGAAAGTCAACCGTTTGTGACACTGAAGGGTGAGGAGATAAGCACACAGACTTAAGTTATGTCACTGAAATTTGCAAATATTTGTTCATATTTTCCAACCAGTGTTAATGTTGCCAGAAAACAAAAATTCTTCCAAAGCTATGGCACCTACTGAAAGCATACCCAAGTATCCATTAAAATATATTTATTTAATCATTTTCAGCTGCATTTAGTGAAAACTAAAAATCTACAGGCCTAGTACACGTTTGTTTGATACTAAAGATTGTTTAACCTTAAAGTGCTCATATTATGCTTTTTGGCTTTTCCCCTTTCCTGTATTGTGTTATGTATGCTTTTTGTGCATGTTACAGGTTTACATAGTGAAAAAGCCCAAAGTCCACCCCAAAGGAACTTATCATCTCTAACAGAAAACACTGTTCACAAACTGCTCCAAACAGCTCTGTTGTAGTCCAGCCTTTACTTCTGTGACGAACGTGCGTCACTTTGTAACACACGTTATAATGCTCGCTTAGCTGCTAGCATGGAATGCCCTCATACTGCTTGCATGTGCAGTACAACAGAAATATATATATAT
>NC_048409.1:16176821-16205411 GCF_013103735.1 Etheostoma cragini
TTTAATTAAACCATGTAAACTTATTCTGATATAACCTCTAAATACAATTATGAAATTGAAAATGAGCATAATATGAGCACTTTAAATCAAAAAGCTATCTCTGCATCAGTCCTAATGTCTTGTGGTGATATTTTTTTAATGTTTTGCAGCGCTCTCTTGTGATGCTTAAGTAGTTTCCAAGTATCTAATTATTTTTTACTGCACAGCTGAGCAGAGGGGCAATGAAGCTAATCCCTCCAGAGCTGTGCCTGCCATACCTTTACAAAATGGTCAATTTTTCAAATATATAAATCACATCACCAGCTGTTTTTCTTCCTCCTCTCTGGTTGAAGCTTAGTCTAATCAGTAGGGCTGTCATGCCTAACATTTTGACCCTTTGCCGCACCTGCATCAAGTTGCCATATTTCCTCGTAACACACATCCTACTGCTGCAGGCATGATGGAGGAAGACAGCAGCAAAACAATTCTGAATGGTGCTTTTTATTTTCCAAAACTCTTGGACGGCTCAGTAGACAAGTAGAAAGATATATGCGCATTGTGTAAAGCCGAAATAAAATACCACCAAAGCACGTCAAGCTTGAGCTACCACCTACAATATTATCAAAGTTTGATTGCTAGCGGGCTTAGGCAAAGCACTATTTTGGAGAGTGCTAGTTGCCAACCTGTAAATTGCTTGTATAATTGCTATATTTGTATAATATTGCTGTGGTGTAAGGACAGGGATTTTTAGTAACATTTTTGCATTCATTTGATTCCCTATCAAAATACACCGGTAATAATTGCTTTCCATTGTTAATATGTACTTCTGAAAAACACTTCTGAAATGCAAAATAATAGAATTTTAATCATATGATAAAACATGTGATTAATTGTGATTAACAGTAGAAATTTAGCAATTAAGAAAAAATGAATCGTTTGACAGCCCTGCTAATCAGTGATGGTTGGTTAAAACAGAAGTGTAGCACATAAGGCCATGTGGTTGGAGACTTCAATCTGAAGAGTTGTAACTAATTTAGTCTGGTTTAACGGAAATACATTTCCAGGAAAATTGCGTGACATCCACTGCCTTCTTCTTTCTTTGTGTTGTGTTCTTAAACTCTGTTTTCCTAGGGAAACAACAACAACTTTGAGCTAGCAAGCACAATCCTGAAAAAGGCACATTTCTAAGAAAATTTGGATCGTGCAACAAGACAGTCCTGCTTGGGTCTTTTGGGGAATGAATGTAAAAATTGATAAATTTGTAGATTGTGCTACGACCTACCTACAAATGACTTTTGATTCTGTAGCTTCTCTCAAAAAGAAGATGATGACACAAAGGAAACTAGCGCCTTGGTATAACTTTCAAACTCGCAAATTAAAACAAATCTCACAAAAACTTAAAAGTAAATGGCGTTCCACCAAACTGGAAAAATCTCATTTAGATTGTCTGAAAATTTAGAGGAAGGCCCTCAGAAATGCCAGATCAGACGATTACTCATCACTAATAGAAGAAAATAAGAACAACCCAAGTTTTTTTTTTTTGCACAATAGCCGGGCTGACAGATCTATTCCTATAGCTCTGAGTAGTGATGACTTTATGAGCTTCTTTAATGATAAAATTGTAACAAAATTCATCATCTTCAGAAATTTCTAACGGTTAACCTTTAAAAGCACTAGAAAGAACAACAAGACCTGACATATAAGACTGCTTCGATCCTATTGACCTTCAACAATTAATGTCTAAGGTCTCTTCAGCTAAGCCATTTTCCTGTCTTAGACCACATCCCAACGAGGCTACTGAATGAAGCTTTCAATATGTCTTTATTAACAGCTTTTGTACAACATTAATTTAAAGTAGCTGTGATAAAACCTTGCCTGAAAAACCCTCTCTCAACCCTGAGGTCTTAGCAAACTAGAGACCTATGTCTCATCTTCCCTTTCTCTCCAAGATCCTTGAGAAGGTAGTGGCTAATCAGTTATTTGATTTTCTGCATAGCAATAGTTTACTTGAGGACTTTCAGTCAGAATTTAAAAGTATCATAGTACAGAGACGGCACTAGTAAAATTACTAATGACCTTCCAACTGCTGCAGACAAAAGACTTGTCTCTATACTTGTTTTACTAGATCTTAGTGCTGCATTTGATACCATTGACCATACCACTGACCATACCATCATGTTACAGGGACTGGAGAATTTAGTTGGCATTCAAGGAATCACACTAAGTTGGTTTAAGTCATATTTATCCGATCCATCTCAATATGTTAATGATAATAACAAATCCTCAAAGTACGCAAAAATTAGCCATGGTGTTCCACAAGGCTCAGTGCTTGGACCAATTTTATTTTCCTTTAATATGCTTCCACTAGGCAATTTTATTTGGAAACACTCAGTTAATGTGGATGACACCCAATTATATCTATGAATATAGCAAAATTTAGGAGTAAACTTAAAACTCTCCTCTTTGATAAAGCTTATAGTTAGGGAGTAATGAGTCGCAGCATCCGCTTAACCCGGCCCACCTGCTTCTGGTCAGAGCTGTCAGATTCATCTACCATATAATCAATAATATATTAAAACTACAGAGATGCAGGGCAGTACAGCCTGACCAAGCTCCTCTCTTTACCCTGTCTCTCTTAGTTATGCTGTAATAGTTGTAGACTGCCGGGGGACTTCCTTTGACACACTCAGCTCCTTTATCTCTCAATTTGTGTGCATCCAAGTCCCAGAAATTCCTGTTACTAACCTAGCTCTGGGGAGTCATTCCCCATAATCCGTATGTTCTTTTCCCCCCAGCATGTTTCCTATGATCAGGGAGGCTCCAAAATCATGGTTGCAGCTGTCACTGTGGTCCTGCTACACGTCCTGCGATGCCCTGTTAAGTCCTGCTACGCTCTGCGGTGCCCTGCTACGCTCTGCTCTGCCTTGTAATGCCGCACAGTGCCCTGCTATGCCATAAACTACTACAAACTACTATTTTTAATCACTGTTCATTATCTTTTACTGCGACTATTATTGCCACTATTCATCTCAACCCTAGTCAGCCGTCAGCCGTCAGACACCGCCTACCAAGACCCTGGGTCTCTCCAAAGTTCTTTCCGAAAAGGAAGTTTGTCCTCGCCACTGTTGCACTGTTGCTTGCTCTGGAGGGAACTAGTATAACTGTTGGGTCCTTGTAAATTCTAGAGTGTGGTCTAGACTTCTCTATCCGTAAAGTGTCTTGAGAAAACTCTTGTTATGAATTCATACTAAAAATAAAGTTGAAATTGAATTAAAAATATATGAAGAATATGTTTACAGCGGGTGAGAATAGCTGAGAAAAAACCTGTGACCATATTTTGGGTCAGAACAAATCATTGGAATTTAAAAAACAGGCCATGGTAAAACTCTACAAAGTTGCACTGACCTACAAAACTAAGAAAATGCATCTGTTTGATTATTAAACAACTCATTGGAATGCTGCAATTTGATTATGCATAACACAAACAGAACGTCTAAAAATGGGTCGTAGAAATTATCATCAAGGAAAAAAGCTGTGCTCACTACTGCTGGGTCACAGGAAGTGATTAACAGTTTAAATCATGGGGGGAGGGCATTTATTAACTAGCAAAACACAAATGAGAGCTCATCTGTTTTATATCCTGAGTATTTTACAGGAAGTTAGTCAAAAAGCACTATGAGGTGTTGTAGAAACTCACCAGATAGATCCTAGGTTTACGGTGACACACGGATTTAGCAGCGTAAGCAAGCAGTGTATTGGAACAATGTTTACGGTGGTGGGATTTGTAAGGGGTCATATTTAAATAAATAATTATAATGGACACCTAATTTTTAAGTTTACACATGAAGAATTGTGTCTTTTATAAGTTATTCAAATATGATATAGTTCAATGCATTTCCATATCATGTTTCCTGTTGTTTATTGGAAAAGTATTCTTATCAATAGCCCCCTACCTGGTAGATTACACTGTACTAGTAAAGGAATATGTACGAATATGAATATGTAGAGGGGAGAGAGACCAGGAAAGTGAGAGGAAAACATGAGAGATGAGAGAGTAGAGAAAGTTGGTTGGGAGAGGGACGGGGATGAGACTAAAGACCTGCTTAATAACATAAAAAGAGAGAGGAGGAAAGCTGTGGAGAGGGAATTATGCCCAAGGCTGCTCTCAGGAGATGACAAACATAAAAGAAGCAAAGGGTTGTTTGTGTATCTCTCCCTCTTAACCTCATCATATTCCCTTTATCCTCATCTAAGACTGGGGACACACACGAGGACACATGCAGTGTTTGCTAGATGACTACAAGTCAGCTCTGTATAGCATATGCATGCTCCTGTGGTCTCAACTTCATCACAGTATAGGAGGGTTTTACACTTCACCTCATAAACTATATACTGAAGAGAGATGTATTCCATTTTTACTCCCCTTCCTTCTTTCTCCTTTCTTACCTCTTGATTGAGCAGGGCAGTGGCCAGTTTCTGGACTTCAGGAGTTAGCAGTTGGGTCCCTCTAATGACTTTGCTCAGTGCAGCCAGGGATTGGTGAATGCTCTGTGAAAACACTTACAGTTAAGTTTACATACTGTGCCAAAGTTTTAGTGCATTGGTACCTGGGGTGTCTTTTGACATCTGACATTTGAATGCTGGGAACTGGCCAGCACTGTGATTGACTGATAGAGCTCCTTACTTTCATCTGATTACTTTGCTGTCTTAAAAAAAATCAAATGCAAGTAGTGTCTTGCATTAAGGAAAGTATTAAGTACCCATGATAACAAGTTACATACAGACTGCTGTTTAAATGAGCAGTCCAGGAGAAGTTGAAATACATTATCCAACTAGTCCTGATTCACACTAATATCATGCATGTGTGTGAAGCAAAGCCCATTTTCCATAACTCTTTTAAAGCACCCATATAATGCTCATTTTCAGGTTCATAATTGTATATTGAGGTTGTACCAGAATAGGTTTACATGGTTTCATTTTCAAAAACACCATATTTTGGTTGTACTGTACAGCAATGTACAAAAATACAATCTTTTCACCCTGTGAGTTTGGGTCTCTGTTTTAGCTCCAGAGTGAGAATCTGACTTCAAAACTATCTTTGTTAGGAGTCACTTATGCGCAGGAGCATTAGCTAGCTAACGTTATTTCCTACTTTGGTCAGTACAAGACAGGATTAGCTGGGGGACTTACTCAAAACAGCATAGAAAGAAACAGATAGTTTTTTATCAAAGTTTGTATGCTTGTGGATGCACCACAGACACCAAAAAAAATGTTTTTCATAATATGGGCACTTAAATAATTGAACATGTCATCTCATTTATTATTATTATTACAGTATTGCAAAGTACAAGCTCTATGCTATATGGTAAAAGTTATGACAAATGACAAATCTTTATTAAAAACCACCCAAAAGAGAATGTTGTCCATTGTGACAATGTAATGCAGGGGTAGCGATTTTTTCTGAAGTAAAATGTTTGTAGTTATTAAGAGCAATGAATATCTGACACACCTGGACCAAGCGGATGGCGTTGAACTGCTCCAGAGCGATAAATGACAGGATGGGTGATCCCTGGCCTTCTGTAGGTGGAGACACTTTTTGGTGGATCAGAGTAGAACCCTGACAGACAGAAGACAGACAAAAAGACATATCGGCATATATACAGAGTAGACGGATAGATTGCTACAGGCACGTATAAAAAAGGTTGTGCAGAAGGAAGGAAGAAATCCATATTTTGTCTACAGACAATGCAGCTAATATAACTAGACAAGCCTAATACTAATTACCTCAATAGATATTTTACATTGCTTCAAGGACTGCTGTATAATATTGTACAACTGTCCTAACATTGCTTTATGTTCATCATATCGCTAAAGCATTGTTAACATTACATTAACAGTTAGTCTACTCAAATTGGTGGCTAAACACAAGCACAACCATATTTCGTAACTGATGCTGTGCATCACCAAGCTATTGGTTTTCTTTTAAATGATTTCCTCCATTACGACTGTATATCTTTCCTTAGCTCAGCATACATTAACTAAATTGTACTGTTCTTGGTTTTTCCACACTTTTAAAATGCAACCAAATGGGGAATTGTCTCGCTCTCTCTGCAGTGCAAACCAGGGGGCAATTTCTTTATATTAGTTGAAAAAAAGTACCTGTTTGCAGGTGTGTACGAACACAAATACATAGATAAAAACAAATGTGCACACACTCTGATATCTTGTTGTATTGTGTTGCAGATGTCACACTCTGTACCTGATTCCTGTTTTTTTACTATGCATCTACTCAGTAAGAGGCAGAGAAATGGAGAGCAAAAGATAAATAACACAATGAAAAAAAAAGTTAGTAGGGCAGGATTCAGCTTGACTACAGCTCTGCTGTCATCTGTACTCAAAAATGTAACTTAACAATCAAACAAACTCTGTTCATCGTCTCTGCAGTCTCTTGCTCCTCACTGCAATCCAGACTACATCAAGTTTTGTCAAAATTAATACATGCATATCTTCACACTCACAAACAAAATCATGCACACAGAGTTTATAGACACAAAAGCGGGGAAGACACATTAGCTGATGGTCAAACACAGAGGCTAGTTGACGACAAAAGGCCTGTTAATTGAAAGCAGTCAGAGGTAGATTGTGATCTATGGGAAGCTAGCTAGTGATGCAATGGCAACAATTTACACAGTCAATCATTCTCTTCTCAGCGGGTACAAAACAGCTCTGCCTGCAAGGGACTGAAAGAGAGAGCGAGGGGGGGGGGGGGGGGGGGGGGGGAGACAGAGAGGGAGGAATAGTTGCAAATGAGAGAAAAGGAGAGGGAGAGCACGTGTGATTTTTGGCATGAGAGTGAATAAAAGAGAGGTAGATCGAGAGAGTGGGAATGTGGGGGCTAAATTATTTAATACAGAGGTAGATGTCCTTTTGATTTGATAAGGGGCCGGTCTCCAAGCAACGGCACACAGCAGCGCTGCATGACAAGCCAAGCCAGTGGCTATCTCACACACAGTGCTCAATTAGACTCTACTAATTTTCAATTAGCTTCCACAGAGTAGCTGCTGGTGTATTAACAAAGTTAAAACACGATTTTACAAACAAATAAAGACTAGCATGGAACTATCAAAGCTCGAAAAGAAGTACAAAAACGAATTACTTATCTATTTGTTAATACTATAATATTATTAGTTATATGACACATGGAATAAGACATGTGTGAATTTAGAAATGATAGAATTTGAGGTGATGACAGCCAAAGTAAATCACTCATTTTAATGATGTGGAGATAATATGATCTCGAGGCATCTTAACATAGTATTGTTTTTCCAATTTGAAGGGCACGAAGTTAAGAGTCCCATATTGAGAGATATTTAAATTTTGTAATCAATGTGTAGGCGAAGCTTAGCACAGGGCTTCATTGTGTCCGGAGAGTTTTCAGTTTAGTGAAAGCAATAAGAAATGTAGGAAACATGAACTGGAAAAAAGAACTGACCTGATTGAGTTTTTTCCACAAGTAAAGGACGGGTGAAAGTCCATTCGACCAGAGCTCCCTGTCAAACTTTGAACCAACCGCTACTGAGCGGCTAAGGACACGCAGTTGGGAAATCACCTGTGAGTCAATTAATAATAAACAAACAGAACTTTAGCAAAGGTGTGAAATGACACAGTTGTTTCCTAAATTAGCACAGAGTGTTGTATTTGTTTCTAAAACAGGTCCTGTTAGAAAAGGTCGCCCAAAAAAATGGTTATTCCTTGCATGGTCATTCTATCCCTTAATTGGATGTAGAACTTTGTATAATGATAAAAAGCTCACATTTTAAACAATCAACCCTGTTTTTTGAGAACAAATTGTAAAAATGTAAATACCAAATAAATATTCACATTTGCTAATTTCATGCAAAAGCAAGGTATGGCATTAAAACAAAAAAAATCTGTGTTAGTTCTTCTAGACGTACTGTAATGAAATGTCATTGACACCACTAGTTGCTACGCTCTCCAGTGACAGTCAACACTGTTTCAAATCCTGGAATCCAATCCAAGTGAAAAATGCTCAAACCCCAAACACAATTCCTAACAGCTCTTTACACACCTAATCAAGCATAGTTAGCTCCGGGCTTCAGAGTCTTGGATAGCATTTTTATCATGACTGCAGTGTTTGGGTTTGTGCATAAGTGTGAGTTTCTATACACGTGTGTCTGTCATGGGAAAGGCAAAGTGTCTGATAAAAGGCTTGCATTTGGTCCAGGAGAACTCTTTACTAACACCTGCTTTATCTTCTTTGCTCAGGAGGGAAAGTGTGCATATATGTGTGTATGTGTGTGTGTGTTTGTGTTTGTTTGTATGAAAGAGAGAGGAAGAAAAGAGAGAGAGAGAGAGAGAGAGAGAAAGAGAGAGAGAGAGAGAGAGAAAGAGAGAGAGCACGGGGGGCTATATAGCTAATCTACAACTTCACCCGGACAGCATTAAAAAATATAAGAATTTGAGGATGGAGATTTAAAATATATTGGGGTTTTAATATGTCGAGATTTATTCTTATTTCATCCAGTGACTATCAGCCAGCAACTGCATTTACCGTAATAACCAACCGGGAAGAAAAATTCACAGGACAATGTTTATGTGCAAGGGAGCACGGTTCTAATCGGACTGGGTGCAGTCATGTTAATTAAGGCTTTCACTTTAATTCAATGTAATCCAGGATTGTGGTTCAGGGTATTTTATCAGGGGACTATTTCTCAGATGGCATTCAATGAAGACATCTACGGAGCAGTAACAAACACAAGCACGGGTGCTATTGTACCTACTTATATAATTGCGCTATCACTGAACAAAAGTACATTCAGAGACAGGTCATTTATTTGGAAAAGATGGGGGAAAAGATATCGTCTTGAAACATGTTATCTTTAGTAGGATAATATCCCAGGGATAAACATCCACCTGCTAATCAATACTTATACTCAAAATACTCACTCATCAATTGTATTGGACATAAGAACACATGTCTGTAAGACCATTTAGGACCCCTCTATCCCGTGTTAGGTCATGTAGGATCCCTCTATCCCGTGTTAGGTCATGTAGGATCCCTCTATCCCGTGTTAGGTCATGTAGGATCCCTCTGACCCATGTAAGGTTATTCCCACTGAGCCTATGGCTTCTTTTTTTAAATGGTATCCACCAACACATTCACTTGTGGTGTGTGTGTGTGTGTGTGTGTGTGTGTGTGTGTGTGTGTGTGTGTGTGTGTGTGTGTGTGTGTGTTACCGGGCCTCTGTCCACCTATCTCCCTGACTTTTGATCATCTCCCCTTCAGCTGTCATTTGTCACTGTCACGTTCAGGCTCTTTCTCTCTCTCTCTGCCCTCTCCTCTCCCTAAAGACCCTTGTAACTGTCTGTGGGTTGGGCACTTATCCACACATACACACACACACACACGCCTACACCTTGTGTGAAACTAGGTTGGTGGTTCCAGGGATCAGAAGACCTTACTGACAGTATGAATGGACATATGTGTTTGTGAATCATACAAGAAACAAATAAAAAGTTGGTCACAAAAAAAGAGAAGTGTGTCATTTACACATCCTGTTTCTCCTTCAAACAATCTCAATTTTTCTCTCTCTCTTAAACACATACACACACAGTCAATGAGCACATTAGGTGCATATGTGAGACTGTGTTGCGTTGCGTTGAGTTACATTGGAATCTGCAGTAACCATCAAACACTACGCACACACGCTACACACGTACAGTATACAGAGTTTTGACTGATAAAACACAAAGAAGTGTAATGCCACACACTGTAACTGCACAGGTTTCACATACAATCTGGTAAAGTAATCAGCTATGTATTTAGAACAGTATTTAAGAGAAAAATTGATTTCCTGTACAAAGAGCGCAGTGAAAGTGAAAAAGTTAGGAATGAAGAACTACTTCGACCTGACTCACCAAATTAAGCTTTGTGTTAAGTTCCAGAAGCTAGAAAACACCAGTATCTATATTGACCAGATCCACATGCTTGTGTTTATTCCTGCTATATATGTTAATTTCCCTGTGTGTGTGTGTGTGTGTGTGTGTGTGTGTGTGTGTGTATGTGTGTGTTCGCCTTTGTGTTTCTATCTCTGCAGTTCTGAGGGAGTGATGGAGGTTGTTGCGATGGTGTGTGTATGTCTTTTAGAGGGTGAAAATTTTTCGGGATTCCCGAGGTAGTGACAGTAGTCAATCTCACTGCTGGTAACATGACAGGGAATGATAATAAATAGAGCAATAAAATCAATGGGAGCGGGCGGGAAGGAGCCGGAAGATTTGCGTGGCATTTAGTTTTAGGAAAAAAATATATAAATATGAAACTACACAGAGTCATTACTGAATCACAGTGACAAGAGGAAGTTAAGGCTATAATAGGCCTATGTTTGTGGCAAAACTAAAACTCAAAAATTGTTGCTACGCCACCAGGGGAAACTAAGTGGTGTGATAGTTGACTGTTTAAAGTGTGCAGCTTAATAATAGTTAGGTAGTAGTCGGATGAGTCAAGTCCATTCATGACGTGGGTGGAATCAGACGTGGAAAAAGATGCACAAACAACGACAATGCAGGATACTATTTTAAAAATCAGTGACAGAGGAGACAACGGTCAACCAGTCTCTCTCCAGACTCAAATACTTTATAACAAAAAAACTTGAGGAAGGAAACGGGAGAGGGACTGGGATTTGGGAGTTTATCTTGGGATATCGCAGGACAGGATTCTTTTTTTGGGGGGGGGGGAGGAGTCACGTAATCTGGATATGCCGTGAGTATTTTGGCGGGCTTGGGATGGGATGGGACGGGAGCGACAATTGGATTCTTTGTCACCCTCTAATGTCTTTGTGGTAAAAAGCAGGTAGCTGTATGTATGAGTGTGTGTGTCTGTGCTTGAGTGCACCTGAGAGCTTATGATTCTCTGGGAGGATCTCTCTATGTTGGCAGGCAGACCAAAGAATGCAGGTCTGTCATCCTCTGGGAGATTCTCTATTACGCTGCGATAATCCTGGGAAGACACACAGACCGATACAGTACAGATCACACACAGAAATGCACCCACTTGCCCATATAAAGAGAGACAGATGGTGAACATGCTGCCTATTTTATAATGGCTCTAAGACACATTTCCAGCACAAGCCACTTTATTAAAAAAACGTGAAGCATTCTTTTTAAATTGCAATGTGGAAGTATAGGATAAGGAATGCTATATTGTCCTTCATTAGGTGTGTTGGTTGTACTGTATTGTTTGACACAATCATTTTGCCACGAGCAAGTAATTTAAATATTAAATCTAAACTCCTGCTTTCTATGACTGTCAAAATAATATAAAAAGTTCATAGATTTCCTTAATGACTTTTTTTGCTTACCAAATGATCTTTTAACGGCTCTACTTCAATTAAAAAGACATCTTATGAATGCTGTCAGGCATGTGCCCCCTTATTCTTTGTGTATACTATATACCTGTATACTTAAAATCAAGCTAACACAACTTAAATACTGACCAAACCACCAATAGTAAATCCAGTCAGTGAAAAGCTGGGTGCATTAATTCCATTCCCTGTCTTTGAATTGTTTTTGCTTATCTCTAAGTGCACCTACAACCATCATTTAAAGTACAGAAAAAACAGCGCTCCTATTATTTCTTTGCAGCAATTCAATTATTGAAAATATTTGCAAGCTATACATACAACACCTACTGTTCGCCTGCAACTGCAAAATTAAATGTGTGCTTATTAGCTGCATGTGTTACACCACTGTGTCAACCTGACAACCTACCAATACTGAGCAGGAGTTCGGGATGCTGATCTGAGGTGGAAAGAAGCGTGTTCCTCCTTTGCTCTTTCTCTGACCAGCTGAGTTGGAGGAAGAGAGGAGACGGGCAGAGAAAAACTGCTCCAGGTATGAGCGTAAGATGCGGAGGTCTGAGGGGTTGTCAATCCGTCCACCATATATGGCACTCTCCAACAGGCCATGGACAAACTCCCACTGGAAAGGTTTACCCCCTTGGACACACAGACACAAAGAAAGCTATAAACATACAGTATGTATTGAGTGCACACAGAACAAAAAAACACAAACGTAGGCTAACGTGCACACAAACAAACACACACACACACACACACACACACACACGCGTCCAGAAAGATAGGGAGATACAATGAAGGGATTACATGTGCACTGCATAGAAATGCAAATGCTGCATCGTGCAGCTCATGCTCTATCAGGGGAAGTTTAAATTAAAGAGGTAATTGCAAAGAAACAGAGCAGAGCTCTCCACTGCATTGTAATGTTTGTTACCAGCCCTCCTACCTTCGAAAAGCCTGTCGATGATCTCAAAGCCAGCACGGAGGTCCGACATAGAAAACTCATAGAACTTAGTCCAACCCTGGGTAAAGCACAGAGGAAGGGGAATAAATACAAAAAATTGAATACATTTATTTTACTACATGTACACGACACTAGCTCAAGTACTAATGGGTTACTTTTATAATTTGTCAACCAAACAGTAATCTCACACCACACAGTGTTTGAGGATTGAACTATCATCCCTCAAACATATTCCATGTCCTTCTTAAACTTTGCAGTCTTAATGACATAAATGTGTTTATCAACAATCTTTCAATCTAATTTAATTTCTCTTGTGGTTCTCATTTTAAGCAAAAATTCAGACCATTAAAACATATACATACATATACTTGCATCTGTAATGATCAAATCAAATATTACACATTTACACTTATTGATACCTTTCAGTAACCCAACACACTGAAGGATTTGTAATACAGCCCCAATATAAATTCCTTAAAAACCTGCAGAAGGTAAAAACCCCAGTAGCTGTTAAGTGAAGGATACTGCTATTAGACAACTATTCACTTCCTCAACTTTTACCGTCTGGTCACAAGCAAACCTCCCGTAATGGTAGTGAGTTAGTGAGTAAATCAAGATCTGTCCAGTTTTTGCAAATACAGAGACATGATACACTCTGCCTTAGACTACATGGAGTGAAGACATAAGCAATGAGGCGTCAGAAAAGAAAACAACATAAACACATATGGACAAATGCACAACAAATGCACAACGCACACACACACACACACACAGACACACAAACACACACACAGCATAACAACACTGACTATCTAAGAAGGATGAAAAAAATCACATAAGTGTTAAAAAATAATTGAGTGTGAGGCAGTCTCAGTTAGTGTGTTTATTGCACTTCACTGCTATTCAATCAGCAGTTGTAATCTGGCCACTGATGCTGTAGGTGGATGATGGGAGGCGTGGAGGAAAAGTGTGTAGGCATGTTCAGTAATTCTTTGAATGATTAATAATATGTTGTTTGTTCAGTAATTTTGTGCTCAACTGTGTAATCACAGGCAGTGGAGTATGTTTCTACTACATTTGATGACACCATCTGAGATTTCAGATTGTGTTCATGCATGTAAGCAAGGCTTAAAGTGAAGAAAAACAATTCCTGAGACTGAAATGTTGTTGGGCTTTGTTTTGTTTGTTTTTAGTTTTTTTTGTTTTTGTTTTTTTTGGGGGGGGTGGTTGTGATCTTACTTGTGCCAGGTCATCATTAAAAAAGAAATTTTGTTGTAGCAATTAGTTGCTTCATGTACATTTATTAAAAACGTTGCATTGTTTGGCTTTTCATATAGCTAGACGTCTAACCTCTGGGACAAGGCCGTTATAAATAACCACATAAATAATATATAGCCAATAGCCATGCTGATTCCAGACAGCTTTGTCAAGGCAGTTTGCGCTACAGAGAGTGGACGCTTTTGCGATGCGCAGGTCTGCCAGCAGGCAGCCGCCACTGGGCACAATCGGAAAAGTCTTGACTTTCCGATTGCCACTCCGCAACTGGGTGCCAGTGCAACAACTTCTAACCATCTAAACAACTGCTATAGTAGGGATTTAAACTTGTGACAACAATAGTGAAAAATAATGCATGTTAATAAAAATAAATCGGAAAACATGCAGAACACAACGGAAAAACTTAAACACGTTTATTTCGGATCAGAGCGGCAGCTGATCTAACACATGAGACTCCAGGATTAATTTTAGCCTGGCTGTTAGCCTGCTCTGGACCAAGCTAGCCGCAAAGAATAAATCTCCATGGTTACTTGGCTGGGTTTAATTCAACACGGTTTCGTGCAACCAAATCAAAGCTAAATTCATCCAGGATAACTTGAATATCCAGGTTTAATCCCTTATCCTGGTTTCATGCAACAGGCGCGCGGTTGGTCAGCGAAGGCGCAGTCACAGCGGTAGCTGTTGCTAGGGTAACCAATTACAGAGTGCACGGATCAAAGCTAGCAAGGACTTTCTTGCCACTGCGGCAGTGTATCTTGCTTCCCTCAATTTGAGGCACCAAGTGCTACATGCCTAACAGCTTCCCTTCTCCACCCTTTTCCTCTTGTCCTCCTATTCATGCCATTTGGTTTTAACTCCTTTCTCAACTAAAGCTGTATCTACATGCTCCAAGTTTGAAAAACGTTGCCCCGGAGACGGTCTCCGGGAGACCACACCGCACTCTCGCATTTTGGCAAAGACCCGCCCAACTTTGCATCGGATTGGCTAGACCTTGTTTCATTGGTACGTGGAAGTTTGATCATTGGTTAAACCCACCACATAAAAAAGAAATTAAACAGCATGGAAGTTCACAAATATATTTTTATTTTTGTTTTTTTCCTCATTGCCGCATGCCGGAGATCCAGCACGCTGCCAGAGTACTTTAAACCCTGTGTAGCCAATGTATGTACATAGCATTGATTGTGCATTCAGTTGTAAGAATAATTTATATAAAGTCTAAATATAGTCCTTTTCATTGTATGGGTATTTTAAAGGTGACTGTGTAAATGTGTACTTACAGTGAGGAAAATAAGTATTTGAACAACCTGCTATTTTGCAAGTTCCCCCACTTAATAATCATGGAGGGGTCTGAAATTGTCATCGTAGTTGCATGTCCACTGTGTGAGACATAATCTAAAAAAAAAATCCAGAAATCACAATGTATGATTTTTCAACTATTTATTTGTATGATACAGCTGCAAATAATTATTTGAACACCTGAGAAAATCAATGTTAATATATGGTACAGTAGCCTTTGTTTTGGAGTTCCAGAGGTCAAACGTTTCCTGTAGTTTTTCACCAGGTTTGCACACACTGCAGAAGGGATTTTGGCCCACTCCTCCACACAGATCTTCTCTAGATCAGCCAGGTTTCTGGGCTGTTTAAGCTCCCTCCAAAGATTCTCTATTGGGTTTAGGTCTGGAGACCGGCTAGGCCACGCCAGAACCTTGATATGCTTCTTACAGAGCCACTCCTTGGTTATCCTGGCTGTGTGCTTCGGGTCATTGTCATGTTGGAAGACCCAGCCTCGACCCATCTTCAATGCTCTAACTTAGGGAAGGAAAATGTTCCCCAAAATCTCTCAATACATGGCCCCGGTCATCCTCTCCTTAATACAGTGCAGTCGCCCTGTCCCATGTGTAGAAAAACACCCCAAAAGCATGATGCTACCACCCCCATGCTTCACATTAGGGATGCTGTTCTTGGGATGGTACTCATCATTCTTCTTCCTCCAAACACGGTTAGTGGTATTATGACCAAAAAGTTCCATTTTGGTCTTATCTGACCACACGACTTTCTCCCATGACTCTCTGGATCCCCCAAATGGTCATTAGCAAACTTAAGACGGGCCTTGATATGTGCTGGTTTAAGCAGGGGAACCTTCCGTGCCACCCATAATTTCAAACCATGACGTCTTAGTGTATTACAAACAGTAACCTTGGAAACGGTGGTCCCAGCTCTTTTCAGGTCATTGACCAGCTCCTCCCGTGTAGTTCTGGGCTGATTTCTCATCTTTCTTAGAATCATTGAAACCCCACGAGGTGAGATCTTGCATTCAGCCCCAATCCGAGGGAGATTGACAGTCATGTTTAGCTTCTTCCATTTTCTAATGATTACAAATCAGTGGACCTTTTTTCACCAAGCTGCTTGGCAATTTCCCCGTAGCCCTTTCCAGCCTTGAGGAGGTGTACAATATTGTCTCTAGTGTCTTTTGATAAGTCTTTGGTCTTGGCCATGTTAGTAGTTAGATTCTTACTGATTGTATGGGGTGGACAGGTGTCTTTATGCAGCTACCAACCTCAAACAGGTGAGTCTAATTTAGGATAATAAATGGAGTGGATGCGGACATTTTGAAGGCAGACAAGCACTCTTTGAGGGTCAGAATTGTAGCTGATAGACTCAAATACTTACAGTATTGTGAAAAAGTGTTTGCCCCCTTCCTCATTTCCTGTTCCTTTGCATGTTTGTCACACTTAAGTGTTTTGGAACATCAAACCAATTTAAACAATAGTCAAGGACAACACAAGTAAACACAAAATGCAATTTGTAAATGAAGGTGTTTATTATTAAAGGTGAAGAAAAATCCAAACCATCATGGCCCTGTATGAAAAAGTGATTGCCCCCTAAACCTAATAACTGGTTGGGCCACCCTTAGCAGCAACAACTGCAACCAAGCGTTTGCAATAACGTGCAATGAGGCTTTTACAGCGTCCTGGAGGAATTTTGGCCCACTCATCTTTGCAGAATTGTCCTAATTCAGTTACATTAAAGGGTTCTTGAGCATGAACAGCCTTTTTAAGGTTATACCACAACATCTCAATAGGTTTCAGGTCAGGACTTTGGCTAGGCCACTCCAAAGTCTTCATTTTGTTTTTCTTCAGCCATTCGGTGGTGGATTTGCTGGTGTGTTTAGGATCATTGTCCTGCTGCAGAACCCAAGTTCGTCTCAGCTTGAGTACACGAACAGATGGTCGGACATTCTCCTTCAGGATCTCTTGGTAGAAAGCAGAATTCATAGTTCCTTTTATAACGGCAAGTCTTCCAGGTCCTGAAGCAGCAAAACAGCCCCAGACCATCACACTACCAGCACCATATTTTACTGTTGGTATAGTGTTCTTTTTATGAAATGCAGTGTTCCTTCTACGCCAGATATACTTGGACACACACCTTCCAAAGAGTTCCACTTTTGTCTCATCGGTCCACAGAATGTTGTCCCAAAAGTCTTGGGGTACATCAAGATGTGTTGTGGAGAAATTTAGACGAGCTTTGATGTTCTTTTTGCTCAGCAGTGGTTTTCTCCTTGGAACTCTGCCATGCAGGCCATTTTTGCCCAGTCTTCTCCTGATGGTGGAGGCATGAACGCTGACCTTAACTGAGGCAAGTGAGGCCTGCAGTTTGGACGTTGTTGTGGGGTCTTTTGTGACCTCTTGGATGAGTCGTCGCTGCGCTCTTGGTGTAATTTTGGGTGGCCGGCCACTCCTGGGAAGGTTCACCACTGTTCCATGTCTTCGCCATTTGTGGATAATGGCTCTCACTGTTGTTCTCTGGATTCCCAAACCTTTGGAAATGGCTTTATAACCCTTTCCAGACTGATATATCTCAATTTCTTTCTTTCTCAATTGTTCCTGAATTTCTTTGGGTCTCGGCATGATGTGTAGCTTTTAAGGATCTTCTGGTGGACCTTACTGTGTCAAGCAGCTCCTATTTAAGTGATGCCTTGATTGTGAACAGGTGTGGCAATAATTAGGCCTGGGTGTGGCTAGAGAAATTGAACTCAGGTGTGGACAACCACAGTTATAGTATGTTTTAACAAGGGGGGCAATCACTTTTTCACACAGGGCCATGATGGTTAGGATTTTTTTTCACCTTCAATAATAAACACCTTCATTTACAAATTGCATTTGTGTTTACTTGTGTTGTCCTTGACTATTGTTTAAATTGGTTTGATGTTCCGAAACACTTAAGTGTGACAAACATGCAAAGGAACAGGAAATGAGGAAGGGGGCAAACACTTTTTCACACCACTGTATTTGCAGCTGTATCATAGGAATAAATAGTTCAAAAATCATACATTGTGATTTCTGATTTTTTTTTTAGATTATGTCTGTCACAGTGGACATGCACCTACGATGAAAATGTCAGACCCTTCCATGATTTCTAAATGGGAGAACTTGCAAAATAGCAGGGTGTTCAAATACTTATTTTCCTCACTGTACGTCTGTTTATTGTTTGTATACATGTTTTCAATTACTTTGTGAGCACTTGAGATAGTGAGCTACCTACAGTAGTTCATCACACACAACTGCCCACTTTTTTGTTCTCTTATGGCAAACAAACAAAACCCTGATCTTTCTGTCACTCACTCACACACACACACACACACACTCACACACACACACACACACACACACACAAAAAGATGAAAACAGGGAGAGAATAAATGAGAAAAGGAGAAAGGGCAGCAGATGAAGTGAGTTGAGAGTAAGCGATGGTCGAGTGGACAAAAGTAGCTGTGACTTTGAATAATTAGGCGATCATGTTCTTGGATGAGGAATAACATTACCATATCAAATTAAAACACTTTTCAGAGATTCAGTGAGAGAGAGTGAGTGAGTGAGTGAGTGAGTGTGAGAGAGAGAGAGAGAGAGAGAGAGAGTGAGAGAGAGAGAGAGAGAGGCTGATTAATTTCCATCCAAGGTTGTAAATGAAAAAATAAATAGTCTGGTTTTCTATAGGGATGCAAAAAATGTAATTCTTTACACCTTCTATCTTGTTATGTAGAGATGATTTATTAATAGAGCTGTTATTCAAAATTAAAAAATACTATGTTCAGTCTCCAAACATCTTGAGTTGATTCTGGGACCATTTTGCTTTATTTATATTATTTTCCATGTGCGTGTTGACCAGCAAGCAAGTTTACTACAAAGACTTATATTCACAGTTGCATGCACACATACATAGCCATACACACACATACACAAACAAATCCTCTGCCGGTTTAACAGCATGGTAATGACAAAGAAAAGTGAACTCTGGGTTAAGTTGTTAATAGTGCTGTCAGTTAAATGCCTTATTAACGGCCTAAATGCAAACCTGATTTAACGGCGTCAATTCTTTTATCGCAAGATTAACAATCTTTTTGGCCTAGCAAACTTTTGTAGTATTATTCACATGCTGTTGCAACAACAAGTAACGTTAGAAAAACTACAACGCCACACCGGCTCTAGCTAGACCGGAAACAAAACAACAGGGATGCCACACACACTTGTTTGGGCTTGCGAGCCGGCCAAAGAGTAGTAACGTTACGTTTTGAGTGGTTGGCGAGCGCGAGACGCCGAAATGGATGCCAATAAGATTCTGAATGGAAAGTTTACTTTTTAAAGTTGACAAATGGTTCCATTGACAAGAACAAAGTGATATGTGTGTTTTATCGTTGTGAACTGAGCTATTATCGCAGCACGTCCAGTCTGAAATGCCACTTGACGGCCAAGCACACAGCTGATGCAAATTCTCCGACCCCTTGTCAAAGTATTGTTTTCACCCTTTTATTGATAGACAGTGTTACACTGTGTGAGAGATTATTTGCTCCAAGTGAGAGTGTTACATGCAAAATTGAACACTACAGTAGGCTATATGCCAAGGTTGTTTTCAATAAAACCGTTCCACTTTTCCATGTTGATAAGAGCATTAAAATGAGAAAAAATAATGGGACAAAAAAAAAATCGAGGGACATTTAAAATAGATAAAGATGTGCGATTAATTTAGATTAACTGCCAGTTAACTATGACAATAATGCAATTAATCGCGATTATATATTTGAATCGTTTGGCAGCAGTAGTTATTACCCTTTCTGCAGGTAAGTTGATGACTTTCTATGTCGGTGTAACTTCTTCTTTTCAAATACCAATCGGTATAGTTTTTTTTAATTGTCATTAGCTGCCCAGGGAATAAATAAATCAGTCATTTGTATAGCTATTTTATGTTTAGATGTGTATGTGAATATAAACTGTACATCCTGAATATAAACTGTACATCCTGAATATAAACCAAACATCCTGTCCAACTGTTTGCCCATTTACGGTTTGGGTCTTGTGTACCATGTGTTCATTTGTATCATGTGACGCACTTTGTCTATAAAAACTGCTATATCAAATAAACTTATTTTATCCAGTAATTATGTCCTTGTGATAACCAGAGTGGAAATAAGGTATGATGTGCGTATAAAATACATATTTAGGTTTTCACAAGTAAAAGCAACCAAAAGTTTGTAATTTCAAAGGGCTCTAAAGCACATTATACTAAGTATTGATGTTAAGTATCTATATGCGACACCGTCTAATGCTAGTAGCATTCATAAAAAAGCATTAACTCAATGGTAGGAAAATTTAAAGGGAACAAGAAGCTAGTTAGTTTCTTTATGCCATTGCCTTCTTTCTGCATACAGAACTACTACAACATTTAAACAAGTGCTGTATTCTTCCTCTTTTTCATTTAATGCTACAGTACATTACAGGACACAGGATACATTGGAGTGTTTGTGTAATTTACCTGTGGTATGTAGTTGCGCCTCTCTTGGCAGACAGCATGGAACCAAGCCAGACAGAACAATGATTGGGCTCTGGCCAGGATGCCTCCTGCACACATTTCAATCAGGAGAGACTAGTTGCACATTTGCGACAGTTATACACAGCATGGTAAAATACACATTTCTTTGGATAAGAGCTAATTTGATTTAGGAGTGCATTGAATAAAAGGTTTTTTCATTATCAGTTTCTGTGCTCAATAAACCTTGAGGGCAGTTATATATTCATCAAACAACATACAACAGATAAGACGGAGGAGAATAAAGGATGCTGTATTCTGCCGTGAATGCTTTTGAATGCTGTGTTGTCGCCCCATTTGCTGCTGTTCAGTTTCTGTCCCAGAACTTGCAAGCTTGCTAGAATTTCTTTGCTTAAGACAAGAGAAAAGCCCACCTTTACTGATCTGCTCTGGACTCCACGACTCATATGTTCTCAGAAGATTTTTCTTCAACCCAGGAGGAGCCTGTAGATGGGAAAATAAAGGGAGGACAAATAGACAGAAAGGAAAAGGACGGGGTAAAAAAGGATAGATGGGAAGTGGAAGAAAGAAAGGCTTTCATTATGACGGAATCTCCTGCAACATTCAAACGTTCAAGGCAACTTAAAAATTGCAAGGTCAAACTGTAGTCCTGGCATACAAGGGATAAATTGAACATGTGTGCAAGACTTATGTGCTGCATGGTAAGGAGATACAGGACCAAAAAAAAAAAAGGCACTGCTGGGATTTGAACCCAGGATCTCCTTTTACTAGACAGGCACTTTAACCATCTAAGCCACAGCGCCTAGTGCTTAGCAACTGTATACATTTGCAACACATATAAAAACAAGTTTGTAGAGTAAATGTATGAATATGTACACTACCGGTCAAAAGTTTGGGGTCACTTACAAATTTCCATTTCACTCCATTATAGACAGGATACCAGCTGATCTGAGTGGGTGGCTGATCTTTAATGCAATATCTACATTTCCCATTATCAGCAACCATTCATCCAATTTTCCAAAGGCACATTTTGTTTATTAATCTGATATTATTTTAAAAAACTAACTAAGAAAACATTAAACAACCCTTTTGCAATTATGTAAGCACACAATGTAATCTGGAAACTGCTGCCCTGGTTAAAAAAAAAAAGGCAACTGATCTCAGCTGGGATTCTGTCCCCAAACTTTTGACCGGTAGTGTATGTCCTATTAATAATTCAAGACTGGTCATCAGAATGTTTGGAAAACAAAGGAAAGAGGATAGACAGTACCTAGACACAAAAGCTTTTACAGATCTAGATTCTAAAGTTTGACAATTACAACAAGAGTCTTTGAAAAAATTGAAAAAAAACATTGTTTGGTCACTGTTGGACACCCATTGGCAGTTAACACCCATATTTACACTGTACTTTAGTTGGTACCTTCTTTACATTAGTAAGCACATATTGTATATGTGAACCATTGTCTGTACATTTCACAACATTGTGTTCTTTTTAGAATAGAAACAGTGAGCACACATCATCACAAAACAGTCTGCATGAAGTACTGCTTGGGTGCGTAGAAAGTGTGTAGATAAGCATCCAATGACATCAGTTCACACATCATCAGCTTTGTTGAATATTTGGTACCTCCATCTGGAGGATTTTAATAACACACAAAACCAGTAATGCACATTTACTAAATTTGTCCAAATTGCAAAATCACTACGTATGTACAGTAGAAGAATATTTGCAAGATACTTTTTTACATTGAACATTCAGCCAGTCTAAATATTACTCATTTCAGCTGCAGCAGATCAGTTTCCCCATATGTATCACTGAAGGTATATCTTGAGCTTTTATTCACCCTTAAGCAAGTATTATGTTCCCTCTCCTTTTAAACCCTAATGACTAAATTACTCTTTTGTTTCTCTCTATTCTTACATTGAGCTACTGCCTTTCGGTTCAGTGTGTTTTCATCAAAAATACATTTGTATAATTCAATATTTGCTCTACGTTTGAGCTGTTGGTTTGCACTGTAAGTCTAATGCAAGGCACTTAACATATTCCCTTTCTGTAGCTTCAACATTAAACTGCAAAGGGGAGTCGAGTGTGGGGAAAGGTGTTCTGGGTTGGGTGTTTGTGTGTGTGTGTGTGTGTGTGTGTGTCTGTGTGTGTGTGTGTGTGTGTGTCTGTGTGTGTGTGTGTTGTATGTGGCATGCAATTTCATATGCTGTAAGTTGTACTGTGTTACTATTAATACTACTATTACAACTACTAAAATTATATTATATTATTATTATATTTCACACAGATTAGCTCCAGCACCAGTCTTGCAGATCAGTTCTATATAATTCTAAAATAATCACACTAGCAAAAAAAGAGCTACAAGTATCAGTTTCTATGTGTACTATTTATTTTTGGTTTGACTTATTGGCTCTGACACTTGTCCTGCAGTCCACAAATGATATATTACAGTAACTTCTGTGTCTGTGTGTGTGTGTGTGTGTGTGTCAGAGAGGGAACAGAAAAAAATAGACAGACAGATAGAGAGTGTTTGTGCAGTATGCTTGGCTGCCGAAGCAGCTAACCCCATGAGCATGACTCCCGGAAACACACTGAGCACCAAAACACGCATCACTAACACATAAGCTGCAGGCTACTGCGTCTCCTTACAAATGTACAGAATGTGTGGCTGCATTGCATTTGTAGCCAATATACAGTATAGAGGGTAAAAGACGCACACATTTCCATGAATACATGCGACATTTCAAACAAACATACGTAGATCCTACATACATCCTACACTCTAGTAGTGAGTATGCAACCTAGTAACATGGCTCAGACAAACATGACTGCATTCTGTAGATATTCACAGAGATCAACAGTCTATGTTTGGGACATTTAAAGTTTCAACACTGCATAGAAACTAAAACGAAATAGATGATGAGCATTTGTACACAGTGTGCCCTCACAAATGTGTAAGGTCCATGTCTGTGTAAAGATGAATTAGTTCAATGCTACCCAACATAAACTTCATTGTTAGCTACTGTACGAGTATTACGGTGTTATTGATTCTTTGCCTGAATGTGTGGTGGTGAATTTGTGTGTGTCAGTACCTCGTAAGTGATCTTGAGGCTGGACTGCAGCAGTATGGGAGGAAATCTGGGGTGAACTTCAGCTGTCAGCCAGAGACGAAAGTCTGCTTTAGGATGTAGCACATTTAACTCCTGTAGAGGAAGGACAGGACAAACATTGAACACATTAGGGGGTCACAGGAGAGTTATTTGAGACCAGACTACTTGTGCAGCTCTTCGTTGAGGTCTTCATTTACACAGACAGACAGACAGACAGGCAGACAGACAGACAGACAAACAGACAGACACACACACAGACACACAGACACACACACACACACACACACACAAACACACACACACTATAGTAGTATTTTAAAGCATTCAACCCATAGATTGCTTTGTTGATTGCACACATTGTTCAGACACTGTAACACAAAGGTACATCCATTTTCTAAACAGCTTATCTTGTTTATGGTGGCAAAGGGCTGGAGTTCATACCAATATATAAACAAATGCAGACCTCAGCCAGCTGGATTGAATTTAAACACAGGCCCTTCTTGATGTAATAAAAGTGCAAACCACAAAATTCCCACAACAGTAGTAATAGTAGTAGTAGTAGTAACTTCATCCTGCACTTTTTCAAATTCGTAACTTTAGAATAATCCACCAACTTCCATAGATTTCCTAAACCAAATTTCGAATTTGTAAATTGATATTTAAGCAACTGTGAGTTGCAACTAAAACCCCACTTAAAACAACATTTTTAATTTTAAAACCTTTCTTCAAGATTTGTCTTTGTAGGAAAATGTGGTATAGTCATTTAAACTGTATTTATACAGTGGGGTCCATTGAGAGCCGTTTACTCTCTTATGCATGTGGATGCGGTTTACATCAGAAAATAGAGAAAATACTAAATACTACAAGGAGGATTACCATTATATTATTTTTTTATGTAATTCTTCCTCCATTAGAATCATTGCACAGTGTCAGATTCGTCACAGCGGTAAAACATTCACTTCACTTCAAAATATGTGTTTCTCTCTCGATCTGTCTCAAAGACTTATGGTTAAAAATAGCATGCTTGCACATTAGGGTCTGATTGGATACTAACACACACACACACACACACAAACACACACAAAATTGTAATCAATGTGTTTCTGCATCATTTGAAACTTAACTCATTCTTGTGGAAGCATACATGATCACAAAAAAATCAAAATACACAGAAACTGACAACCCTCGAAGGGAACTCTGTCTCTCATGGAGTGTGCGCGTGTGTGTCTGATTTGTCGGCAACCAAAATTCCTCTTGAACAAATTATAGTACTGTGAGAAGATGCATTGACAAAAGAAGAAAAGGATTGGTAGATACAGAAAAAGGACAAAGAGTGGGAGAGAACGTTTTATTATTGATGATTCTACATCCAAACCTTTCTGTGGTAGAATATATCCATAAAGTTCAGATGCACAGAGTGCAAAAGACACACCACTCGTACGCAGATAGATACTTACACATACACAATTTTTTGCTGAAGGAAAGTTGTATCTTCATACTAGAGTTTATATACAGTAACTACTAATATAATCCTATCACAATTAATTGACCATTAATAATGATATGTATAATAAACAATATATGTGATTCTGGACAGTATGTAATTTAGTTATTTTGATACAAAACTCTGCATCAAAATATGTTATTATTTCATTATATTGTGATTGGCAGACATAAAGACATTTAGAGTGATAGACTAATAGATAGATATATTGGAAAATAGATATTGGGGTGGTTGATGTGAAAAATAAGAGGAAGAAAACAAGGGATAAAGTGGAAGAATATGAATAAACAGGGATGAGATGACATCTGCACTGCCAACTTCAATTATCAACACTGACCGCACTCCTTCGCTGTATCTCTTCCCTCCTCTTCCTCTCTCTAACTGGCCAACTGGTTTAGTGAAGGAGGGAAGGACTGGAGAGACAGATGGTAAAAAGAAGCTGGAATATTGTTAAACTACAGAGATACAGTAAGACTCAGCAGATGGACACAGATACAGAAACCGATCCTAAAACAAAGCCCTCTCTTGGTAGAATTTCCACCTGCCTGCTGAGTCTTAGTTTATTTGTCCCTATTTCCCTCTTTTCACTCCACTGTGTCTTCATTCTTTTTTTCCTATGCTCCCTGCCTCCCTCATTCCCCTTGTTGCGTCAGTTTTTCATTTCAAGCTTGACTGCTGAAACCGCTACCTCATTGGTTTCTGGCCAAAGAGCGAGACAATGAAACAATAAGAAGAAGAGAGACAGACAGAAAGAGAGATTTTGTTATGCAATATGGGACAAGAGATGTGTTGATAAATTGTGGGATGTAGCAGGGATGTAGAGGTGAAAACAAATACAAATTAAATACTAGGAAAAGAGAAGAGAGAGAGAAAGGGAGAGAGAGAGGTGAGTCGAGTGAAACGTACAAGGACAAAAGCAGAAGAGGAGAGCTGTGGTTTAAGTCACACAAAAAACATAAACACGCTCTCAGTCACACTCAGATAAGGGAACACACAGAGACATTGGCCAATCACTGCTAACAGCTGTGCCTCCAACTGAGATATGACCTGCTACAGTGACACAGCACTAAACAGAAACCCAGGAAAAGCACACAGACACAAATAAACACAAGGAAAGTGAAGACACATATTAACCCACTTACTGTAATGTGACACACAAGCACATGTACACAATAATAAAAACATACAGGACACACAACATGAGCACTATTGATGACAGGCCGACGCTGAAACCAGGTGCTACCACACGGAAAGACTGTGAAAGACAAATACGCTGAAAGACTATTCTTGTTTCCCGCAAATAAAATGTGTAAATACCCCCTTTTAAAACCTGAATTAACAACACAGAGAGCGTGCTGGTGGATAATTAAACACAGAAATGCAGGAAGACGGATTGGGAGTCGGTCATGCGCAACGGAGGCGGATGGTGACGGTAGCAGGCCTGGTTTCAAAACACGAGACAAAACAGCGACTGGGTGAGTCAGTTTAGCAAAGCACAACCCCTCTTAGGTATGAGAGTATACACACATCCAGGCAAGCATAGGTTTCATTCTCTCAGGGGAGGAGACTAATAACCATTAATGCTGCGAGCTAGGTTAGTCTTTAGTAGCTGTGTTTTGTTGTTTAATGAGCCCAGGTTAGCGTTAGCCTTGTAACACAACATACGAATATACAGAATCATTGTAGGGTAACTTGAATTAATTAATAAGGGTCCTTGTCAGATGCGTTTGTCAACCCATCTTAAACAAAAACCACAAACCTATTCTGGTACAACGTCTCAATACAAGTATAAACCAGAATATGACCATTATATGAGCACTTTCACACCTGTCCCGAAGCTATACCACACACACAGAGTACTTACTTTTTCCAGGAGCGGTAGCCATATAGTGACTAGGTGAAGGTTTTTCAGGCAAAGCCAGTCTCCATTTCGAGAACATTCTCTGAGTGTAGCTAAGGCCACATCTGCCTGCCCCTGACCCATGGAGATCTAGACAGACAGAGATAGTGGGGGAGGTAGTAGGTTGTGGGAAACAGAAGCAGTGGGATGGGAAATTTGATTCTTAAAATTGTAAATTTTTTAAAGTTAGGGGTCAGATAATCTGATTCAATATGTGAATTTGTCTATCTACTAAACATAAATGAAATACTTGCCAAGTGAGTTCACCGATAAAATATTTATTAATGGTATTCACACATTCACACGCCAGTAACTCATAACTAATTTGAGTTATATGTAACGGATTGGACTTGGAGTAATGTTATATGTAGCAGCCATATGAGTGGAACGCACCCTGTACATGTTTAGCTCCCCGTATATTGGTTTGCATGCAATAATAATTAGTTGTAGCTACAATGAATATTGAAATAATATGTTTTTCTGTTAACTACTTGAATATTCTTAGATAATACACATATTAGCTACATTTTCTAACTTGGCAAGCAATCTTGTCACAGTTATTTAAAGGATGAGCTTAAAAATCCTTTGAAAATACAAGTCAAACTGTAATGAAGGAACTTGTCACGCCAAACAATGGAATGACTCTTCTTATGTGTTTTCAATAGTTTTTACAGCGGAGTTCTATGGACCTGGGCAGAGACAACCAAGTTATAGGTTTTGGCTGTTTTAGGCTGTTTGTACGTACATTTCTTTGTGGGTTTTGGTCTCATCAGTGAATTTGTTGATAATTACAAAACTATACAATAATACCAGCATTGTTTTTTTAAATAGTTGTATTAACCACATGTTGAATAACTGCAGGTATGTAGGAGTGTCAAGTGCAAGGGCAGTTTTCTCAGACAGACATCTTGCTGTCTTAAAATGTATTACAATCGATGAACTCCACAGGCAGAACATTACAATGAGCTATGCCTCAAAACTGTGTTAAACATTCCACAAGCTGCAGCATTTTCATTTTTCCTGTTTAGGTGCACAATATACTATTATGTTGACCTGATCTGGTATTCTGTTATTTTAATATTCAATTGCACTTGCTAATCTACTATGACTTCTCCAATTGAAATATGTTACCCTCTACCTCATGATAGTTGTCCCTGCCCACGGTTTCTGCTGCTAGATCTGCAAGCTCCTGGGACGGATCTGCCCCTGGAGAGATGATGATCAACACTGGCTCCCATTCCAATGTCTCAGTGTAGAGACGTCGCAGGTTCAGAGGAGGGGGGGAGAGCTCTTTCATACCTGCAGAGAAGAGAGGGAGATAGAAAGAGATGAAGTGTATGAAAGACAGATGAGTAAAGAGCTTTCCAACATCTTATTTAAAGGTGATATGCCACTCAATGTCATAGTGACTAGATATATTGCACAGACAGGGCCCACCAGGAGGTGACAGATAAAAGGCAAAAAAACAGCAGGCAACAAGAAGTGGCGCTAAATGTTAGTAAGTAGAAGCAAACTGGCATTTGGTGAGAGTAGATAGGAAATAAGGAGACACACAAATCAAGAGGGAAACGATTCTAGGGAGAAAGAGGGTGGACATGAAAAGGGAGGGATTGACAGTGCCTAAAGGGTGGTCAAAGGGAAGGGAGGTTGGGGGGGG
>NC_048409.1:16205511-16322895 GCF_013103735.1 Etheostoma cragini
ACACACACACACACACACACACACACACACACACACACAGCTGTCTTTTCTAGTTGAGACGACTTTCCCAGCCTGAACATTCTTTTGGTGTCTGCTGCCAAATGAAATCTGCTGCCCTAGAAGTACACATCCATGCACACGCACAAGGTCTTGGTAGAGAACATCACAGAGCGACCTTTTGCTGCATCACCATGGCAACACTAAGGAAAACAGTCATCTGACCACATGGTTTATGATGTCTGACTGCAGAAAAAAAGGGGAGCATTTACAGAACATGCGCGTGCACAAATACATACATAACTTCCTTTGACATGGGCAGGTAATCAGTATTCATGCTGCAGACCAGCATCCTCTGTCTGTGAATAGCAGAGTTCACCTTGGCTTTAATGACACACAATCAGGGCAAAGAGGAGCCTACAAAAAGACAGTGCTACAATCTCCCTATGGTTCAAACACTTAGTGGAGGAAACACTGAATGGCGAAGAAGTAATCAGCAGACACTTGGTTGCACACAACACTTGACCTTAGAAAAATCGACAGAATGCATTTGCATTTAAATCCAGACTGTTAAAACAATAAGCGGTTTCATCTTAACTGCATGACTGATAAAAAAAGCTGAAAGACAGAGAGATACCGTATGCGTTTTGTGCATATGTAAAAAAGTATTTTTGAAAAAAAGAAAGCATGCCAGTGAGTGAGCAGCGAGCAAGTGCGTTTGTGTTTATGTGTGTGTGTGTGTGTGTGTGTGTGTGTGTGGTTGTGTTCACCCAGGCATGCCTGGGTGCGTGAGCAGTGCCCAGGCCCGGACTGGGGGGATTGAGTGAGATTAGCTGTAAGAGGATTACAGACCATGCCTCATTAGCATACTGATTTACTGCCAAAAACACATACACACAAAATCTTTTTCTGTTCTGTTCTTTTTTGTATCTGTCTGTCTCTTTCTTGCTCTTTCATTCAGACACACACTCTCACCCATCATGCATGTACACACATAACACCTTAGTCAGTGGGTTCCCTTGGCGTTCAAGGAGCTATGTCTCTATTAGAATAGTGTAAGTCTGTGTTTTATTACAACTGCTCAAAGACAAACAAGAAGAAAGTTTAAAAAATAGAAAAAAAAGAGCTTTTAAGGAATTAGCTCAAATGAAAACACAGACACATTCCTTCAAAGATTGGAGATCTTAGAGAGATGGACTGTTTGTTCCCACAAACTCAGGAGTGCATATAGACAAGATAAAAAGATACCTAGACAAACAAGTTGTCACACACACTAAGGTTGGAGTGTTATCCTCAATGGTTATTGTTTCACTTTTTCCATATTTGACAAAAGCTCTTACACCTTGGCTGGTGCTGTTGGTGACGCATTAGTCTCATAATCTGAAGGCAGTGAGTTTGAGTCTCACACGGGACAGGTGTTTTAGTTGTGCAAATATAATGCACACCTTCAAAGATGGAGAGATGGATTGATGGACACCCACAAACACTGATATAGGCACACATAAAATACGCCCCTCAATGAGGAAGTATTATTATTAGCACTCTGGAGCAGCTGCACAACAGCTGACACTGAGTTTCAGTCAATAGAGCTTTTGCTATCAGTCGGAAGCAGGGCAGTCGGAGTATTCTAGCTCACCAAGTGCTCTCTCCCTCTCCGTCTATATCTTCTCCCTTCCATCCTTTTTTTTTAAGCACTTATTTTTGGCTGGGGCTATTTTGAATGTCCTATCAACAAAAACTTGTAAAATAATTTGAGAGTTTAGAATGAATACTACACTAAAATTACAGCCAATCATTTTCAAAAAACATGGGTAATTTAGTTTTATGAAAACAAGTTAAACTACACGATTAAGGATGTAACTCTGAACCACGGTAGAAATGTTGACGGTAACAATTATCCTTTTCATTTAAAATATCCTTGTTATCGGGGTATATTACCACGGTGTGGAACCCCTATGTTTAATCCTTCCAAGCTTCATTGGAGGCACCTGAAGGTGACGTGCAGGTGCACTGCAGATGGGAGAAGGGGACAGAATGTAGCAGCTCTTAACCGACTCTTGTTCTTTATCTTTTTTTTTTTTTCTAGTTTTCTGACTTGTTGAAGTCATGTAGGTAGCCTAGAAAGTTAGTTAAAACTATTCTGTAGCTTGCTAAACTGTTATGGGTTTTACTGCCTCGTTATCTTCAATAAGTGTTGTGCTACGAGTTGGAAGTTTAGCCCATGTTATTACATTACATTTATTTGGAGAGAGAGAGAGAGAGAACGAAAGAGAGAGAGAGAGAGAGATATTATTGTCTTGATAATATTGCTGTTGCTGTGTTTCTTGTTGCATAGCTGATAGATGTGCAGATTGTTTATTATTACTGTGCAGCCACCTGTTGATATTCATGTTGTGTTTGCTAGCAACGTGCAATCGCCAGTAAACAGACTAGCGCTGTGCAGCCACGTATCTATTAGCTTAATAAAGGTGTGTTACACTGTTTGCTTCGTTATGGATGTGTGTTCTGTCGTAGATGTGGCTCATTCTCAGTTTGTGTTACAGAACAATATGTTACATTTATGTTAATTAATACAGAGAAATGAATGTAATTCTTAGTACTGTTTCCTGTTATATGCTGGCGGTTATAACATTCAGTTTTGGTAAATAATGTTCTTAGTAAGTCAAATTATTATTAACTTATATTTCAGAACCACATCAAACTTCACATGTAACTTCAAAAAAAACTTCATAGTTAACTTCATGTTTGAGTTGTAAATAAAGCTTCCTGGATCTCATAGTCTAACATCTCTGGTTCAAGTTCATACCGGACACCCTACAGCCGGCCAGTGTTTCAGTAACCACTTTTCAATAGTTTTTACAAGCCTATAATAAACACTGTTACACGTTTGGAAAAGTTTTTGAAACTATTTCAGCTTGTGTAGGCATATCAGTGCTTTCTGAACATTTTTAACACCATTTTAAAAATACCCCAATAATACTAAAAACCATAATAATTTTGGTCACTATAGCTGTATAAATATAAATATCATAAATATTTTATTTTCCCCTTAGGGAAATTTGTCTTAGACAGTACAAGTGAAATAGTTGCAACTGTGACATGTCTACTCATTTTCCAGGTGTCATTGTATAAGTAATGTAATGCACTGGGAAAATATGTAAATGCAAACTATTATATACCAATTTTTCTTGAGTCTCACACAGGGCAGGTATTTTAAAATTAGATAACAAAAAAACATTGGTTGGAATACATGGCACATGCTGTTGGGATATTTAATATATTTGCACAAGAATAGGAAACATAACTCTGATATCAAAATTGTAAGAATCTTACTTGTGGCAGTTTTCTTGTAAAATGTATCACCTCACAACAATATAGAATTGTGGAGACACAATATTTTTTTGAAAATGTTACCATGACATCACCATTCACTCAATGGTGCTTCATCATTGGTTTTGAAATGATTGTGATCAGTCCTCTTCTCAGTCCAACATCTCTCATGCACATCTTTGTTTTGTTTTTTTCACTGTTCAGTGTAAGTTTCTGACACTGTACCTCACACTCATCAAAGCACACACATTTATCGCTGACTAAATTGACTACCACATGCACTGTATTATCAATTTTGTTGTTGTAGTTCCGTTCTATTCATCTAGTTTCCTTCAACCTGCACTCCAAAGCTTTGGTACTATGTCATGACACAAGCATCAACATTCCTTTCCATGACTGCAGTTCCTTTTGTGTCCTCGTTGGTGCAGTAGGCAAATGCGTGTCAGTCTCAAAATCTGAAGGTTGCGTGTACATGGAGCAAGCATTTTATTAAAACGAATTCCAAAGGGACTGATAAATGCTGAAGTTATCCCTGTAATATTATACAGCTCAGATTAATCTTGTGAACATAAATTTGATGTGTATTTTCCTCATGAATATCAGCAAAGTAATAATAAAGTTAAAAAAAAACAACAACAACAAAAAACAGAGAGACAGATCCTGAAGCTACTCCATAGAAAATGATCAGTGGAACCAATCCTAGGTCACTACAATAACATCAAGTGTGATTTTACTGGGATGTGGCTATATTTTCTACCTAAGAGCTGTTAACTCAATATTCAAATACCACAAATTTGGTTGTAGTCCCAAACTTAAACTGAGCCTACAAAATGACTCAATATCACTGGGCCCCTATTGGCCAGCGGATGAAATCATACACTCATACAGGTTTAATTTACTGTCAAAGAAACTATTGGAAAAGCAAAATATGAATTCTATGTTGGGGTGGGTTTTCTCATTAAAATAAGAAATGTTTGGCCTTGAGATATTGTTTATTCATTAATGAATATTCATAATCATATGACAAATATGCTGACGTCCAAAGCACAGCGCTTTTCCCAAGGTTAACACACCAAGTAATGCCTTTTAAAATGCATGTGTGTATTTGGTATACTGTATGACTGACAAAGGAAGGTGCAGAACCAGAGAGTACAGGAAATAAAGTGTGTTCTTTTAATCAACATACATAACTGTATCAACTAAAACTAAAACCTTTATATTATAAATGTGGTGTAAGTTGTTACAAAGGTAAACTTTATATCAGTATATTAGGAAGACCACTTAATATTTCTAATTGGGTGACAGGAGGGGAAGATATTGGCCTAACATTTGGACAACCCAGTATTTACTATGCAAAGAAAGAGTCATTACAGTCAGCTGGGGTTATGTTGATGTGTAATATAAATGTTTCAAATGAGTTATAAGGACATTCTTTTTGACATAAGTGGTTAACTGGATCATGAGCAGCTCAAAAACAGGCATACACACAGACAACGCGCGCGCGCTCGCACACGCACGCACGCATGCACGCACACAGCTGACATAGTAATTTACAGATGAATGTACAAGCTGCTGTTGCACAAACAAAACAATTCTACTTAGCTACTCCCGCAGTACCTGGCTCCTAGATCTGGCTCTACCAAAAATACAATCCAGGATATGTGAAAAAAACGCTCAGTTTGTTTGCATTTCTTAGACCAATCACCAAAAACAATCGTATTGTGCGGGGGACGCAGCGACAAGGGCTCTGTAGAATGTTCTCCGGAAGGAACTTGTTTTGGTGGTACATTTGCACACCACAACAGTAAAACAGATGAAATATTAAATGTTACTCTAGTCAAGTTACTTTACACAAATTAGCTGATTACATGGATAAACATAATTTTGCTTCATCAGTGTATTGCTGTATGTACTTCATCCATAGCAATCCCTACCAAACAGTCCCAAAACATCCCAGTTAGATAGGAAATGCCATGAGCATATTCTGCGTAAGTCTTTACAATCCTTAAATATTAATAAAGCTGAGACCCATTTCAAGAGGAGCTAGGTGAACAAAATAAAAAAATGAAAAGCCCTAATATGAACCACTTACCTAGGGCCTGGGTGGCAAATGTCGCCATGGCACTCTGCAGGCGGTCTGGTCTAACTGCCTGAATCAATAACAGCTGGGGAGAGGGTAAAGCAAAGAGAAAAATAGGAAGAAAAAATCAAAAGATATCCATTAAAATATTTTAGACTGAAAGTAAATCCCATTCATGTAACAAAATGTTACATTTTCACACAGAAATGTGGATAAATGTTCAAATATCACATTTGCTGGGGCTTTGATATGTTCTTTTTTAATATATGTTTGAGAACACAATACCCAAAGTCAATTGGTGTGACAGTCAAGTGTGCATACTTGACTTTAGTGATAAATGGCTTCTGTCTTGTTCATGCTTTGAAATTAGATTAGCTAATTCTTTATTTAATCTCAAACCACATGTGAAGGGGTGCGCTCAAAGCCATAACCAAAAAGTTTTATTTCTAATCCTATCACGTCTTCTCCATAATACCAAAAATAATTACAATAGATTTAATGGGCTGTCATTACAGTCAATTAGAGTAATAACTAGAAAGGACAGACACACCTCTGGCAAGGCTGTGCTATGCTCTAAATGTATTATTTTGTAAATAAACTTAGTGATAGACAATATCACAAATATTTTTGGGATTAAATATTGTTGTGCAAAATTCCAAGTTACCACCATGACTAAGTTATGGTCATAACTGATTATTATTTGAACTGAGGAATTTGGGAAAAATTCTAAGAAAATGATGACATCTATGATAAATTTAACTGTTTTAGGAGTGTTCATCAAAAACTGCTTTGCAAAAAAAAATTGAAATAGCACACAATATGTTTTAGCAGAAAGGGCTGTGCCCTATACTGAAAAGTGGATCTTGAAACAACAAATCCACAGGGGGAGAAGATCTTTGTTGCTATGCTTTATAAAATGGTGGCGCTATCTGCACTAAAGACTAATAAATTAATCCCTGATCCATGGATTAACTTTACAATGGATTTCACTGAAATCTGCTGACTGACAGAGACACAATCAAACAACCTGATTTTAAAACACAACTTTTTTAGCAGAGGTAACAAATACATAAAGTCTTTAAGTGTGTAGACTTTTTATATACTGTGTAAATTATGATAAATTGGTTCATTTGGCTGATGAAATAAGTTTTTTGATTGACAAAAAAGAATTTGATGGAAAGCTGACCTGCTGGAATGGAGTAATCTTCTTGGCAATGGAGGATGGGATTTCCTGTTCACACTGCGAGCTTTGCGAGAAGGACAGCCAAAGGTCTGAGTCACTCAAACACAGAGACTGGTAGACGGCTGGGAATGTGGTCTGTGAAAGAGGGATGGCAAAAGTTAAAAGGGTGAAAGAAATAAACAGGACAAGAAATAATGTTAGATAAAGACACAATCCTAAGCTTTGTAAGGATTGCTTAACTGGTATTCAAATTCTGTCAAAAGTTATTATTATCATTGTTGTTATGATTATATTTTTTGTGTGTTTACTTTAAAAATGGCCACTGCTCCTTGCCTCTCCTGATCAATCCAAGAAGGGAACTCCTGCAGAGAGAGCAGAGGTTAAAATCAAATACAGAAATAGTACTGTGTTTTCTCAAAAAACTTACTCTCTACAACTTTACCTCTTTCTTAAACATTTCTCCTACAATGGATCCAGTGAAGACATCCCACTCCTACAGCAAAAAGTAGTGTTAACAGCTGACAGGTTCAAAGATGAAATTAGCTAATTATTTTTTTGTCACTGAAATCAGTAATTATGAGATCCTAAATATGCAGATACTAAATCTATTAGGATAACTCACACTCTCCTGGAAGAGTTCAGGGTACATGCCTTTCACAAAGTGCATTGCAAACATCAACTGGTCAGCCTGTGACAGGGAGAAGAAAGGAGAGAGATTGATCCATAGAGAATATGCCACATCTGAGAACAAGCTATTTTGCCCCTCTCAAAACCCACAAACCCCCAACAAACAATACAGCACACAATGTTAGAACGCTTCCAGACCAAGGACAAACACACTCATATTCCCATTGCGTGATATACAGCTCAGTCAGTTGGACTAAATGGCTTGTAAAGGGTTGCTACACACTGACAAATAAGCCCCAGGGACTTCAAGAACTACACTGGCTGTTGTATTATATACACATTTCTCTCTCTCTCTCTCTCTCTCTCTCTCTCTCTGTCTGTCTCTCTTCTAAAACAGCAACTAATAAGATGCTTATCCCAGTCCCACCCACAGAGTGAAGCAGAAACAAGTGACCAAGAAAGCAGCAAGAAACAATGCAAATATACACAAGTTTAAACCCTCCTCCAATTCCAAAGTGTTCTTTCTATCTTAAAGATGTGGTAGATAGGACTTATAAAACTAACTTTCTGTAACATTTGCTGAAACTGAACCGATGTTTGAGTAGAACTACATGAAGCACGTAATTAAAAAAGAAGAAAAAAATCTGGCTCCCCGGCACCACCTAGAGCCTGTAGTGTGAGTTGCAAAAAGCCACCACTTCGTGTTCAGATGCACCAATCTTGGCCAGGGGGGGGGGGTCTAACTGCCTGTCAATCACTGCTCATTTGTTCTCCCTTGTGGGGGGAGGGACTTAGGACACCGTTTTGGGCTTTAGCAGAAAGAGGGAAGGGACTGAGAAGTTGTCAATGTTCACATTATTTGGCTAAGTTCTGGATCTTTGCAGTCCTACATACAGCACCTTTAACAAACTCATAAACAAAAATCATGTATCCAGTCAAAGGTATGCTCTTAATTAATTAAAAGACAGATGGAAAGACACATACATATGTACAGATAAATATAGGAGATAGAATGGACAAAATAAACCTGCACTCATGTTCAACAGTAACCACAACACTGCAATACAGCTAATCTGGTTCTCCAATTTCTGCCAAAAGCATGTTTGCTTGCCTGCAATACTTTTAGAATATAACATAATTGGGACAACAATGTTCACAAACACTTAACATACCTTTCCTTACCTGACCTACTACTATAAATGAAATTATGTTGTGTGAATGTCCTCCAAAAGCATTATACCAATATATTATTTCTGTCTACAGTTACAGTACATACCATTACTGATTCTCTGACATTATGCTTATTACAAGTAACAATACCACAAAGGACAAGGACAAGGACATCCAAATTGGCAGTAGCATGCAATTCAGTACAACCTCTTAACGTGCTTATATTATGCTCATTTTCAGGTTCATAATTGTATTGAGAGGTTATATCAGAATATGTTTACATGGTTTAATTTCAAGAAACACCATATTTTAGTTGTACTGCACACTGCTGCACCTCCTCTTTTCACCCTGTGTGTTGAGCTCTCTGTATTAGCTACATCCATCTTTGTTGGGAGTCACACATGCGTAGTACCTAGGTAAGCACTGCTAGTTAATCGTAAGCAGAGTATGAGGGTGCGCCACGCTAGCAGCTAGGTGAGCATTATTGTGTGTTACAAAGTGACACACGTTTGTCACGAAAGTAAAGGCCGGACAACAACAGGGCTGTTTGGAACAGTTTGTGAACGGTGTTTTCTGTTGGAGATGGTATGTCCCTTTCGGAGTGGACTTTGGGCTTTTCACTTTGGAAGTATATTACATGCACGAAAGAGATATATAACACATTAAAGGAAGGGCAAAACGCCAAAAAGCATAATATGAGCACTAATGTTGTGTTTTGCAAAGTGGCAAAAAGTCAAATGACTGTGTTAATCAGTTTGGGTATTCTCAATAGCTGTGATCACTGATGTGTGCTTTGTTGCTGAAAAATCAGATACATAAGGGAGATAGTAGTCTTTCTGAGAAAATATATTCTGCAACCACAGTGGCTTTAATCATTCAGATGTGCTTTCTAAATAGTTACTGAATTACAGCATCATTGGATGAGATTAGAGTAGACACACTGCATCCAAAGGACACCTCAATCTAATGATCAAGTGAGATGATTTGGAATCCCGGTGGTCTTTTACATCCACCTTAAAGTGTATCTTAACCTACAGACTGCTAGCAAAAATGCTAAAGTATTAACTAATAGATGTACAAAAGTATAGGAGACGGATCAGGTAACGTGTCACATAAACACTCACACCCATGGACCGACACACAACAAAATATAAAAAATCTCATTATAAGTTGAGTAACATAAGCTTAACAAGTTTACACCCATACAAACGACTCTAAATAAAAAACAGTCTTTGCTCATTAGAGGTTCAACAATCAATAATGGTAGAGTAACACTGATTCTTAATCAAACTTTGATGTGTGTCTAGCCATACTCAATCAATACCTTATTAAACTGAATCAGTTGCATTTGTGGGTGAATAGACTATTTTGAGTGCCTACTACGGTTATACCAAATAGATATTCCAAAAATATGGGATGTATACAGTATATCATGTTGTTCTAATCTTGTATCCGCTCAGATTCTCCTCTTCTCTTTATCTCCCATTATGCTTTCATCATTTTTGTGTCCTCTCTCGCTCATTATCAGCTTTTATCTTTTAACTGGACCCTTTCTCCCAGCTTTTCTCCTCTCCCCCTTGAAGTAATGTCTACTGTAGCACAGAACGGGCTGTTGACAGGAGCACTGATAATCTAGTCCAATGTTTCTTTTCTGCTAATGACTGGACTGCTGCTGTCTACATGTTGTGTGTGTTGGGTATAGCCTACAGATGTGTACAGCAGTTAATAGCCACTCTGGCTCTGCTTGAAACTGCCATTAACATTCACACTACAGCAGCACACACTAAAGATAGAGAAACTACATTAACCATTTTCTGCCTGATCGATGCAACGATTGCTGTGTTGGTCAATATTTAACTTCATTACTGTGATTGCTGCAATAAGAATCCTACTATACCTGAATGTAACTAAGTACATTTATTCAAGTACTGTACTTAACCCTTGTGTTATACTCCGTGTCAAGGGGACTTGTTTAGTTTATCTAACACGTTCGAGTGCAGGATGGGTCTTGGGACCCCAGAGGCCAAGGCCAAGGTAGCAGAAATTAGGTCTCTGGGACTCGAAGGACAACACAAAGATTTAGTACAAATTAGAGGTACTTGTATTTAATACATTTTCCTGATGATACTGACATACTATTCCTTAAGTAACATTTTCAATTCAGGACTTTTGCTTGTAGCAGAGTATTTTTACAGTGTGGTGTAGTAAAGAATAAGTAAAGAATCTGAATACTTCTTCTACCACTTACTTTATATTACAAAGATGTCAATGCATCTGCATAAGAATAACCAACCTTGTTACTAGTAAAGCAGCTTATACCTTGCATAAGCTTACTGCTACCATGATATGTAATGTTTGGCCTTTCAGACAATCATTACATATTGTGTTAGCAGTGATGGAGAAAAGATCGGGGGGAGTAAAGCAGGAGTATGCAGGTGAAGAAATCAACATTACATTATAATATCTGCACTTTTTGTATAGATGTTAAAATTTGTTTTAGATACCTGATGCATTTTAGTTTTTAAATTACATATTTCAGATTAGGCTATTCTATTTCAGATTGTCTGTTTGAGTTTAAAACAAGTATTTGTAAAAATTCATTAAATCTAATTTGTAGTCTCTGAAAACCTTTTTTACCAGTTAATCAGATGTGTCAACTGAACACAACAACCTACCAATTTGTAACACCATTAGTTAGCAAAGGATCATTTCTGAAGCTGTGAGTAGAACAAGTGGAGACATTTAATTGGCTCCTTATGAGTGATCATTTGAATTACCAAGAAACAACAAGACAGAAATAAATTATCTATTACAAAACAGACTGAACCTGTTTTTCAGTGCAAACTAATCTAATAGTTTATATCAAGCAAAATGCCTCACTTTGTTTGTCACTACCCACTTATTACTCCTTCACGTTATCGGAGTGATGACAGAAATTTTTTGAGATGCTTAAACAACATTTGTTCTATATCTATGTTTAAGTGTGTGTTTTACCTTGAAAAGGGACCGGCAGACGTACTCATATACCATATTCTTCAAGCTGGCCTCCAAAGCAGCAATCCTGGCGTCAGTATTCTCTGCTTCCTAAAATACATGCACAGACACACACACACACAAACTTAACACTTTGTGGATATAGTACCTGAGTGTATAGTATGTTGTTTGTGTAAGCTAATGTGTTTGTGTGAGTAAACTGAAAAGAAGACTTTTCAATGTGTTATGTTAGACATGAGGTTAAAATTATCTTCCAAATCTCAGGAACCATCTGCAGCTCATAGCAGATTAAACTTGCTCATTCGATACAACAAACCAAAAGATACAAACAAAGAAAAAGTCTGTGCATCAATGCAGAATTCTGACCACACTCACTGAAAGCCACACACGCATGTACGCACACACACACACACACACACACACACACACTAGTGACCAGCTGCGGCCTGGTGACATTCTTGGATGACAGCACTGGCTCTAACAACCCACACAGGGTTTGGGGAATCAGTGCTGAATCTCTCAACCCAGTGTGTGTGTGTGTGTGTGTGTGTGTGTGTGTGTGTGTGTGTGTGTGTGTGTGTGTGTGTGTGTGAGCGTGCGTGCATGCGTGAGTGTTTGTGTGTGGTTATCAGACAGTGTTTAGGGCTCAGATGGCAAACAGCAGTGTGATAGACAGAGTCCATGTTGGGCTCCAGCTGCACAGGTCAGACGGAGATAAACACGCCGAAAACAAAACGAGCTGAAGCCAAGCCAAGCTGACCTAAACTGAAATAAAATTGTCTAAAATAATTGAAAAACAGTAAATGGAGTTAAGTTAAAAGGAGTTAAACTAAACATTCAAACAACAAAAGAATATTTCATTTATTTTGTACCAATTGTACAAAGAGCCTTACTTCTGTAAGTGACACAAATACGATTGTAGATTAATAATATTGTATGAATTAATGTCTATACCTCGAAGGAAGTAGTCCAGCACATAACCCTCTGTAAAATGTTGAATTGTTGTTTTTACAACTCGTTTTTGTATGGATTAAACAATAGCTTGTTGTACTTAATTTTAGACTGATTAAAAGGCATTGATAGGCCATGACAGGCACCTAACAGAAACGCAATGTATACTTGAAGCAGATTTTAGGAGAGGAGCATTGCTATTTTAGATATTTTCCTAAAAAATTTTAAGAACAAGAACTGGCTTTACAATGTTGTTCAAATTGTGTTACCCTATATGCTAAGACTGCCAAACTGTAATGTTTAATCCGGAAAACGTACTTTTGAATTTGCATATTAGTATTTTTCTTTATGTATTGCATGATTTATTAATAAGTATATTTATAGCAAGGTGTGGTATTTTTATTGGTTTCAGTCCAAGGGCATACTGTTTGGAACCCTACTGCACTGCAAAAAAAACATGTTAAAGGTGCACTGACATGGTGCTTTTTGGATGCTTTTATATAGACCTTAGTGGTCCCCAAATACTGTATCTAAAGTCTCTTTCCCAGAATTTAGCTTAGATGGAGAACTACAGCCACTAGAGCCAGTCCCACAATGAACTGTCATTAGTATGTGCCATGATGTCTCTCTCTCATGGGCCAGCCAAATTCTCTGGGCGAGCAAAGCAGAGAAAGGGGAGGTAACAGATCGACCCATCTGAGCTTTCATTTTCTCAAAGGCAGAGCAGGACACCCAGGGCTCGGTTTACGCCTATCGCCATTTCTAGCCACTGGGGGATCATAGGCAGGCTGGAGGAACACATATTAATGTTAAAAAACCTCATAAAGTGTGAAATTTTCATGTCAAGGGACCTTTAACACATTGCTGACTTGGATGAAAATGGAAGTACTGTACGAGTTGTGTGTTATCCAGTCACCTTCATGGCCTGGAGAGCCCTTTGGAAGAGGCGTAGAAAAGATGCAAGGCTGAAGCGGTACATGTTGTTGATCTTCGACAGGTCTGTGATGACAAAATACATCTTGCTGGCACTCTCCGCAAGAGGCAGGTAGGCATCCCGCTCCTTAAAAAAAAGCACGGAGAAAGCAACAAGAAAGCGGGAAAAGAAATGGAGAAAGGGGAAGAGAAGAAACCAAGAGGCAGCAGAAAAAGAATAACATTTGTTTTAGAGAAGTCCAGGAAATACCGCAAATGGATACATGGCAGGGAAAGGGACTTATATGGGGGATTGATACAAAGAAAAGTAGAATCAAAAATGGTTATTTCAATCGAGATGGAAGGAGACAGAGAGAGAGAAATGAGGACAGACTTGAGGTGTGATGAGACAGGAAATGTGAAAAAACAGGGATGTCCATATGAGAAAGACAAAAATGGGAGGGATAAAGAAATAATTAAAAGCAACTGAGAGAAAAGTACAAAAACAGTTCTGGTGTAACACTGCACCCTAGAGGATAATGATGTAATAAATCTGCAATAGCCCCTTGCTTGTGCATCTGCGCAATTTGATATCTGTAGCATTTTGTGCTGTGATTTGTTTATCAAATGAGCTAAAAAGCTTGTGCCCCAAAAACTAGATTATACTGCCTCATTGAAACTAATAGCTTACCCTTTTTTTATTTCATTAAAAGTATTGAACATAAGATGACAATTTGTTCCAGAAAGTACACACACTAGATAAGTGGGGTCATTTTACATTTGCAGACTGGGAATAAAAGTCATTATACATTCAACACATTCTGTCTCTGTCTGGATCTCTGACTGCCGTTATCTGTGTACTTTCTCTCTATATTTGAAAAGTGTGCTCGCTGTCTGTCTGTCTCTCTCTCCGTCACAGCCCTCAATCTCCATCGCCATTCTCATTGCCTGTGTGTCTCTCTCTCTTTCTTATCAGTGGATGAGTAGAGCAGTTGTTGTGGTTATTACACTACAGTGATCCACCGGGTAATACTCATTCTCTTCTGACACACGTTTTTGATTTTTTTCAAGACCAATCCAGCTTTTAAAAATGAATCATTACACTCAAACAGTGGTGCAAAGAGATAGCACATAAAAACATGTTTTTCAGATGTGTGTGGTTGTGTGTTTGTGTGTGTGTGTGTGTGTGTGTGTGTGTGTGTGTGTGTGTGTGTGTGTGTGTGTGTGTGTGTGTGTGTGTGTGTGTGTGTGTGTGTGTGTGTGTGTGTGCCTGCCTGTGGTACAGTACCTGGTCGAGGGATGCCTGCAGCCTGTGTGATTCCAGCAGTGACTCCTGGATCAGGGCACTGCTTGCCTTGGTCTGGTTCAGACTCTCTATCAGCTCTCTGTTCTCCAGGATATTACCCTGAGCTGTAGCCAGGGTCTGAAACAGGAAAAAAGAGATAAAGGTTTATTACTCACAAAAGTCTCCTATATAACATATAAGAAAATCTTAAGAAATCCAAGTGGTGGTTAGCACTGAAAAACACTGAAATTATTAAAAAAAACTTAGTGTTCGACTTGATCCCGACTTGCTCTGACGCCATGCACACGTGGGCAACAACAACCTCACAAGATCAAGGCGGCCGCAGGTTCAAGACGCAGGCAACGGAGTTGCTTTTCACCGATTGCAAGACACAGGCGGACCCAGAGCATGCTGGGAAACGCCTGGCTCTCAGCTGATCTAACAGCTGATTGGTTTAATTGCTATTTTTCTGACTGAAATCTTATTCTATACAGAACACATGTGCAGCTGAGGGTGACGTTAACAAATTAGAGAGACTAAATCTGTTCATATTCCAGATCATCTACAGTCTGTTGTTTATTAACATCAGTAACAGATCGCATGGAAAGCATTTTTGACATTATAGTCAAAGTAAAAACAACTGAAGACTGCGTACAAGCTGATGTATGGGTCTTATAACCTTTAATAAATCAGAATTGGATCTAACAGGATGTGAATGTTTCCGTGACTTTTTGTTCAGAACGAACACTGTTGTAAACGGCTGGAAACTGTTACGACTTGACAATGGCCCAGTTCTTCTCAAACAAGCCTATTGTCTCACTCTGTCTACTACACCCTCCTCAAACCATCACTCAAAATTAGCTACAAAATGGTCTGCAGTGTCGGAAGAATTGAGCATTCTGAATTGGGAGAGAAGGGAGTCACACTTTAACATTGTGTTGATTATCATATAAAGCTAAATGTGTTATCACTGGGGTACATGATTATCTTTTTGTAAGTACAAATTGTAGGCATACTGTAATATACATAATGGATAGGACACTGACCCAGCAACAGACTCTACCAGTACCCCAAAAGTTAAGAATTCTCAACTTTTTTGTTCTCACAGTGTATGCTTTATGTCTGCATGTTTACCTCTAACAGTGATTCTTCCAACAAAGCCAGCTGTATCTTCTTGTCTTCCTCTTGTTGTAGCAGTCTTGTTTTTTCAGTCTCCAATTCTGGCTTCTCCTGCTGGATGGTTAAGGCTAGCAGCTAACACAAAGACAAACACAAAAACCAAGGGGCACAAGGATACACAGAAACAGACACAGTATGACTACAACATACAGTATATGCTTTGTATATACACACTGCATTATTACACTGTAAAAGCACCTATTCCACATGGATTTTGTTGTAAATTACTAAATTGAGTGAAACTGCTAAAAGCTATGGTCCCAATACAAGGAGAACAAACCTTTTATTAAATTGTATTGGTTTATTTGACCAAAGACTAGCACAGACTATGGCCACATACACAACGAAGTTTAATCAATGCTAATCCAACAAAGTGTCAACAAAAATGAACATGGATTCACAAAGAAACCATTTACTGCTAGAGTATTATAGTAGATTCTGTGTGTGAGTGTGGGTTACATGGGTTACCTGTCCTCGCAAGCCTGCTCTAGTGGTAGTGAAGTTGACCTCCGTTACCACGGAAATGGCATCCGGGGGGAGGAAAGGGGTAGGATTCCGTGTTGCCAGGAAGAGACGGAAGTCCTCATTGTAATCAATGACCTTGTCTCCTATCTGAACCACATATCTAGGACCTGTGTGTGTGTGTGTGTGTGTGTGTGTGTGTGTGTGTGTGTGTGTGTGTGCATGTGTGTGTTTGTGCGTGTTTGTGTGTGTGTGCGCGCGTGTGCATGTGTGTGTCAAAGTTGGACAGAAAGAAAAATTCTTTGTTAACAACTTATACTGTATCATACAGGCTCGTAACTTTGTCCTCAGTGTCTTTAAATCCTATGCTGTCTTCTCAATGTCTGCAATGCAGTATTGCCATGCCTTTTTTCAAACCTGTTCAACACTACTTTTAAGTGGATAAGTTGCCCTTTCTTACACTTTCACTGCCCCCACTCTTTTCAGTTCAGCTTCAAATAGACAACCACCTCTCCCTGGATGAATCACCCTCATTTTCACAAGTATGTCCAATCTCTGTACAGCTGTGAGTCTAGTGACTTTCTTTCATGGCTGCATTTTGTCAGACAGAAAAAATAACATAGTCCACAATTAAGAATGAATTTGCATTGATATTTTACATATAATAAGCAGAAGTGTAAACAAAGAAGAGCCGGGTTCTGTCCACGGTTTTCTGCCTGTTGTTGGGATTTGGCACAATAAATAAAATTGAAGTGACGTTCAGGCAACATCTGTCAAATAGGATTGCACTACAGTTTAGAAAAAGTGGTTGTCTGATAGAGGCGAGTAGACTGCTTTTTAGTTAGAAACCAATGGTTGGTTTCCCAGAATAAATGATTTCTCCCACACCCACTTTGCATGAAAATGGTGTTTGTGAATGTGTGCATACCCTGTGCTATGAGTTCCCTCCTCAGCAGCGGGTAGAGCACAGGTTCAACTCCATCCATCTCTTGGATGATAAGGGTTTTTCCAAATCTGACTGCCAGCTCCAGGGATGTCATGAAGTTACTATCCTATAGAGAGCATAATTGTTAGAATACCTTGAATTCCAGTATTGGTCCACTTGGAAGCACTTTAAAGAAATGTTCAACAACAATGGCTTAACAGGCTCCTGCAGACATAAAATTGACCTCACCGATAGGTTAGCTTTATACAGTGATTTGAACATAACATATGACCTCTGTGAAAATGAGTTTTCAAATGCAACAAAATATATAGTTGATGACCACTAGTGTGTCTTCTTTATGACGTGTGTGTGTGTGTGTGTGTGTGTGTGTGTGTGTGTGTGTGTGTGACACATTCTGTCTCTGTCTGGATCTCTGACTGTCGTTATCTGTGTACTTTCTCTGTATATTTGCAAAGTGTGCTCGCTGTCTGTCTGTCTCTCTCTCCGTCACAGCCCTCAATCTCCATCGCCATTCTCGTTGTCTGTCTCCCTTTCTTATCAGTGAATGAGTAAAGCAGTTGTTGTGGTTATTCCACTACAGTGATCCACCGTGTAATACTCATTCTCTTCTGACACCCATTTTTAATTTTTTTATGACCAATCCGGCTTTTAAAAATGAATCATAAAACTTAAACAGTGGTGCAAAGAGATAGTTTTTCAGATGTGTGTGTTTTTGTGTGTGTGTGTGTGTGTGTGTGTGCGCGCTTACCTGTTGGTTGATGACCTCTAGTCTGTGCTGTTGGAGATGTGTGCGTAGCCACTCTGTAGCTCGGGATGACGGGTCGATCAGGAATGGGCAGGCGACACTCTGAGAATAGAACAACAGGGAGGAACTGTGTTTTAGTTTTAAGTAATACCCTCGAAGATTTCCATTTAAATAAGCATCTGTTAAGTCACTATGTATTGCCGGCACAGTTTTACTTTTACAAAAGAGGCTGACTGAATGACAGGAGTCGGTTGTCAGTTGTCCACTATACAGTTTGTGTGTGTGTGTGTGTTTATGTGTGTATACACATACAGTCTATAGAGGAAAAACAAACAGATACGGTGGATGAAAAAGAGAAACTACATCTCACTAAGTTCATAAGAATGGATGATGGAACCACTTCTTACCCTTAACATGAGTGCATTAATCTGAAGGCAGCAATAGAAAAAACAAAACACAACACAGACAAATGGAGGACAGATGAATTACAACAAGGCCAGAATTCTTGATAATATGGAGATTGGCTGTTAGTATATGCTGTAGTATTGTACATGTTGTTGTTTTTTTAAAATGCATTTAAAGCTTAAGACAAACACTCATTGAACACTAATGAAAGAATAGTTTGGAATAACTTTAGCCAGACAAAAACGAGTGAATAGAGAAAAATAGAAATTTGTGATTAAATTGCTTTCATGACATGTATATGCTTGTGTGTCAAAGCAGAGCTGTAATCAACAGAATTAAAACAAAAGTAAAGAAATTAATGAGATTAGACAGAAATTGTCTAACCTGCAGTATGACAAGTGCATTCTCCATGGAGAGGTCATCAGACGGCAGCCCTTGACTCTTCCAGATCAACTGCTCACTCTCCGAACACAGGAATGACCGCAAGTCAAACTCTGATAAAAACACACACAACACAACTTAGCTGCCTTTGTAGTACACTATACACTGACACCTGAGGAACCATCTTATTTGTTACTTTTATTTTTACTGACTAAACAGTGTTGGTAATTTTAATAAAACCTCAGATAGTGCAGTTACTGACAAGTCCCAATTCATCAATAGTACTTAAACACATTATATTACACTCAAGTGGCGTCACTGGGTAAATCTTGACAACCAGTTTATGGAGAAACCATTAGAAGCACATAAGGATTTAGGAACTATAGTGGGTCAACTGGATGACTCAGCTTTTTGGAATTTACATTGCACATCTGAAGCCCTCTGGGAAAAAGGTTGCCAAGCAAAATTATATGGTCTGACAAAAATGTACACGTTTGGTACACATTTACAGGTTCATTTGTGTGGAAGGAATATTAATATCTAAATAGGACCTGACAAATTACGGTGATTATTCTTGGCAGATGAGAAGTAAAATCGCGGGGTTTAAAAAACAGGATTATTAAGTACTTAATATTAAGTACTGTAATCCTTAATGAGTGAGTGTGTGAGTTTTTTTATGTTTAAAAAATAATGATGCTTTTTTAAATGAGAGATTAAAGACAAAACATCAACATGACTGTAAAGCTAGGTAGTGACTTTGCTGTAAATGGCAGACTTGGACTGTTACATGGATACTAGTTTACTAAAGGTTCTGTAGGTAGGATTGAAGATCCGGGACTTTCAAATCAAAAGATTGAACATCGACAACTTCTCAGTCACCCCACCTTTCTGCTAAAGCCCAAAATTATTATTATTTGTTAAATTAGCACTCATATTTAGTAGACCCAGAAGCTGAGAAGTGTTGTACCATATTTATCAACAGTGAATTTCAGGTGTGTGGGTAGTAGTTTGCTTGTGTCGGCCATTTAGCACAGAGGTTGGCATATGCTGGTGCTCGCGTGTTGATCAAGTATAAGTAGTAGTACAGTATGTTTACTCTGTAGTCCAGATTGAGCCATCCATGTCTCTTGACAGTGTCTTCTACGGTCTTCAGGAGCTGCAGACAGATATGTGATGAAGGCAGCAGCAAGCATGGCCCTCATAGGGAGCGTATCCAACTCATTCTTTATCTCAGACATCTGATAGAATAAGAGACAGGTAGGCGATTAGGGTGAAAACAGTATGAAAAGAGAAAGACAAAAAGGGAAGGGCACTGCAAGGATTGAGAGGAATCAGAGGGAAGAATGTCAAGAAGGGTATGGATTAAAGAAGAAAAGATGGTAGAAAAAGAGAAGCATAAGAAACTTGATCTAGGTGCATGGGCGGCATGCCCACTCAAGCTCTTACCCTTTGCCAAACAGAAGAACTTTAAACCCAACTTGCAGTTCCAATAATCAAAAAAATACCAATAGTGATTCTGACAAGAACGCAAGATAAAAGTAACCTAAATATGCAGAAGCCGTCACACACTTGCACATTGTTAGCTAATGTGACATTACTGCTGTAATTTCTATGTTAATCCGGATTCCTTTGAGTGTAGTGGCATGTCAGGGGAGCACAAATACACATGGGCGTTTGGCAAATAACTATGCATCAGGCTTAAATGTCAAGCCGTATGCCCACAGGACAATGTGATCTCTGGTCCACTGTATTAATACTGTCAAACATCCTGCCATATTTTGAACTTCAACTCGAAAAATGCATCTATTCCTGCACCACTTACTTCGTAGTTGTGTGTGCCCCTCTCTCTAAGTGGAGCTCCCTTCCCTTGAAACACTTCCACAATTTAGAGGCATCAACATACCTCAACAGCTACTGCATTGTGTGTAAAAGAGTTAGGGATGTGTGTATGTGTGTGTGTTTAGGGAAATACGTGAGCAGAGTGTAAACTCTGTCTCTTTGGTGCGGACCTTGAGGAAGGCAGTGAGTGTGAGGGTGTGTGTGCGTCAGGAAGAGATTGAGTGTTTTAATTAAGGTGCAGACAGATGCTGAAAACAGCCAGAAGGGACTGAAGACAAGAGAATACATCCCACTGTCCCACACACACACACACACACACACACACACACACGCACCTCCTGTTGCTCTTACATGGTAAATGAGCCCCTTTCTTAGTAAATCTGTTTAAACTCCCAAACGAATACACACATCAACACACTCATACATCAAGCTACCTGTGCGTTCCACCGCGTGTGTTCTCTGTCCAGTTGGGATATTAGCTGCTGGGCAGCAGTAATCGTGTCCTGAGCTTTTGTTACCTCAGCCTCCAACTTAGCTGCCTCTGTAGTGTGACACTGAAACCTGAAGAAAAGAGTAAAGGGGAGGAAAAGAAGTCAGTGAGTTATACTGTAGGTATATATTTGACGTGGGATCTGACTGACACTCTGATAGTTATTTAGTCTACCAAAGATAGAATAAATAGATTGAAAACATATAATCTATGTAGTGTATAAACCATTTGTAGCTTCTTCCATGTCATTGAAAGTAGAATAAAAATGTGTACATATGCCATGAAATTTGACAGACAATACAGTTTGTGAGGTAGGGTTAGGTGAGGTAAGGCAAGGCAACAAGAGACTAGGGAAAGAGAGGGGAAAGAAATTGATGGTGCCAGTAACAAATCCTTCAGTTCAACTCACACAGTAAGAAATTATTATACGAACAAGGATCAATACAAAGATAAATGGCAGGACAGGCATTTGGAGAAAGCAAAGGTTGAAGATGGTGAAGAAAAGAGCAACAGAGAGCGCAAAAGGGCTCAATGTGAAGTTGTTGAACAATGACCTGATAAGTAGTGAAACTGGCTAATGTCCAGCCAAAAGAAAGTAGAACAGACCTGCCCTTTAGATATTATTGATTGTTTGTATCCTTGTTTATGTAACTTCATAGTGGAACAACACAGGCAGCAGAGAAGGGGGGATGCTGCGTGGCTGGCAGTAACTGAAAGTGTATAATGTATTTTCTTGTCGAATGCAGTTGATAAGTCTGCTGCTGAGCTAGCTCCAGAAGCTTTTGCAAGTTGCTGCATAATTTCCTGTCACAACTGCTTTTTAAACCAGAGCTTGAAAGTAAATTTTGCTTTGCCTGTTTTGGTCTGGCCACGCTATTAAACAGAGTGAGCAAGTTGTTGTCCTGGCCCTGATTGCCTCTGTTTGTTTTAGATTTTTTTCTACTTTAGTGAAGTCAGGGCTAGTCATAAGGCAATGGTGGAATAATTTAAGTTAGGGTTTATTACAACAATATTATAAGGTTAATTTATGGCAAGGTAACAACCATTAGATTTTTTCACAGGTAAAATACAGTAGAAATAGAAGTATAAAGGACTGGAAGAATAGTTGGAAAGTTGGAAGGAGGCATACTTCTCTTTCAGCTCGTTGACTTTGGCTCCAACAGAGTTGAGCTGGTCCTCCAGCTTATTCTTCCTACTCTCTGTTTTCCTCAGGTTTCTGGACATACAATACACAGCACGCACACACGCACGCACGGACACACACACACACACACACACACACAGGTATCATGTGTGTCAATGTCTTTCTCATTCATGAAGAGGTTGTATGTGTATTATATCTATAAATCTGGGAGTGTGTGCGTGTGTGTGTGTGTGTGTGTGTGTGTGTGTGTGTGTGTCTGTGTGTGTGTTCCTACTCTAGCAGTCCGGCCTGCTCTCTCTCCAGTGGCTCTATCCTCTCTAGGACGTGGGAGTATTGGACATTGGCTTTGACCCAGGCAGCCAGGGGAGCAGCTGCTGCACTTGCACGCTTTGCATTCTGACAACAAGAACCGCATCACAAGTCAGAAACAACTCAGTTATAACAGCAGCCACAATACCATCTTCAGACAACAAAAAACAACAACAAAAAGGTTGATACTGTAAACATACCCACCATATCCACCAACAATACATCTAATTCTTATTCTGCTATTGTGGCTATCTGACCTTAGGATCGAAGGAGGCCTTGTTTCTGTTGAGCAGCTCTTCCACACTCTGGCGTATCTCAGGGGTGATGTTCCTCACCTCAAATGTAGCTATGTCCTCTCTCACACCACGCTTAGCCAGAAAGCTACAGAAAAAAGGGGGGGGAAGAACAAAACAAGGAAGAAAGAACGGATTGGACATGAGCAGGTGACAAATGAAGCAAATTAATGTGTGAGAGTTTGACTTTACATAACATGGCAATTAGTCAAGAAAAAAGTCAAGAGAGAGATCCTCAGAAAGGGAGATAGAATAAAGTGACTTTCCATCAAGAAAGTGAGGAAGTTAATATTATGAGACAAAGTTTTTTCATGTCTTAAGCACAAACCATATAATTTATTCTCCTTGTTGCTCATGACAATTCACCCGCTGCACCTTCCTTTAGTTAAATATTATATAGATTTCTCCTTCTCTCCCTCCTTTCCTAGCTGTGCAAAACCTTTCATCCTCTTCTTCCTCTGTCCATATTAATCCCTTAGCACCCCATCACCTCCTCACACCTCTTTTTGGTAACCCAAAAGGTGTTGAAGATCCTCGTCAGAATAATTGCTCCCAACGGCATAACATTCTCTTTATTTATCTATCATCCATCTTTTTCTTCCTTCTCCTGCCCATCCTTTAGACATTCTTGCCATCTCTTCCCCCTCTCACCTCTTCATGCTGACCCAGGAGGTGTCGAAGATGCCCATCAGTCTCAGTACTCCCTCCAGGATGTCTCTGATGACATCAGGGGGCATGCGAAGGGAGCGGATTTCAGACAGAGCTTCAGGCTTGATGTTCCCAACTGCACGCTTTGCTTCATCTACCAAAGGCTGGAGTGCAGCAATGGTAAAAAGAGGGAGGGATACAAAACTAAAGATGAGATAAGTATAGCTGGGATATGAGTATAGATATTAGTATAGAGAAGATAGAGGGCAATTGTATGTATCTTTATTTCCAGAAATAAAGTCAAACTAACTGCACTAGTCAAACTCACCTGCACTTCCTTCAGCTCATGATCTATTTTGGCCTTTCTCTCTTCAATCTTGGACACTTCTTGAGCCATCTTCCCTTTTATCTTTTCCATTTCTGCCTTCTGGTCACTGGCATTCTGAATAACCAAAATGATAATGCAATGTTTAATGTAACAACCTTTTAAGATGTAAAGCAGTACATCTTAGGTACCTCAAATTTGAGATGGGTCAGACATACAGTGCCAGTTTTCTTCTGAGCAACAATTGAACTATTTGGTTTAGGAACATTCAGATTAAGACACATAATTAAGGATAAAAAGAGAGAGCAGATGAATTTTTAACAGCCTAATTATCTTCTCTCTCACCTCTATATCCAATAAACACCATCCCTTCAGTTCTCCCCTGTCAAGCCTTGACTTCTTCCTGTATTCCTCATTTTTCTCCTATTGCCTTTCCAAATATCATTGTTCTTCTTCCTGAAATGCTTCCTACTCTGAATGTTTCCATCTTCAACAAGCCTCACTCTTCAATCTTGTTTTTCCTCATTCTTCATCTCTTTGCCTCCCCCCACACTGTCTCCATCTCAACAGGAGACATAGATGCTACAGCCCGAAGGGACAAGTCTAATCGTTAATTATCACTCTGCAAACTGACTCTGGTGACAGGTTTTCCTTCTCTTGCTACTTCTCTCTCCCTCCTTCACTTCATCTCACTCAAGACGCCAATTCCCCACAAAGAGAAAACTAAAGGATATGATAACTAATGAACAGGGTTCAACTTTCTTTTTCCTTCCACACATCCTCCAGATAGAGTCGGCAGGAGGAAATGGAAACGTGGCTATCTGGAGATAGAAAACTCTGGGTGAGAAGTCACAGAACAAACAAATGCGCATAGGCACACAAACTAAATAAATAGCATATTCACAGCAGGGAAATCCAGACTGAGGAAGACTGAATGGGAGAGAGGAAAAAATAAGAAACTGGAATACAAAAGAAGAAAAGAAAAGAAAAGAAAAGAAAAGAAAAGAAAAGAAAAGAAAAGAAAAGAAAAAAGAGCGAGCAGGGAGGAGGGCTGCAGTGAGAGCTTAGAGGAGAATAGATGTAACTTGAAGGAGACATGAAACCCTCCAGAACCTCTGACCTGCCTGCCCCTGAGTTACACACACTGACATACACAGAGTCACAAACATACAGAAACATACAAGCACACACACACCTGCATGGAAGTGGTAATTTCCTGCAGGGCAGAATCTGCTTCCTGTTGTTTAGTCTTCAGCAGTGCACTCTGCTCTGCAGCCCGCCTTTTCAACTCATCCACCAATGCTTTAGCCTCATTCAGCTTAGACACGCCTGCCTGCCGACACAAAGTCAAAGTCAAATGTAAGGTGGGAGAGATTTGAAAATTACTCAGATGTGCAAGTTAAAAAAACACTTAGAGAACTCTATAGCAAGTTCAACAGTGCTTTTAATTCTAAGGGCACTTGGTGTACTGGCTTCCCATTTACAAACATTGCATTTTAAATTAAGATAAAATAATCCTTTATTTTCTATGGTTATTAGAAACATTGGTTAATCAAAAAATCAAGACTGAAATCAGAATGTATCAGTGCTCAACATTTTGGTATCTGCTTGAAAAACACATTGTCCTGCTATTGTTTGCCAATGAATTAAGTTTTGCCAAAACGCTACAGGTACATTATACTAATAGGGTTAGAGTAATATACTGGTTTCCCAGTGTACAGTGGTGTGAAAATGTATTCATTTTCAGTTATGATTCGGTGTATATTTGCTCTTATTAACAAAAAAAATAGTGTATTGACTTTACCTATTTTTAAGAGGGAGACATTTTGAACTACTACACATTTAAAATACAGTTTCAAGTTTCAATTATAGTAGGCCACATAAAACATTCTGTTTTCCATTCCAGTAAGGGTCATTGTAACTAATAACAATAATAAAAAATAAAAATAATAATAAAATAATAATAATAATAATAATAATAATAATTGTGTAATACTGTATAAAATGACATTTTCTGAAGACAGTTTTGTTATTGTGAAAATGTCATACCCTTGCAACCCTAACTACTATTGACTATTTTTGTTTAGTTCTACTTACCTCAGGTATACAATGTCAGTGCTTCACACAAAAAGTTATTCTTAAAAGGGTCAATAAACAACATCATACTTTTACTCTTGTTTGGTGTGTATGTATGTATGTATGCATGCATGTATGCATGTATGCATGTGTAGTACATTGTACCTGCAGATGCTGCTGTCTCGTTGTGAGCTGGCTCTGCTTCCGGCTAAATAATGCAGTATAAACATGCAGAAAGGCCATGTACTGTCTGGGTGTTGCACCATGGTCTCTGCATGACTCATGGACCATCAGGAACAAACGGCACAGGTCTCCCTGAGCAGGCCCTGCTGGGAGCAAAGGATGAGGAAGATAATAAGCACCAACTGACTTAAATTTACAAGGTCAACTTCATAATATAATACATAGCCAAAGAAAGCTTAAAACAATGTTAGTGGGCTTCTGAGTTACTGTCCTGTTGGAAAATGAGAAAGAATAAATAGTTGTTTTTTAAAAGGTGCAGAATGTATGTTTAACATATCTTCTTGTCAGATAGAAATTATTATTTATCCACTGATTATTTGCCAAAAAAAGTTATGGTACTAAGATTGTAATTACGATAATTGGAAAACTGTAAGATTAAATCTAAAAACTACATCCACAGAAGAAAAGTACAATTACAATTACAACATAATTTAAAGCCAACATACAATTGAAAATAATAACAATTATACACCTTTGCTATAAGCACATATGCTACTACCTGAGCTTTTCCCCTTTGTGGCTCTTTCTTTCCCCTCCCCTCCTCCTTCCGTCTTTGCCAGCAGCAGCTCAGGAATCTGGCAAGGTGTGTTAAATGTACATAGAAAACATTGATGCATGCATTAAAAAATGTTGTACTTTTGTAAAAATATTCTATTGTTTTTTATTTTAAATATTAGGTACCACAGCTAAGCAATTTTTCTTCTTCATCCCTTTGTTTACAGGGTTAATATTGAATATGAAGCCACTCAATACTTGTATAGGGCTATGGCAGAGTAACTGTTCGCTCAAAAGAGATAAAAGCAAAGTCTGGGCTGCACAGGTCTTTTTTTTCTCCGGGCAAAGGTAAAAATCCATACTCTTCATATACTTTTAGCAGGATTTATTCATCTTGAATACAGGTGTGAACTTTATCAGCAATTGCTGCCTGATGTAATATCTGCTTTTGATCTTGTTACTGTACTTGTTCCTCCACTGACCTTCTTCATGCTGCTTTCAGACCATCCTTCCATCCACTGGACAGAACACTTGCGGTAGAAAGCTGGGTTGCTCTCACAGTTAATGGTGAAGTTAGAGTTAGAGCAGTCCATGATCAGAACAATGTGGAGATTCTGCTGGACTCCTAAGGTGGTGTGATACACAAATAGGAGCACAATAGTTGGGAAATAAAAAGAGTGGAGGAGTTAATGTCACAAAATGTCATTAGGGACACAGCAAATGAGCGGGAAACAAAGACAGTAAGAGGCAATGTGAAGTCAGGCACTCAATTTTGTGTTGCTGATATTGTCCTGACAGAGTTGGATAGGGAAGGTTAGCAGGAACTCTTTAGTGGGTATACTTTCAGAATAGTCTTACTGATTGTATTCTCTAGCAGCAACCCCTACCTCGGTGACACAACACCATTTCTAAAGTAAACACACCACTGCACAGCAGGGAAGCAGAGGAATACAGTCTAATACAATCAGAGAAAAGAACAGCTAAAACAATCATTGGAAAGAAATGGCACGTGTTGTAGACTTTTAGAGTGAGAAGAGGACCAGAGTACCACATTTACTACATTGATCGTCCAAAAATAATGAATGATGGACAAACAGACAGAGGGACTGGGATGCTGAAAAACACACAGCACTACTAACTGTGCGAAAAGTAGTTGTAGAGTGGTCCAGTGAATCCATCATGGGAAGCAGCATCTTTGAGGGAGGCGAGGAGAGGCTCCAGTTCTTCTGGGGTGTACAGACCTGGAACTTCACCTGTATTATAACACACAAGAAACAAAGAAATTATTAAATGTTTCCTTACACACTAACATCTCTTAGAAGAAACTAAATACAAAATAGTAGGTGGCAGGACGCATTGATAATGAAAACTATGACTGTTGCAGTATCATTTTTGCTAAAATTACCAGAGCATGGTAGCTTAAATGCAGACCAAAAAAAGGGCTGCAATAGGAATGTAACTGAGATAAATGCTCAGCACACACACAGTATACAAACAAGAAAGAAAAATAAATGTATTTCCCAAACTGTAAAACATTTCCTTAATTATTAACATTAACCTAATCCAAAATGTAACCTTAACTCTTAAAAGAAGCTGCGACACCTTCAGATCAAAAAAGTAAAATATGTTCACATGAAAATGGAAGGAAAACCAAAAACAAAATGACAATATACACCTGATGACAGTAGGCTGTTGACCATTTCTAAGAAAGCTGGATGAACAAACTGATAGTCTTCCAACAGTAGAACCGCCTGTTGGCCCTCCAGACCTGCCAGCTGCATCACCTACACATATAGCATGCATAAATAGACATTATATGTTTTTATAAACATTTAAAGAGGAAAAAACACCGTTATACTGAGACTAACTATCTGTGCATTTACACATTAAGTGTTAAAAAGGCGCCATTGAACAATCAATATGGCAATTTAAAAATGGAAAAGAAACATTACATAATGTTAATAGGCAGATAATTCAAAAATTCAAAAAGCTTGTCAGTGCAATTATCTCTAAGAGGTTTCTGCTGAAACTGGTTTGCTTAGCACAATGTGAACCAGTTGAGCCCCAAAAAAAAAGACTATTCACTCTTACCGTCTTGAGATGATTGCTGAAATGCTTAAGAGTATAACCCCGTGAGATCTGGGGCGTGAACAATGTGTATCCATGCATGTGCGACACCAAGCACGTGGCTGTGTGCCGACCCACTCCACTCCGACCTGCCAGAAGCAGAGAGCCGCCGGGTCGGCTCAAGACCCGATCAACCCTGGACACAAAGTCGCAAACTTCCCAAAACAGGAGAAGATCCAGTTCCCTGTTATCACGGCTGTATAGCACTACTCCCTAGAGGAAGGAAAGGAGGAAGACACATGGGTGAGGAGCTGCACCACAGACATGCCAACATGTACACTGAAATTAAAATAAGAATAAAAAGTAACAGCCACATGAATGAGACACAGATATAAACGCAGCAGTAGAAAAAAAGAGAAAATATATTCGATTTACTTAATTACTGTGGTAAAGTTGCAGTACAGCAGTTATATACTGTATGTAAACACATATGTATGTGTGCATTCTAAATCCGGCAGGTCTAACAACATAAACACCACCACAAGACAACAGTTCCTCACTGAGTACCTTCTTTACAACTTGTTTTAGGTCAGCAGAATCCAGACGTCCCAGTTGTTTACCATGAGGAGGTAAAGCCTGGCCTGGTGCCATTACAGCTCCTTCAGATGCTCCCCATGTCACATAGAAACAATCTATACACAGGGAAAATATCACAGACTGTTTGTGACCCATCCACGTATGTTCACCTTAAATGGCTTCTGTCTACATACAGTACTGGCTGTATACAGAGATAAGACAAAAATACAAAAGAAGGAGCACTGTAAAGGCAAATACTGTCACATAAATGAACTCATATCAATCAACTAGAATTAGATCAAATGTGTTCCAGAATGTTTAACTTGAGCTGTAGGCATTTTAAACTGTTTTCAAATCCCACAGCTAACAGACCATGTGTTGTAGCGAAGCATGCAGATGTTTGTTTTGCGGGCATACTGCACTTTTGGCCATAATTTAGAAGAGGCATTTCTCACCCAGGTTACACTGCTTATGCCTAGAAGGATGAGCAGATGACGATGGGCTGTTCAAGATAAAAAGCTATCACACTTGCAAGGTACTGCTCTGTCTCCCCAATCATTGTGAGGTACCGCATTCTGAGAAATTTCAGTTTTGTGTCTCTTAGTTACTGAGCACTGGTGTTATACAGTATGTATGCGCCTCCAATGTTGAGTTTAAACTTTTGATGAGTTGGTTCTTGGTATGACACAGTGGCTGGAAGCATGCTTTGGTGAGTTGCTGTGAAAAAAATAAGTAATTATTTAGGCCTCTCTGATGTGTCCACTGGGCCTTGGTAATAGATATGTCATTGTGTTGTTCCAGCAGCCAGGACCTGTGTTGTTGATCATTACACCTCTCTGAGATAAGCCATCTTTCTTTGGATGTTTTCTATATACTGGCTTCAAATGTTAGATTGCTATGGCTGGCTCTTGCCAGCATTTGCCACATATTTCTAGTGCTGTTTTGCAGACCATTACCAAGCATTGTAGATAATATAATGAATTACTACATACATTTATATGTAAAAAGAGCGGGATCTGCATTTATCTTTTACTCTCATTTCTCTTTCGGCCCTGAGGGGACCTCCTGTACAGTGTGGACAACATAAGACATCATTCTGGTATTACTCATGATTCTTGTATGTTCTTATTTATGTCACAATGGGAGCTGGCAGGCAAGTGTAGCATTGGAGTCTTGCAAGCTCCAACCATGATTTAAACCCAGTTGCCAACATCATTAGTTTTGTCTACAATTTTAAGTGGTTTGGAGCGGTCAAACCAATTCAAACCAAAAGTCAGGCTAAGAAACTGACATAAATGCAGAGATGTCAAAGAACACAGCCAATCAAATATTGCTTTTCATGAAAATCTTTGCATGAATTGCATCAAGCACTCAATCTGTAATTAAATTGTTCCTGCTCTGCATTAGTGTTGGGCTGTTGAATCCATCAGAGCCTGCAAACAGAAGTTTTTTTATGTGTATGTCTGATTTGAAGAAAGGTGTATGCCAGCGAGAATAGAGCTATCTCCTACCAGTCATGTTGTCTAGAGCGTCAGAGCCCCAGTCTCCCCGTATGATGGAGGAGAGGATGTTATCAAAGATGTGAAGGTCTTTGGAGGAAACTAGCCGGTCTCTAAACAGCCTCCTGGCCTCATATGCTACCACCTCTAACACGCTGTCTGTCACATTAGATTGAGCTAAAAAGAAATGCGCACACACACACACACACACACACACACACACACACACACACACACACACACACACACACACACACACACAGGATTAATACCATACAGGATATACACAAGATGAGATTTGTTGATTTTGTTTTAAATTTGTTTCTAATAAGAACCCTAAAACAACATTCAGCACAGTACAGTGATTCATCTGCAAAGGGAAATAGTTTTTTCTGTAACTCACACAATAATGCAATTAACACAATGAGTATTTTGTAGTCCGTCCATATCACTCATAATTGTTTAAATTAAAAAAAAAAATGAAAAACACAGTCACAAGCACAGTATTTGCACGGTGACTTAGGCCTTAACATTAGTCAAAGGGCTGTTTTGGGTGAGATCAAGCATGACAAAGGCACCTCCTAGGGTAAACCTAAATTTAAAAAATTCCCTCAAGAATAAGCAGAGTGCTGCTTGCTAAAAAAAGTGCTACAGGGACAGGCCAGACTTGTAGTCTCATAGGCCACTGGCTTCAACGGTGTCTGTCACTTTATATAAAAAGAGCTTGAGAAGAGAGTCAAACAGAGTCACAATTGACACCCCAGGGTTTTCCTGGCATATTCAATTTTAAAGACTAAGAAGGAAAAGAAAACACAAAGTGCCAAGTTGTGCCTATGGCTTTCAAAGGATTTCCTTGCCCAAAACCCACCTCTGGTGATTCTACTATCAAAGCCAATAAGGACTGGCTGATTCTGTATTTGAGAGATCAAAAAATATGTTAACAGTATTTGTTTTTTAAATAAAAAGCCATTATGTAAATATTTCTTTTCTAAGAATCCCTTAAATGAAAGTGATTAAGTGATTATTAAAAAATAGGCACCAAGAGTTGAAAAACTTGTACATGCTCTTTGGTGGATGAGGCAACACTAAATGACCTCAGACATACTTATCCTAGGCCTTTTGTGATGTAATTTTGTGTTACCTATCGGACGACATATCATCTGATAATTATATATCTGTGATACCTGGCAAATGCAGGTCAAATGTTTAATTTCTTTCAGCTCTGTATTTGGTCTTTACCAACTCTTGAGGGAAATATTTGAATCACATGCACACTTAAACTCATCACATTCAACAACACATTTACAGAATAACAATGAAGAGAGGTTGTTTTTTTTACATACCAAAAAAAGGTAAGCAGCAAGAGGGATAAAGAGGGAGGAAGAAGCAAGAGCAAGTTAAAAAATGATGAGCATGGGAAAAGAGAAGTTTGTCCGCTGACGTGTTTAATTAAAATAAATTATTGGACTCACTATCACAGCAGGAACACATTGCAGAAGGAGAGAAAGAGTGACAGAGGGAAAGTTGAAAGGACAGCAAAGAGAGAGGGTGATAAAAGAGGGCGACGGAGACAAGTGACAGAGAGGAAATGAGGAGAGAGAAGAGAGGAGAGATTGAATGAAGAAAAAGGTGAAAGTTGAAGACAGTAGCTCTGAGTAAAAAAAAAAATACTGACAAGAAACTAAGCCACATATGATTATGGCATAAAAATTGACACAGTCATTAATGCTTTATGTTCCTCAACAACAACAAAATGATATAAGAACTGTGAGGAGAATCTTAGTTTTTGTTTGCATACTGCCGTGCTTCTGTCCCAATAAAGGATCTTATTGGTTCCCTAACTTAGAGAAGGTTTATGTTTGCCTGGTTATAAACACAATCTTATACATATTCATATGTGTGCATTCTTCCAAGTGTGTTTGGTTACCTGCAGTGAGGTCATATCGCAGCAGGCTGAGCACCCATTCTGTGAGGATACAGGGGGTAAATAGGTAGTGGCTGTGGTCATCCACTGTAAACTTGGCTTTCACCTGAGATTAAAGATATACAGGGAGATAGATGATACATACATATGTAATCACTGGCATAAGCGGCATATTATATTATTATGTTTAACCCCAATCTGTGTGCCATCCATAGTTGCAATTTGGAACTAGCCATATAGGGCTTCATTTACTGATTGCCCGTACAATGTCCTAGATACAAATTAAATGGTTCCCCTGCAGATCACCACTGTTTTTCAAAACACATCCCATGGGTCTAGGTTGTGTTAAATTTCTTTGTAATTTTGAGGTATATTGCCATTTTACTGAAAAACAGCAATACACCAACAGCACAGAAATGTTTGTCCAGTCACCCAACCTTTACATACAGTGCAACCTGACAGACAACACAAATGTATCCAATTATCACATGAAAATGTCACATAATTAATTATTTGACTATATAGCTGCAAATAGAAATCAGAGTAAGAATAAAACCTTTACCAAGTCAATACCTGTTCATAGAGCTGCACTAGAGACCCAGCCAGCTGGTGTGTTTTCCCTGTGCTGGCCCAGGATGCCTGGCTGCCCAAGCTATGTTGGAGAACTGGCTGCAGGTATGCTGAGTAGATAGTCTGCAGCTGCTCCCTGTCTGGATAGCTAAAGGCAGAGGCAAAGAGGCAGAGAAACAGATGGATGTAGAAAAATAAAAATAGAGGGGGTCAGGGTTAGAGGGAGGCCAACAATGAAACAGAGAGAAAGAAGAAAAGATGATGGGAAGCTAAATTTAGAAAGCATGTAAATACATGTGTAACTGCAGGCTGTTTGGCGATAAGTAAAGTGTAATAATGTACATTTGCTACATACTTACTCTATAGTGCAAACGCGAACTATAGATGAGAAGCGGGAGGTGAGCAAATGGCTCCCTACAGCACCCCCTGTTGACATGGAGGCCACCACCTGGATGTTCTCAAGACTTACCCAGTCCAGATTTTCATCATAGAATCCCTTATATGTCAAAACCTGGAGGAAAGACAGTGAGAGAAAGAGATGAAAAATGGAATTAAGAAGGTGGAAGAAATAGGAGAGATGAGAGTCAAAATGTCTGTAAGATACACTCCAAGCACTTTCAATTATATGTGAAACAGTCTTGAAACCTTACTGATGTGCTAGGAATCAGTGTCACAGTTTTCTTTTTTTCCCTCCATTTACTAATTTGTTTGCTTATCTATATGCCTTTTTATGGATCATTTCTACCTGTTGCAGGAAGGCAGTGAGGTTGCTGGTCCCCCATTTGTCAGGTTTCGGTAGGTTGATGTCTTTTAAGTAGAGCACAAGGTTCTCACAGTCTTTGGGTCTAAAGACTCGACCGGTGTTTGAGCTGAGCAACAGGCAGGTCTGACCGAGCTTTTGTAGGACATGGCGTGATGAGGTCTGGGCGCTGCAGTGCACCACAGCAACTTGGGTGGACCGCAGCCGAGAAAAGGCGTAGCGCAGGAGCATGCTAGACAGAAAACAATAAATACAAAAAAGGTCAATAAACACACAGGCCCTGTTTAAAAGGTTTGGCCAGACAGGGTCTGACAACTTCAGATCAATCAATAAATGTTGTGACTCTCATACATCTCATTTATGTTTAGGATGGTGCCAGGAACATATGAAATGATAAGAGGAAGAATGACTTTTAGTGCTTTACTTATTTTGTGATCTAGAGAACAATGTTTGTCAGACCAAACCCAAAGGCAAAGAGAGACATTTTGAGAGGGCGCAAACAAAGAAAGAAAATAATTGGAAAGTAAATTATGTGCATCCACATGCATGTACACCCAGTCCAGCGAATGTGTGTGTAAATTAATTAATGTTCTTTTATCAAAAGAGCAAGCTGACAAACCCAGTGCCTCAATGGCACAGTGACCTTTCAGCCGAAGTGAGGCAAGACAAGAGGACGAGAAAAGGAGACATTGAGTGAAACTCAACTGAAGTGTAAAAGGCAAACTGAGTGACCCTTGTTCTTCAAACCCCTGGGGAAGGAAGCAATTATTTCTGAGGCAACGACTCTGTGTACACATACACAAGCCCGAGCACATACACCACACATACACATCTGATCCTTATTCGGACTTGTCAGTGCTTTTACACAAAAAGTCTTGAATAAAAGAAGCCTTGATATTAGTGATTGTGTGTTTGTACCATTTAAGTTTCCACATTTGAGTGCCTCTGCCTCGCAATCCAAAATGTAAAATTATTTTTTTTGTTTGTGTGTAATTTTTACGATTATGCATGTACAGTTGGGCTTGAATGTTTGGGCACCCCGGGTAAAAGTTTGTATTAATGTGCATAAAGAAGCCAAGAAAAGATGGAAAAATTTCCAAAAGGCATCAAATGACAGATTAGACATTCGTATAATATGTGACAAAAAGTTAGATTTTATTTCCATCATTTACACTTTCAAAATGACAGAAAACAAAAAAATGGCATCTGCAAAAGTTTGGGCACCCAGCAGAGTTAATACCTTGTACTGCCGCCTTTGGAAAGCTGAGACCTGACAGTGTCATGGATTGTTCTCAGTCATTGTCTGGAAAGACCAGGTGATGTCAATCTTAAGGTTTTAAATGCACAACCTTATCTGACCATGCCCCAACAATCAGCACCATGGCTTCTTCTAAGCAGTTGTCTAGAAAACTGAAACTGAAAATATTTGACGCTCACAAAACAGGAAAAGGCTATAAGAAAATAGCAAAGCGTTTTCAGATGCCAATATCCTCTGTTCGGAATGTAGTTAACAAATGGCAGTCATCAGGAACAGTGGAGGTTAAAGCAAGATCTGGAAGACCAAGAAAAATAAGTCAAAAAACCTGATTGACTGCACGATCCATACAAAAAGACCTGGCAGACTGGAGTTGTGGTACACCATTCCAATATAAAGAGATACTTGTACAAATATGGTCTTCATGGAAGAGTCCTCAAAAGAAAACCTCTTCTACGTCCTCACCACAAAAATCAGCGTTTGAAGTTTGCAAATGAACATAGAGACAAGCCTGATGCATTGTGGAAAAAAGTTCTTAGACTGATGAGGTTAAAATATACCTTTTGGCCAGAATGAGCAAAGGTACGTTTGGAGAAGAAAGGGCACAGAATTTAATGAAAAGAACCTCTGTCCAACTGGTAAGCATGCTTTGGGGTAGTATTGCAGCCAGTGGAACAGGGAAGATTTCCAAAGTAGAAGGAAAAATGGATTCAGTAAAATTTTAGCAAATTGTGGACGCTAACCTTATGCCATATGTGAAAAAGCTGAAGTTAAAGAGAGAATGGCTTCTACAAATGGATAAGGATCCTAAACACACCTCAAAATCCACAGTGGATTACATCAAGAGGCGCAAACTGAAGGTTTTCCCATGGCCTTCACAATCTCCTGACCTCAACATCATTTTAAATCTATAGATAGACCTTAAAAGAGCAGTGTGTGACAGACAGCACAAAAATCTCAAAGAACTGGAAAACTTTTTTAAGGATGAATGGGCAAAGATACCTCAAACAAGAATTGAAAGGCTCTTGGCTGGCTCCAAGAAGCGTTTCCAAGTTGTGATACTTGCCAAAGGGCGAAGTACTTTTGCAGACGCCATTTTTTTGTTTTCTGTTTTTTCGAAAGCGTAAATGATGGAAATAAAATACTAATTTTTGTGACATATTATACAAATGTCTAATCTGTCATTTGATGCCTTTTGGAGATTTTACCATCTTTTCTTGGCTTCTTTATGCACTTTAATATTTTTTTTTACCTGGGTTCCCCAAACTTTTGAGCGCCACTGTGTGTGTGTGCGTGTGTGTGTGTGTGTGTGTGTGTGTGCGTGCGTGTGTGTGCGTGCTAGCGTGCATGCATCTCTGCTTGTGTGTAATTACCCCTTTCCGCAGCCCTCTGGCCCTACCACCATGAAGGGCTGCCTGTGCTGAGCAGTGAGCCACGGGAAGAAGCCATGCAGACCTCTCTGCATGTCTGGAGTCTCAATAACAGGTAGCGTGTGTCTATGAGAGAGCTCTTCCAGTGAGAGACCTTCGGGAGGATGGAATTTATAAGCTGCTAGGTGGCCCCTGTCATAGTCATAGTAGGTATCGAGTGTTTTTTTGGTGTCTGGAGGGCTTTCCCTGGCCCAGCTCAGCAACTACAGAAGTACAAAGAAGTATTAGATGTGCATGTTTTAGCAGTTACAGCTAAGATAACTTACTGTACAGGTCTTTAAGTTTGACACATTAATAAAATATCAAATCTAGAATTAAACTATTCTTATGGTCATCCGCTGCCCATGTAAAAAAAAACAAAGGTGTTCTTACCTCTTTGGAAAACTCCTGTCTTGTTTTGAGGTTGAGGTTTCCTCCCAAACCCCTTAGAAGACCAACGATGAACTGACCTCTCTCTGTCACACCATTGAGGTGTGACAGACCATTGAACACTGTACCCACTAGACTAGTCTCCACCACAAAGTCATTCTGATGAAAGCAGAGAAGAAAAGAAGGGGATATACAAGTTTGAATTAAAAATCAACAAATGATTTAGAATAAATGGGGTGAAAACAATAGAAAAACACTATGTAAGTGTTACTAACTAAACCGGACCATCATCACACTCTCATAATGTCAGCAATTAAATCCAATATAATGAACACTGGTCAGTATAAGTTGACATAATTTATTCAGTAAATCGTATAGTTTGGTCACCAATGGCCATGTGTTGAAATACACAGAAAACATTGCTCCATGGTCAGTGCATGCAATGTGTGCATGTCAAAAAGGGTCTTTTAAATTCAGCATAATGACACATTTTGACTGTTTTTGAGCCAGTGTTTAGAAGTAAGATAGGACAAAGGTTACCTGTTTGAGGACCCAGTCCAGGGCTTGTTGAAAGTAGTCCCCAAGCCAGTTTTCTAGGTTACTGCAACACTCCTCTGGCTGACCCTTTAACCACGACTTCACTAAGGCTCCCACATCAATGTCCTCATCGCTAAAGTTAAAAATGGGGAAAAAGGGGAAGTAAAAACAGTGAGACAAGCTAGTTACAATAGGTGGAATTTAGTACACTTAGAACCCTGTCTGCATAGGCTGACTGACCTGAGAAAGATCATTCCCATGCGGGATATGGTGGCTGGTGAGGCACAGCTAAGGTTGTGAGTCTCAAACAGGAAGTTAACATTAGGTCCAAACTGGATGCGTTCTCCACTAGGCATGGTTAACAGCCGATTATCATCAAGCACAGAGTTCAGACTCTCAATCCACTCTGGGTCGATGTCACCGTCACACACAATCCATGAGCTCACCCCTAGAAAACACAAAAACACAATTACATATATAATCTAGTACATCAACGTCAATACACACAGAGCGGACTATACCAAATGTTTAGGCTTACTGTATCTGGTCCTTTTAAAGTATAGTGGTCTACTTTAACTTTTCCAGTTAATGTAGAATTCATCAAAGTTATTAAAAGTCTGGTTAAGCAAGACAGATTATCAATTACCTATTTGCAACATCTAAGTGGTGTCTCTCTTTCTTACCTTGTGGTTCTCTGACAACAATCCTGGCACTATGTGTGAGTACGCCATCAGCCCATTCTCTGGTGTCCATGTCTATATGTCCAAGCAGCTGTTGCCTGGGCATGGCCTTAGGATTCATTGTGTACTGCTTCACCTGCAAAAAATACAGTATTATGTCACTGTTTTTTTTTTACTGACCCGTAAACTCTCAAACACATGCCTTTTTCAAACTCCTTCATATGCTAAATTATTTTGAAACCTAAGTCTTACAAAATGTAAACTTACAGCATTTTGAATATATTATTACAAGTTTTATAATGAATTAGGTTTAATAAAGAGAATGTCTTCATGAATGAAAATCCAAGTAGGCGGGTTTGTCTCTTACTCACCACTTTGCCTGTCTTGCTGAGCGCAGCCCTAAGCATCCTCCAGAGTGTAGACTTGCCTGCTCCGCTTGGCCCTACGATGACTACGCCCATGCGTTGTCTCAGCTGTTCGTTCAGCTCCAATGCTTTTTTCAGCTACGCAGAGGAAAAGCAGTCAGCAATTCATCAAAGATGTTTTCACCACTTAACCAACTATACAACTATTCTGTTAATGTTAAAGACTTTTTGCAGAATGGTGTGTATGCATGTATCATGACAATAATATGTTTATAGGCAGCTAATAAATCAGTGTCTTTGTACACACACCTGACTGGGTATAAGTTCAAGTTGTGCTTCCTGGTAGACTTGTTCCAAAGCATTCATTAGTATCTTGTCCTCCATATCGGTGAAATTAACCCCAGAGAAGACATCTCTGACAAGAGCATCAAACCGGGAGCAATCGGAAAATGTCAGCTTGGACATGGTGTTCAGTCTCAATGCCTGCACCACCAGACTACTCTCCTGAACTGCATGTAGATGAAAAGATTTATTTATTTAAATAGGATAGGCATGTAAAAAATACTTCAATAAGGATAAAACTAAAAATATGAAATTGCTTTATACTTGTGCAAAATGACTATATGCTAAAAGAGAATCAAAGATAAAACACAAGGTTGACGGAGAAAAACACAATTATCGTGTCGAGTTAATATTCTTTTGCTCTTGCACATGATCCCTTTTATACAAGTGCTAAGGAACAAATGTGTTGCAAGAAAGGAACACTTGGCCAGACTACGCTCAGAGACGAACAGAAGTAAACCTTGAGGACTCATCAACAGACAGGTGCTGTGTGTGTATACAATCAAGGTGTGTACGTGTTGATGTGTGTTAGAAAAAATAAAGGGGGGGGCAGAAGGATTTGAAAGAGTGAGTGGGATGTGTTAAAGAAAAAGCAGAGGAAAATTAAGCAAGAGATATGAGCGAAAGCATTGAAAAACAGCGACATGAAGGGAAGATGGGGGTGGGAAACAGAGGGCAGCAAGAGAGAGCATCATCGACAGCCAGGAATCAGAGAGAGAGCTACCAAGAGGTCAGAAGGAGGTGAAGAAATAGTTACTGAAGAAGTAAACAACTGAACTCTGGCAAGATTACAGAAAGAAGAAGGAAAAAAGTACAGACAAGCAAAAAACCAAAGGGAAGAAAGTGTTTGAAGGGGAGACATATGGACTAAGCGTCAATAGATGGCATGTCTGTATTAGAGGATTTAGAGGGCAAGGACAGTCAGTGTACAGAAAGGAAGTGCTGGTCAATAAAACCTTTTGATGTTCAAGTACACTCATGCATAGTGTTTCTCAAACTGCAGGATAAGCATCTCCAAACCACCTGCATTTTCACTTTCACCTTATCCTCTAATCCTTTTCATCAGCTTTCTATTGCTGAGGTCAGAAGCTTATAATCAGTGCAACCGTTTCAGCACTTCTCAGGGGACACGTTTTAGAGACACTTTCACCAAATGACCAAAAACTATTCTTTTAGATTATTGACATTTTGTGGGGGAAAATATTGTATTGGAACCTTTAAACTAAACCAATAAGTTTCAGGGGCATCTCTCTGATTCCTGGCTGTCGATGATGCTCTATGTTAATATATTGTAGTACAGTCACTTTGACTGTTCTGACTGTTCTGTTAAACAATGAATATGTAAATATAAGAAAAATCACATGTAGACATCTTTTGATTCTAACCACTGCTGCATGTAAAATGGCCATTTAGTCTTTTATAAAATTGGTGTTAATGGACTTAATGGACTTATTATTTTTTCCACCTAGAAAGCATGAATACATTCTCTTCCTCCTAATGTTCTTGTCACTCTCCACTATTGAAAAGCCTCACGTAAAAATTGTACCTTTAAACAAAAAAATAGCCAGCAGGGGTCTTACGCTTGTCCTTGTCATGACTCCTCCTCTGTTGCTGCAGGAGACTGCCACAGGCCTTTAGCACCGTCTTCAGAGCACGCAAACCCCAGTCGTAGTGCTGCTGGGGAGTCAATAGCTCCCTGAACACAAACGTAAAAGCACATTTTCACACATATTCACACACTCTAAATTGACTATATGATTGGTTGTAGTGATAAGAGGCGGGAGGTAGAGGATAACATATCCACAAAATCAATATAATGCAATCTACTGTAGTGGCAGTGTAAATAATTTCAAATAAATTCAACACCCACAGCATGATTTAGTTTGGAACACAAGAAAACACCAAATTGTGAACCACACTGACTTAAAGACCAGATATGTAACACAGGTCACATACATACTGTATAGTTGGTACTCTGGTGAAAGGTTTATGGACAAGGTAATACATCTTATATTCTTACTCCATCCAACCTCAACCCAAATCAAAAAGACCCAACTAAACAATTTCTACCTGGCCAGGTTAAAGATTGCAACCAGTTTGCGTCCCAGCATTTCTCCGTTTTTAAAGCCCTCAGAGTAGAGGATGACCTCAGCAATGAGCTCATTGTCTGGCCTGCTCATGGCCACAGGCCTGAACAGCTGCTTTAGGTTGTCTGGAAGCTTCTGCCTGCCTCCGTATCCTTTTCCTGCCGGGTTTAATGTGATAAAGACCCCAGAGTTTGGGTTCAATTCCACCTGGATGACAATGGGAGAAGAAGGAAACATTATCCTCATTAACATGTGTTGTATAAAAGCATGAATATAGTTTAATCAATTGCTTGATAATTATTGACCCGACCAACTTTTCCACTATGGATGAATAAATAACTGATTAATTGACAGGCTGATTTGACAAAAAGGCAAGAACTGAAGCTTAAAGTCACTATATTATGAATAAAAATCACTTTTTTCTGGGATTTGGAGTGTGATTTTGTGTCTGGGGAAAAAAAATCTTGGAAAAAAAAAACTATCCACGTTGTTTTGAGTGAGATACAGGTTTCTGAATGTCCTAAGCCTTCAGTCTCTGGATGAGTTGTTCAAAATCTGCACGGCTTTCTACGTAACTAGCAGAGATGAGGTGGCTAACCGTAGCATCCTAGCTTGTTATCAATGGCAAAACACTGCTACAACACACACTAGTTTACCATGATCTACAAAAGAACTATTTGCATGTCCCTAATCTGCAGGTATTTCACAAGGGCACCCTTGTTTAGAAGAAGTCTCCCAGCTAATCCTGCCTTTTAGTGACCAAAGTTAGAGAAAGGGTTATCTAGCTGATGTGATCTTACCTAGCTACTGAGCATGTGTGACTCCCATACAAAATAGTATAGAAGTGAGAAGTCTCTGTAGCTAAAACAAGTGAGATGTCTCACTTTGTAGCTAAAACAGAGACCCAAACACACATTGTGAAAAGAGGATCTGCAGCAAAGTATTCTGGTACAACTTCAAACTACAATTATGAACCCGAAAATGAGCATAATATGGGTCCATTCAAGGTAAAACCTAGCACTGTGGGTCTAAGTATGCGTGTATACAATACAAGCCAGTGAATTAAACAGAAAGATATAATAATTGAGAATTAGCTGCAAAACGCAGGCTTGAGAAATGGTAAGTAATTATTTTTAGCATCAGAACTTGGAAACATTAATGAGTTTGTCTCCATCTTTTCTTATTTTCTTACCTCCTTCCCCAGAAGTTCACATGTATTCTTGTGATGTTTAAGGGAGTCTTGAATGGCCTGAATCTGCATGGAAACTGCAGACAATACCGCCTCCTCTAAGCGGTTAAACTCGTCAAAGCAGCCCCATGCTCCACACTTCACCAAGCCCACAAAGATTCGTCCCATTGACTTCACATCGATACCCTGAAAAACAGACGGATCCAAACCAGAAAAAAGATCTTCTTGTGTGTTTTCATTGGTAGTTGTTCTCAATTACTAGTCTTGTTTACTGTGTGGGCACAAGATGAATAATCAGATGTATGCAGTGCACATACCAGGCATATACTCCCATCATATATAAGTCAGAATAATGATTACTAGTACTTGAAAGTTTGGGGTGACATGTTAAACCCGTCACATATTCTTTTGGAGCATGTTAATACCTCATCACAGTTGAAAACCAGCACTTGGCGTCCAAACAGCCCCCCCAGGGCTTTGACTGACTCCGTCTTGCCTGTGCCAGCGGGCCCATACGGGTTTCCCCCAAGTCCCATCTTCATGGCCTGGGTCAAAGTCAGGTAGCACTTATCAGTCAGTGGAGTGTGCACCAGCTTAGCCGCATTCCCCTGGAAGACCGGAGAGATAGGGTTGAGAAGGCAGTGACCGATAAACAGCGATAAAAACTGACAGAAACACATTGAGATAGCTGAAGAAGCAGAAAAGATATAGCAAGTGAGGGTGTAGGGGCACAATAAAGGAGGGAAAGAAGTCAGCAAAGGATAAAGACAAACAGATAAATGATGGATTAAGTGAGAAAGGAAGGAAAAACAAATGAAGAACAGACAAAGAAAATTAATATGAGTGAGACTAAGTGAAGCTTGTGTTAGTTTAAAGGGACAGCAGATGGAAAATGAAGCAAAGCATCTTCAGTGCTCATCTTTGCATAAACAGTGCCCCCCAGAGGTACAAAATAAAAAGTACAACTATATTCATTGAACATAAAACATTTTTGTGTGAGACCCTGAACAAGTAACAAGGTGGCAATGTCTTAAAGCATTCAAATTCCTGTACAATTTCAATACACTACTGAAACACAACAATAAATACAACATTGATGCCCAGAACAATCTATAACTCAACTGTTGTTGTAAGGGATGTACAAATGTGTTTGGGTGCCTGACACCACATTGTGTGCTACTACTACTTGACTATGATATGTACGTATGCACGATTTTGGCAAAATAAGACATGCATGCATGGGAACTGTTTCATCACATTTGTTGATGAATAGCAGTAAAGAAAATATTGATTGCATTTACAGTATTCGATCATATTACAAGTGTCACAGGTGGCTGAAATGTGTATTATGAATGTGAGACAATTAATTAGAAAGTCAATCTCCAAAGAATGAATCAATCACATTCAGGCGATAACTAAACAATTATTGTCAATAATGATTTATCAAGAAAAAATACAAATTTTCTTATTACAAAAAGGATTTACCTTACGATAAGTTGGAAATGTTTGATGCGTACGTCCCTTTCAAGTCAGTGAAGATTGAATACTAAGTAAGCATATTAAATTAACACTTTGGAAATTATCTTTTGATTTTATATACTGCAGGATATTCAGGAAAGAAAAGTGTCTATTAAAAGGTTGACTGCAGCCAAAAAACATCAGTGTGTGTTTTGGATTGTTCATTTGGTCGAGACAAAAAAAGTGTGATATACACATGCTAACACACCTGGTATTCATATGTATAGCTGAATTGTGCATCCACCATTTGTATGAGGCAACATTTGTCTGTTCCCATGTAAACGCGTAGCTGCTTCTTCCAGGCCCAGGCATCAGGGCTGGTAACCTCTGCCTGGTTGAGTTGCTTTACAACGCTGATGTTGTGAATAATATCCAGGATCAAAGCCTTCAGCTTCAGCTGCAGGACACTGGACTCTGTACAGGAAGACATGCATGAATATCCGGATGGCAGAACTGGCAGTTATGCAAATAACAAACTTGATTATAAATGTGGATGGTATTTGTAAATGTCATGTACAATATTCAACAAGGTCAAACATATTTGTTATAATATTTACATACAATAAAAAAAGATACATATACACAGGAGTAAACACAAAACTTTGTATCATCAAATAGTGTACACATTGTTATATAAGCCTATTTACAGTCATGTTGGTTCAAAGCATAAACCTGTATTATTTTTTTTCAAACCCAATGTCAGATCTTGGCAACGTGATTTTCTCTGTCTCGATTGATTATATTCTAATACTAATTCAACAAATACGTAACAATCTTTTTAAAATCGACTTAGTGGTCATTAGGTAACCCCAACCGGCACCTTTTTTGCTGCTTAGCTGTAAATGGATGGCAGGCGTTCATTGTAAGCATACAGAATGGCAATGGCTTTTATATTATAATAAAGTACTAGGTTTTGTCAATTGTAACTAAAGCTGTTCAAAGTAAAAATGCAGAATTGTATTTATCAGTGAGTAGAATCGGGACCACTCACTGTGTAAACAAACATTGATTAATTAAGTCATACAATAGGAATATGCACTTAAAATTTGAGTCTGACGGCCCTAATTATTTGGTACCGTCTGTAGTTTGAGAATAAATTGTAAATGGACTGCATTATATAGCACTTTCTAGTCTCCTCAAAGTGTTCCTCCTTTCACCCCACTCACACACACATTCATACACTGATGGCCGAGCATTGGAAGCAATTCAGGGTTTGATGTCTTACCCAAGGACACTTTGACATGTAGACCTGAGATCAAACCAAAAAAGTTCCAATTGGTAGACACTATATAAAGTATTATCAACAAAACCATTCCAAACAACAGCTCCATATACAGTAGGGCAAACAGATCTTACATGGAAGATATTTGAATCATGCATCTTCACTGTGGATTACTTTTCTACAAACGTCTCTGAAGTTGGGATTTCATATTCTAAATTATAGTAGGTCCAATTGTTGAGTTCCAAGTAGGGGCTAAGAATACCTTGTGTGTAGAAATGCATCAGTGTAGCCTAGCCACAGATGCATGAAACATCTGTTGCCAAATTAACACCATCTCCTCTTGTCTCTGAGCCAAAGAGGAGATCACTACAACTCCCCATCCGGGTTTATGGCCCATTAATGTAGACTGGGTAATTAGATTATTCTTTCTTGCTATTACTTTAGCTACTTTAATCAGTACTGCCACTTCAAAGCCTCTTCAGCCTATCTGGTTGTTTTAAGGGAGCCAGTAATTTAATGAGATGTTATCATGGAAATGGGTTCTATTTCGAATGTAGATGGTAGAGTTTTAAATGCAAGAAAGTCACATGGTGAACCATATTTTCTGCAAATCCAATAACCTACATTATAGTGCTGTCCTGAAATATTTGGTATTTTACTATTATGTCAGAAAAAATGCTAAAAGTATTGTTTTTTATAGATACATTTTCAAATGACAAATAAATTTGGGAATTGGCAGCAATGTACTGTGAAATGATGCCTCTACCGGGATTATGGAGGAGCTTTTCATCTCATGCATGAATAAGAAACTCTGATTTGAATTACAGTCCTTTTTACAAATTCAAATTCTGTGAAAAAGACTCAGCTGTTATGTTTTATTTAGCCACATATTCAGCCCAAGACATTACATTAGTCGGCCTGCTACTGCATCTGCAGCTTTAAAGGGTACTTCACATCCTTTAGTGTCTGACTGGCTATCAGGAGATTCATACAAGAGCAGTCATTCGGCATTAATCTCTCAGTTCAAAGGAACAACACAAGATTTTGATCAAACCTCAATCATGAACAACATAAGAGGGAGTCTGATAGTGGAACAAAAAGCAAATGGCAAGTGCCAAGTGTTTATAGAGTATGGAAATTTGGGAAGGATAATGTTATCAGGAAAGTGATCAGCAACCAAAGAAAAAGCAGAAAAAATGAGGGTACTGTAAGAGAAAGGGACAACATCCTGAGCATCATTTTGCGTGCTAGCATGTCTAAAGATTTAATGAACAAAAAACATCACACAAGGTATTGCATTGCTTTTCTTAGCTTCTCCTGTCTGGGTTTGTATTAGTCTCTTGTTAGAAGGTGTTTAATCCTTTTCATTTTGAATGACATTTCAGGTAATAATCGGAATATAGTTCATAACCAGGGCAGGCAGATATAGTATATGGCTGAATAATTTTAAGAATTAGGTAAGAGGGTTTTATATGCACTTAAAAGATGGGAGTTGACACAAACTTGCATATTCTCTCTGGGTGGTGCAAACAAAGGTCAAGACAGATCCACCCAAATTCAACATGTTTCAACTTCAAAAAGCTACCGCGTATGTTTTTAAAGTCTGTACATGGAAGTTTCACCAGTCTAAGAAGACACACATACACCCCCCATCCATACACACAAACATAGACAGAACTACCTGTGTTAGCGACATCGTCAGAGCTGGTGTCCACCGTAGTGTAGTGTTCTAATTTGGCTTTGAGCTCCAGCTCCAGTTGCTGCAAACTTTGCTCTTTTAGAGCTCTTTCCACATCTTCAGTAAACTGTATTTGATCAGCCAGACACAAAATCTAGACCAAAAATAAGAAAGACAATTAACTTTTTTCAACTCCCGGGTCGCACATTGCTGAAATGTGGTCTTGGATCTCAACTTGAACAAAGTACTGTGGGTTGTGGAAAAGTGGTGTGTACCTGTGATGGGTAGTGTGAGGGATCCACTTCCCCTTTCTTCCCTGCTGACAGACATTCATACAGTAGGTGCTTCAGGGTCTCCTTCATTTCTACAGACAGCTCACTTAGCCACACCTAGAAAGACAGAAAACAGTACACACACACAGCCACAAAAATGTATAACAAAAACAGTGAGTAAAATTCTTCAATGAGTTAATATACATTTTTTAAGTTTATTTGACAGGAAAGATCCTATAGTACTTGAAATCTGATGCATTATACAGAGATTTAGTAAAAAGCCAATTTGCATCCCTAGTTCCTAAGCAGGTAACTGGGGATAGTTATCAACCCTTCATTAAATCGTGAATACAATATGTTATTGAATGTTTTTAAACACACTATAACAAACACATAAATGCTATACTGGAAAGTGTCCAATCAATATTACTTTACATTTACAACAGTATATTATTGTTGTTGTAAATTATTCACACATAACTTTGCACAGCAGCTTTACCTCCACAAGGCTGGAGATGCGTATGATGTTTCTGAGTGGCACTATTTCTCCCTCCAAAGAACACATGGCGACAATGTGCTGGCACTGCTCATCAAATTCAACACTGTGGATACCTGCACAGATTGTTAAGTGGATTAATTAACAGACCGATTGCATTCACTGTTCAACAGAACATGCTGTGATGCAAGAGAAACAAGGAAAAGAGAAGAGCAAAGCAAACAATAACATAACATAACGTAAAAGCAGAGAAGAGCACAACATAAGGAAAAAAAGAAAACAGAATAGAACAAAACAGATTTTTCTTACCCGCAAAGAGTTTCTTGAGGTGTGACTGGATGACAGTTGGGTTGGTTGCCTGACCAAGAATCTCAAGCAGATCATCATCTCCTATGAAATAGAACCGTGGGAAGGCAGAGCGCTTCTCCTGCAACAACAACACACATTACAAAAGTTGTGATGCTTACCATATGTTATACATAAGTAGTCTTTGCACACAAAAAGGTATGTATGTACCTCCAGGAACTCATTAAGTGACTTCTGGCAGCGCTGCAGCTGATCCAGTATGGTGACGAGGGAGTTTCTGATGCCAGCCCTCGAGCTCAGAGAAACAACTCGGTTGTCACTCTGAATGTCTGACATTATAGACCTGTTACACACATGGAGAAAGTGCTTTGTTTCTCAATGTGCATAAAACACATGCTGCCTGTATTGCAAACTGTATTTGTCCATTTATCCCAGCAAAAGAGACACAATCCTAATGTTATACTGAATATCAGCCATAATAAACCTGAAAGTTAAACAAACAAAAAAATAGTACATCAAAACGTGTGCTATGTGCTGTGCAGAAAGAAAGAAAATTACCACTGGTTTAGGAGACAGGTATAGCAGTGGATATGGTCAATGACTGAGGTTTGAATGCCAACTTTAAGCTTCAATGTGTGAAGGTGTATATATTCACATACAATGGATGGTGCTTTATTTCCGACAGGGAATTTTTGGGAGTAAATAGTGTGTTTGCAATCTCTTTGCCTCTGCTGATGTGATACAGTCAAACAAACACACACACACACACACACACACACACACACAGTACCTGAAATCTTCATCAACACGTTTAAAGCGGGCCTCCTCCCGAGGCAATGCCCCTCGTCCAAAAATGGGCTCCAAATAAACCCAACGCCTCTGGATGGCATTCAGACTAAGCAGGTACTCGTCTAAGTCTGATAGACGAACCTCCCACAGACTGACCTATCATACACAGAGTAAATACAGTAACATGGGTTAGTGCTCTTTATTAGAATATGTAAATATTAATATAATGTTATTTAAACCACATAAAACATGCAACAATAAAAGAGGACAGCAGTTCATTTAATTGCGTTAACACATGCTGTATGTTTAACAAACAAAGTGCATGGGGAGATTTACTTTTCCCAACATGTAAATAAGGCACTTAATTAGTATAAAAGTGTATTCATAGATTCTTTGACCTGACCTTGTCTTGGAAGCTGTGGTAGTAGGGAGAGTCTTTCAGAGACTGCAGCAGACAGCGGTTATCTCCCACCTGGATGGGCACAGAGTGGTGATAAAGCCAATGCTTGCTAATCCTTAACGTTTCATTAAGTGCTGGCTGTAGATATGCCTGTTTTTTCCTGAAGACAGTTGCGTGCCTTTTTAGTCTGTCTACCAAGTGGTCACTTTGATTATCTGCCTGAAATAATGATTATCAGAAAAGAGTGAAACAATGAGAAACAGCTGAAGGAGCCTTTCTGAAAAGATGGAATGTTTTAAAACCATTGGTGTGCATGTACACTTTACTTTTGTTTACGATCTTATTAAACAGCATTATGCTGAGTCAAAGCCAAGCGTTTGGCTTACACCTTTACTAAAGCCAAAAGGTAAAGAGTTCGAGATGACTTAAAGCAGATTTATATATAAATACATACCAAACATATAAGAGGCATCCTATAAAGAAATACAGCACGTCATTCAGTAATCATCATCTGTGTCTTTATTATCTGCATCACTATATTTTTACGTTTTACTGTATCAGACCACCTTGTGGTCAACAAGTCACCCAAACACTCACATATGTTTAGAAAAGAAACATACCTAGGGACCAGTCACAGATGCATATTCCCTCATTCCATTATCCAAAAAATAACTCAAATAGAGTAATGATTAGTGCTGGCTGACCCAGTAAATCCTTAATAACATTGTGTAAAGTGATCTCAGCATCATGACCAGATTTGACTCATGACTAAAATTACTCAGAAAGTACACACAGTATGTGCTAATGTACAAAACAGGAAAGCTAAATCGGGACTGTTGCATCAAGAGAGGGTATCTTCACAATGGGTTCAAAAACCAGATATTTAAATTGAGCAAGAACAGAAACTGTGTGAACAACTTCCTTAAAGTACAGTGCCTTGCAAAAGTATTTGGCCCCCTTAAACTTTTCAACCTTTTGACATTTACAAAAATTGTCATTTTGACAATTATTCGGTCCCCTGGCGTTAATACTTTGAAGAGCCACCTTTTGCTGCGATTACATGCTGCAAGTTGCTTGGGGTATGTCTCTCTCAGTTTTGCCCATCGAGAGACTGAAATTCTTGCCCATTCTTCCTTGCAAAACAGCTCGAGCTCAGTGGGGTTGGAAGGAGAGCGTTTGTGAACAGCAGTTTTCAGTTCTTTCCAGAGATTCTCGATTGGATTCAGGTCTGAACTTTGACTTGGCCATTCTAACACCTGGATACGTTTATTTGTGAACCATTCCTTTGTAGATTTTGCTGTATGTTTGGGATCATTGTCTTGTTGGAAGATAAATCTCCGTCCCAGTTTCAGGTCTTTTGCAGACTCCAACAGGTTTTTATCCAGAATGGTCCTGTATTTGGCTGCATCCATCTTCCCCTCATTTTTAACCATCTTCCCTGTCCCTGCTGAAGAAAAGCAGGCCCAAACCATGATGCTGCCACCACCATGTTTGATAGTGGGGATGGTGTGTTGAGGGTGTTGAGCTGTGTTGCTTTTACGCCAAACATATCGTTTTGCATTGTGGCCAAAAAGTTCGATTTTGGTTTCATCTGACCAGAGAACCTTCTTCCACTTGTTTGGTGTGTCTCCCAGGTGGCTTGTGGTAAACTTTAGACGAGATTTTTTATGGATATCTTTGAGAAATGGCTTTCTTCTTGCCACTCTTCCATGAAGGCCAGATTTATGCAGTGTATGACTGATTGTTGTCCTATGGAGAGACTCTCCCACCTCAGCTGTAGTTCTCTGCAGTTCATCCAGAGTGATCATGGGCCTCTTGGCTGCATCTCTGATCAGTCTTCTCCTTGTCTGAGCTGAAAGTTTCAGGGACGGCCAGGTCTTGGTAGATTTGCAGTGGTCTGATACTCCTTCCATTTCAAAATGATCGCTTGTATCCAAATCCGGCTTTAAACTTCTCCACAAGAGTATTACGGACCTGCCTGGTGTGTTCCTTGGTCTTCATGATGCTCTCTGCGCTTTCAACAGAACCCTGAGACTATCACAGAGCAGGTGCATTTATACAGAGACTTGATCACACACAGGTGGATTCGATTTATCACCATCAGTCATTTAGGACAACATTGGATCATTCAGAGATCCTCGCTGAACTTCTGGAGTGAGTTTGCAGCACTGAAAGTAAAGGGGCCCAATAATTTTGGACGCACCACTTTTCTTCAAAAAAAATAAAAATGTTATATCTTTATGTTTGAAGCCTGAAATGTGTCAAAAGGTTGAGAAGTTCAAGGGGGCCGAATACATTCGCAAGGCACTGTATATGGCTGGGACAATGTCAAGAGAGCAGAAGTAGTGCTTCAACCAGACCATGGTCTCCAGCAAGGATTCTGGGCTAGGATTTTCTTGTTGTATGCACCGTATCAGCGAAATAATGTGAAACTTCACAAAAATGTAATAACCTCTGTCACAGCGCTTAAATCAGAAAAGCACAACAGAGTTATTTATATTTCTGGAGAACAAATCAGGATCAGGCTGAATATGGATGATACTTCTTATCAAATATGAGCCATGTGCAGAGAGGCAATCATGTCACCAGTTACCACAAATGTCAGGGATATTAAAAAAAATTGTATTGGTGTAAGAAGCTGAAGAATTTTTTGGCAGTTAATCAAAACAATCTGCAGATGTTGAGAAATGCCTTGTTTGCAGCGATGTCGGGCAGACTCAGAGCAGTTAGTGGGGATATAAAATTAATAAAAACATTTCCTCAACTCATTTGGGTGGTTACTATTTGCTTTGTACAAGTCCGTTTTAGCCAAAGTTTTGGCAAATAAAACTTTACTTTGGTGACTAAGCTTTATGGCCTATCGCTAACCCTGACTCAGTGTAACATAATGCACAAGTGTGTTTGGGTGTTTGTACTTATCCATATTTGTTAGTTGGGATGTGCCTACCTGGTTGACTATATCTTTCCAGTCCTTGATGAGGGTGAAAGTGCGGCTGCTACTGTCCGTGTACTCGGTGAGGTTGAAGGTAGCTGCAGCTCCCCATAAATCCAGCTCCCTCAGTGCTTCTCTGATGGTCACCTCTGCCTGAGCACGACTGTTTAAGTCCTAAATGGAAATGCGCGGGCACACGCACACGTACACACAAACACACACACACACACACACACACACACACACACACACACACACACACACTTTAGATACCTTTTATAAACCCAGTACAAGGCATACTAAAAGATCCACCTGTGTAACTCATTCAATAAGCCAGAACAAAGTGTGAAGATGTAGATATTATCTTTCTAAATCATCACTTAATGGCCTAAACACTAAGGTAAACAAAGCTGCATTGTACAGTACTGTATATCAAAAGCAATATCTGAGATCAAAATGAAAACAAAAGGGTTGGCCGAGAAGGCCTGATTGATAGGTAGTATCTAAGTCCAAGATATCACCGTTTACTGATTCGGTTAAATATCTTTATACGTAAGGGAAGTTTGCAAGAAGAGCAGTTAAAAAATTGTTTTGGAAGACACAAAAATGCTTCCATTTCATGTACATGCTAAACTTAATTATATATTGTATGTGAACATGGCCATGAGCTTTTCCTGTACAAATACATGAGCAATATATTACTTGCTGCTGCCCCCTAGTGGTACTAGTCACATTGTTGTTGATAACCATACCAATTTAAATTTTTTATCAATCATCGTCCGTTACCTAAAACGACCAAATTAAATATCAGCAATTTATAGAAGTATATGCTATGACCCAGTATGTATATCTATTTGAACGAATGTGTGTGCACATACCTTGAGCTCCAAGGATTTTTCTGTGATAATATTTGCCACACCTAGGAGGTCATTAAAGGTAAGTCTCTCCAAAGTTGTCCCTCTTGGAAGGCCAAGCAAACGGAACATGTCCAACCAATGGTCTTGGGAAAGGTGCTCCCCACGCACATACTTCAGCACTGGGACCATGTTCTAGACATGCAGATAGAAAAGTGTTAAAATGAAAGTACCAAAAACTAGCCAAAGATGTGTAATGACAACTTGACTATGATCAAAACAATTCTTGCTTCAAAGACAATACTTAACTTGACTAACCACCACCATTCATCTACAGGTTTTCCAACACAATGTTCTCCTTTTGTTTTATATAGTTACTGAATAACATACAGTACATTCAGAACCATGGCATTTGCTGTATATATTGTGGTCGCCAAATGATAAACCCTTTTGATTTGGTCGATCATTTGACCATGTCATTGATTTATAGTGCCACAATTACACAAACAGTCTTTAGTTGCACAAATAGCATAGGACTAGTTGCAATAACATTTTTGAAAAAAAAGGTTTGCTTCCCAAAAGAAGAACCCTTTTTGAATTTGGTGTCTCAATGACTTCTCTTATAATGCTACGCTGACTAACATTTCAACACCCTGCAGACTCTAAGAATAGCAGACTTGTCAGTGCATTGTTGAGTATATTAAACATTGTAGGCTCTAAGCCCTGCTTAAGGATCTTGCTTGCAATATGTAGTCTTGATACGCCATAAAAAATATACTCAAACTTCAAAAAAGATGATTATATTTTATTCCGCCAACTGTACTACTGGCTACCTTGTATTTGTCCACTTCTCCTTGCAGTTTAACAGACATAGCAGTAGGCTGCTCCAGCTTCCTAAGTCTGTCCTGCCACGTAAAAAGAAATTCCTCAAACAGGTACGTCTTACTCCTGTAAAACAACAGAAACATACATTTAACACACAAGTGTAAAGAAACACACTAGTGACAAAAAAATAAGAACATTTCCAAATTAAGAAGATTGAAATCTATATGCAGCAGGCCTAAACTTAACCCACTACCTGAATGTGATCCAGTCCTCCTGGGCCTTTTCTGTAAAGCCTTGTTGCCACTCCTCATACAGACCCCACATCTGGCTGTAATCCTCCATGTCTCTTTTTGTCTCTTCCGCCAGAGAGAAATCTGGAGAGCCCAGGTCAAAATAGGCACAGTCCTCACTGAGGAGAAGAGAGTATAGGAGAGTAGGGGGAACATGACGCTTTCATAGAAGTTCTAGACTGGGGCGGCTCCTCTGCGTGTTGCCCTGGGCTCTAATGTAGTTGGGAGGAGACCATGAATAACCTAATATTTTTAGTAATTTCAGGTTAGGTGTGTAGATGGAAATGTATCAGTTATAATATTGAGTAGCTTTGAATAGAAAAAATATACATGTATAGATAACAGAAAGCAGGAGCTATAAGGTTTTAAAAAATAACATTAGGATGCAGTTTCCTTTTGAGTCCCAAAATGTTATAGTGTATAGTTATCTGAATTATTAACGTTTGGCTATAGTTTAAATGGCTATAATCTCATCACATCAGATTTGGTAAAGTTACTTAAGAGCACATCAAATTAATGTTTATAAGCTATTTTCTAGCTTGTTTCCACAGCATCTTTCAATAAGATGAAGACAATAAACATTTGTATCAGCTCCCCTGACTCTCTCAGTAAAGAAAACACTTTACAATTCAGCATTTTAAAAAGAACTTACAGCAGTTTATTGCGCACAAACTCTAGCTCCTGGAACTCTTGCTGCTTGTCCCTGATGGTCTGGAGGCACGCAAGAAGGACAGCGTGATCACCACTCTCAAGTATCTCATCTTTAGGCTTCAGCTGGTCCCAGCGAGCTTTAAATCGCTCCAGATCTGCCCTATAGGCATCGATCTGACCAGCTGCATTTATTCGCATCACCTCCACCTAAGGAAGGAACAGAACAAGACAAAGCAAGTAGCACAAGATCATAGCCAGAGACAAAAAGTAAGGTGATTTGGGTAAATGTGCAAAAAGAGAATAAAGAGAAAAAAATGTAGGATGTAGTTTTATGACCACAATCAGAAATGTGCGTATTTGTGAGTTTATGTTACTTGATCTTTGATCATCAGCTGGTGGCTCTCCATGACAAGCTCTAATTTGTCCCACTTGGCTCTCAGTGAGGACAAAGAGTCCAGACCGCCCCCAGCCACTGTTCGCAGCAAGCGGTTCTTCTCCTCAGCACACTGGAACTGAGGTAGGATCTATACACATATGTACAGTATAGTTAATTTCCATGTTTACTTTCATGATAAACATTAGAATTATTAGAGGACATACAGCATAAATGCCCATAACCTTATGAATCCAGGCATGAACAATGATCATAATTTATATAATGATATGAAAAGTTCCTTAATAGCTAAGACGAACTCTTAAATGGTTCTGGAACTGTTTGATTGACGAGACTAGCAGCAAAAAGAACGCTATTTTACATAGGTTTTATTAATGCCTTTGCCTGGGTTTGATTTTTCCTCCAAAGTCACAAAATGATTTACGGCAGCCAGAACGGCTCTAAAGTAACACGTTCTGACAGGTCACATATTTTGGTGTAACACCAGAAAAGCTTGTGTTTGAGTATCCAGTCACGTAAAAGTAGTAGGAGATTTCCTTATGAAGATCTATTTTTTATTTTATTTTAGAAGATGTCTGTTAGTTATGGCTGATACTGGGGCATCACAGAAAAGAAACTGCTTGCGGTTGTAGTTATTTTTACATTGGTTGCTACAACAAACTCTTACTAATGCTTTGGCTTGTGACAGTTAGAAAAAAGATCCTTACGACAGAAGGTAGGGTAAAAAAACTACTGCTTTTGTCCAAAGGGCCCACTAGAATTAACTAAAACTAAAAGTTCCTCGTAGCTGCAGTAGAAAAATGAAAACGTTTTTAAAAAGCAACATAAGGTTTGACTAAATAAGAAAATAACATTCATTTCTAAAATCACCAAGCATAAGTACGGTCATTCAAGAAAGTTCATGGCCAGAGGAGTGTGTTTATCTTACTTCTGGTTTGCGGGCTAATATTTGGCTATGTTTGCTACTGGCAGCACCAATCTCCTCCATGCTCTCCGGTCGATTGGACAAGGCCTCCATTGACTCTGAAACAAAACTGTCTATGGCCTGGGTGTGCACTGAAAGCAAGACGGAAATGGCACACAGAAAGGAAACAGAAAAGAAAAGAGAAAGTAAGGGGATGTCATTGAGCCAAAAGAATGAAAAACGAAAATAAAATAAACAAAAACAGAGAAAGAAATTGAAATATTGGCATGTGATTGTTGTAAATTACATACATACATACCTTTATATGAACACAATTTTAATGCTGTTAAGGTGTGAAAACAAAGTTGAAAAAGACAATTGTTTTGTCTGTTTTTACCTTGTATAGACTTCCTGAGTGATAAGAGCAGCATGTCAAACAGCCTCTGGATCAGGTCATCAATCACGGCTTTTACTGGCTCACAGTTGACTATAATACAGTCTACCTTCTCCTGACTGACAGAGAAAAAAGAAGAGAATTAGCGCCTCTTTTGTTATGTATATGAAGTGAACCAATGACGTAAAATTAATCCTGGTAGGAAAACTAAAAGGTCAGCATCTACCGTACAAATGGCTAAAGAATAACTTCTGTGATATTGGCAAAAGCTAAATCATAGCAGAGAACCAAACAAACCTTCCCATGCTTCACTCTTGTGAAGTAATCTGTCTTGAGATATTTAAATGGGTGATAGTGACCAACCTGGTTCAATTCTGGGCTTCCAGATTACATGTTTTTTTCCCCACTGTTTTGTAATTAATATGTTGTTTAGAAAAGTACTATAAATATAACCTTTAACATTGTTTTTTAAATGTTTTCTATTGAGAAATACTGTAATGTTTACTTTTGTTTATTGTGTTTAGTATATATATATACCTAGGCAGACGTTCTGACTCCTTCCCCCTGGCTTTCAGGGTCTTGAAGTTTCTCTCCCAGTCTTGCACGGAGTTCAGATGCTTCTCCACTAACTTCTCTAAATCAACCTGGCCCAGCACAACCCACTCCTACAACAAACACATACAGAATCCCAGCAGTTGAGGGCAGTGCTTATTTCCTGTTTACATGTAACAAGATGACTCAATTAAAACAGAAGTAAAGAAAAGGGGAGATAAAATAGAAGTTTGGTATTGACTGAGGGCTTTCCCCTACAATTTAGATATGCATGGCTGCAGACAGAAGGGAGAGGATAATATACGGTGCTACTCAGTGTTCTATCGGGTGTAAACAGGGGGAAATGCTCACAATGAAAACAACACAGCCCCAGTATGTAAAAAGAGAACCATGACTAATCTAAGGTGCATTCTTTCAAAGAACTAAGTACAGCAATTGCTCATTGCAATGCTTCAATAAGCAAAAGGTGAAAAATGGTTAATAAGTTAACATTCATGTAAAATACATGTACCTCTAAGACCAGACTCAAATCTCTTCAGTGACACAGAGCAGGAGGCCTACCACAGAATGTAATGCATTCATTAATTGTTTAATTTTTTGTGTAATATTTCCCCTATAAAAAAAACCCTCTGTATACTTCTCTTAACGTTATACACATGCTTTTACACAGTTGACTACCATAATAATTTGTTGTTTAGGCACCTTGAACTTGTGTTGTATAGCCTGCAGACGGCTAAAGAGGTCCTCGGCCTTGCTGAAGATGGTGAGGAACCCGGAAGCATTTCTATCAATCATGACACCAAAGATAAGTTCCTCCCCCTGGGCACTGACCCCTTTGAACTGGTTGGGGATTGAAATGAACCGTTTCATCTCCCTGAAATAGCGTGCTCGCACTTCCTCAAATGGAGGACGGAACTGCAAACGACCCTGCCTATTCCCAAAAAGAAGAACAAAAACGGTTAAAACATTTATTGAATCAACACTAAACAATAATGTTGTTGTAGGAGAGAGACAGAAAAAGAAAGAGACAGAGAAACAGGTAAGAAGAGAAATGATGGCTTGGGAAAATCCAGGGGTAGGAAAATAAAGTCAGAAGTTAATGCTAGTGATTCAAGATAATGGGGAAATACTACTTAAGTGTGAGAGGAGAAGAGAAAACGAGTTACAGTGCAGAGATGAGAGAGACAGTGAATAAGAGAATAAACATGAAGAGTAGGACAGAAATTTTGATCCAATGAAAGTGTTTGTTCTGACTTGAAAGTGAGGTCTATGTGTATTTCAGGCAAGTTCTTGTTCAGAGCCTCCAGTCCGGTCTGGTACTGGTGTTCAAGAGCCTTGTACAGTTGATGGTTCCAGTGCTGACGCCATGCACGCAGGTCATCAGACCTGAAGCCCTAAACACAAACACGCCCACACATTAGGGTTGGGTACCAAATACACTTTAACCGGTTCCTGAAATCTGTTGCCGGTACCCAACGATAAATGCCATCCCTCTCTCTCCAGAGAGAGGGATGGCTCTCCTTTAGTCAATTTAATATTGTGCTTTATTACAATGATAATCGCAATAAGCATAGTGCTCCCACGTAACCTGGTGTTTTATCCTATCACGTTTATAGTAATGAATATAGAAATAATTTAAGTACAAATAGGTGGATTTCAATTATATGGAGGCCATCAGCAGAGACACCTAAATCTGTAATCGTTACCTGAGCCTCCAGAGTGGCGAAGCCAGTACGGAGGTCCTGAAGGCCATCCTTCCACCGCTGCTGATGTCTCAGAAGGTCCACATTCATCAGTGTCACCACCTGACAAATGTACTAAAATGTTACTAAACTCTGATTATGATTCTAAAGTAATGTGCTTGTGACAAATAATTTCTACTTCCTCCGTATTCAATCATTTAGTAGAATAACTGAAGTCTAGTCTTTAGTTTATCTTGAGAATGTTAAAAAAAATCTATAATAAAATAAATATTGTAAGTGATTCAAATTAGAAATCCCCATGTTCAGGAGTATGAAAAGGAAAAGAAGTAGGAGTAGGAAGAAGTTAAAAAACACTTTTCTGGTGGTCCCCCTTGCAAAACAATGTGATGCTTCACTTATTCCCGTATATCTACCTACCTACACGCACATTTGTATACACATGCGTACACATAGACAGACATGCATACAAAGATGCATACACACATGTTATAGAGATTTTGTCTCTTTACTCCAGCTGTTCTCTAAATTAACTCATTTGGTTGTGATGCAGTGATATTCAGCATTTGTTCTTATAAGTTTCTTTTGAAATACAAAAGTTTCTCTTAAGTGATGTTTGCTCGCTCCCATTTGATTCAACCCTTAGATACTGTTTGATAGCTTTTGATTATTCACTTTGGACATGATTTGTTCAGTTCTTAAGTCAACAAGATCTTTACATTTTATACATTTTGAAAAAAAATTATAAATTTTTTTTTGACTTGAGTTCAGTGTTAGTTTGTTTACATCAAACCAGCTCTCAAAATACAGACAGTATACAACAGTATGCTGCAACCTTTTCAATGAAGTCAGTGTGCCATTTGCGTAACTTCCTGTTCTCTGTAGAGAGTTTCTCAGCAGCAGACTGCAGCTTGGCAATGTAAACTTCCAACTCTTTGGGGTTGTCCCAGGTGATCTGCAGTTTACCGCCCAATTCCTTTGACTGAGAACGAGGATTCTGACAAAGAAAAGCAGAACGATTTTAAGAAAAAAATTAATAATAGTTATAACAACATTTTTAGTGTGAAAGGCATAGAAAGTAAAAATGGTACTTTCCAGCAATATGCAGTACCTTGATGACCTGTTCAAAGGCCAGGGCAAGACTAAGCATCATAGGTCTCTGAGAGGGAATCATCTGTTGGTCAATGGTGTTGTAGAAATGGGCCACCTGCAGTGCAGTAACACTTTGTTACAATATTTGTTACAATATGAGCTTGAGGCAAGCTTAAACAGAAATAATCAGACAGAAATTAAAGGAAAGAAAATGTATTTGTCTGTCCTACATTGAAATACACTCTCACCTGTTTTAGGACAATAGCATGTCTGTAGAATTTCTCTGCAGTATTAGCAGCCTGCTGTATCTTGGCTGGGATGGGAAAGCCCAGGGCAGAGAGTTGTCTGAACTCCCTGAGCAGACTGACCAGCCTGTCTGGATACTGGATCTTAAGCCTGCCATCAACATGGTCCAGGTCCATCACACAGTTACTGGCCTGGAGACTATGCAGAGGGAGAAAATGATAATTAGATCCACTTGAACCAGCATTTATTCCAACTGATAGCCCTTAATTAATGTGCTAAATGAGGTAATGATAAACAAAAACAACAGCAGAAAACATGAGTCTTCACAAATCATTGTATGTTTGGTGCTATCCAAGTGCCATGAGACACTGTGACATATAAATTGACCTGAATGCTTCCATTGGCAATTAAGATGAAATTCAGTGTTGCTCTGAACTTTTCTTGGATGTCTTGTTAGTCTAGGTCAGTGTGCAGTTTTTCCAACCTGATCCCTGACTTTGGGTCAGCCAGTCCAGACAGTAAATCTCTCGACCAGTCCGCAAATTGTTCCTGTTCATACGCCCTCAGAACTTCCAGCAGGTCATCACAGAAATGCAGGAACTCCTTGAACCCAGACAGGTCTGGAAGCAGTGCTTCTGCTATGCGGAGAGAGTCCTCAACCTAATGGAAGAATGCGAGTGTAAAAGAATGCAAAATCAAAGAAATCACTACACACTAATCTTTTCATTGTCAAAGGAATTATTTGTATTTGTAACATCAAAATGAAACCTGTTGTTGTATTTAATATTTATTATTGTCATTTCATATGATCACCATCTGTCTAACTATATGATGAAAACTCATTCACTTATACATGGAAATCAATAGACCAGAAGGTCCTTGCTAATTGGTGGGCAGACTCACACACTCACACACGCACACACACACATAGTTACCTTGTGTATGAGCTGTCGGACCCAGACAATTTTGTTGACCACCTCAGGAAGGTTCCTGCCAATAAGTGGCCCAGACTTGTCTCCGGGGCCTCCATGGCATCGACTCTCAAAGTCAGTCTTCAGGCCTTGGAAAATCAATAAAGACGAGAGGGGCCAAAGATGGGAAATAGCAATTCAATTCAATTCAATTCAATTTTATTGATAGTGTCAAATCATTACAAAAGTTATCTAGAGACACTTTAAAGATAGAGGAGGTCTAGACCACACTCTAAAATTTACAAGGACCCAACAATTATAGTAATTCCCCCAAGAGGAAGCAATTAGTGCAACAGCGGCGAGAAAAAACTCCCTTTTGGGAAGAAACCTAGGACAGACCCGGGGTCTTGGTATACGGTGTCTGATGGTACCAGTTGGGGGAGTGATGCACAGTGGCAATAAAAGTCACAATAAAAGTGACTACAAATGGTAATCGTAGTAGTAACAACGTGTCAACACTGACTCTTGCTATATCATACAGATCATTTTTACATTTAGCATTAAGCTGACACTTTTTCCCAAAGTCACCTACTATGAGTTAGCAGGTAGGGCTTCACAAACAGATCTCTGCATAAATGCCTTTAGACATAAATGCTTTGAGGTAGAACTGTGTACCCTTATTGTAGTCCAGTAGTCTGGCCAGTAGGGTCTCTCTCTCTGACTGCAGCTCTTTGCTGATGGTCGGACGTCTGATCAACTCCTTGTGCTTTTGAAACACCTGCAACAGCTAGTTAACAAATCCACAGGCACATAAGTTAAGTTTTCACATCAACGCACACACAATATTTTACAACCTGAGCTGAAGTAGTGTTTGACTACCTGTTGTGGATTGTCCTGTACATCAACGATGTAGCTTTTTAGTCTGCCAGCAACTTCCTGCTCTGACGGAGCCATTAGGTGCTCAAACTGAGCCACCGCTTCTCTCCAAAGAGGCTAAAAAAATACAACAAAAACGAATACTGTAAGTTAAATGGGGATTTTTTTATACTTGCCTAAATAGATTTTGTAGAAGATGAAACTTCAAATGTTAAAATAAACATCATTGCTTTTTCAATGTCTGGAGCTGCAAGACAGATGCTTATACATGGGATTATAGTCATTTCAGGATAAGGTGGGTGGAAAATTAGGTAATGAATAAGCCAAACGTTTACAAGTTGGCTGTAGCTGGTAAGTTTGAGCATGATTGGGAATCCCCGTAGATGGGATAGTAATCTGTTGAAAGTGACATCAAGCAGCTAGGCAATGAGAAAACCTACAGTTCACGCATAAGGAAGGCTCAAACAAGTTGATTCAGAAGTCTCACATGCACATACACATGCACTCTTACCATTTCCGACAACTAACCTCAGTGTAGGGGTTGTAATGCAGAGGGTTGAGTCCAGAAAAAGGCTCAAACACACGATCTGAAGTCAACGCCCGCTGCTTCCCTCCTGGTAGCAGATGCAGCAGTTTCTCATGAACTGTTCGCAGAGTCACCACCTGGTAGACATACATGATGTTTTCACCTGTTATCTATATCAACTATTTTATTAATGTCTTGGGTTATTAGGCTACTGTGTTGCTGTGTGTATGTATGGGACTGCCTTAAAAAACAGAGATGTCCATAAGCGTGCATAGGGGAAATTATACATTTATTATAAAGAGGAAAGAGACACCTATTTTTATGTGGAAGAGGCTAGATTCATCTGGATCAATGTTGCCACTTTACCAAGTCCGTGGTAGCCTTTCTAGGCTAAAACACCCTTTGCCAGGTCAAGTATTTTTTTAAAGCTTCATCGATCTGTACTACAGTTAACAACTGTCTACAGAGGTGACAAGGGAATGATCCTACAAACAACTATTAGATGCACATAGTTTATCAATAGCCATGTCCCAATTCAGGGTCCCACCTCTTCATAAACTACGTTTCACATCAAGATATGTCGTAACGGGTTGCTAAGGCTGTCCAATTGGACAGGGTCCTTTAAGCCCACAAAGGTTAACAATTTAAGTAAAGACCAAAGTTAGGAACACATCTATATGAACATTTCATGAATGGCCAATGTGAGTGGAAATTCCATTTAAATGTGACGTCTGCTCTTTAACAAACAAAGGGAAGACAACAAAGATTGCAGATATATTTTAAGCACTGAATGTGATGCAACCAGTGTAGCACAAGGAAGGTCATGTGGAAAAGAGAAATAAGCACTATTGAACAATGTCTTTTCTACAGAAAGTGTTTCCTTGACCCTGGATTAGAACCATATCTTACCTCATCCAATCTTTTTGCAAGGCAATGAAGGGTTTGCGGGCAGTGCTTGTTTCCCTTCCAGGGGTGTGGAGCATGTCTCTTCCACACCTAAGAATAAAGGCCATTACATGTGTTCAGTGTTTATCACAATCAAACAGATGATCTACTTCTAGCTTTTATTTTATAAGATGGAGAAGGATTTTCATTTTCATTTTTAGGGATTTATGTGTAAATACATCATTTCCAGTCGAATTGAAATTCAATTCATTGAGAAATGGTAAAGTTATTGATTTTTGAGACCATTCTGTATACATTTTTTCCACTTTTTTTCATCTGTTCCATACCTGTCCAGTCAAATGCTCACAGACTCCCACCCACTGTTCACAGATGGCAACACCCGTTTTCAAGTTCTCCCTCACCGATACAAATGGCTCCTCAAAAATTGTAATACCGCTTAGCTTTCTCTGCACATATCTTCCAAGGGTTCCACCTTGTACACAAACAGAAGAAAAGACGACAAAATTGCCACATACACAAGCACCCAAAACACGGTGATGCACCAACATAGGAACAATGGGTAATGTATGCCTAGGACTTCCTCGGAAAACAAAGTTGGTTTCGGTTCTTGAGAAATTTGCGTTTTTTTCCAACAACCACAGTAGCAAAATGATCAGTATTCTTGATATCTTAAAAACAACATCAGCAAATATTTGTTTTCATTTCCTGTTTTTTGTTTGTGAATGTGTGAGAGAGTCCCACCGATAACATCCATGAGTCGGACCATGCGTGTTTCTGGATAAGGCTCAAAATCAGTCTGCCTCCAAACATCATCCAGAATGTCTTTGCTCTGTTCCAAGAGATCCCCAACATCAGGCATGGACAAGCTATCCAGAGCACAATATTCCTGGGGAAATCACAAAGACACATGTAGTTGGTTCCCAGTTAGTCCCCTGGAATTTAAAATATCAACTTCTAGAACAATAACTTAACACTGTTTAAAGCAGAAAATAATGTTAATAGTGCGACTCACAATTTTAAGGTTTTCAAACTTAAAACAACTCAATGTAAAAAGATGTAATGGCTTTCTTTTACCAAATTGTCTAAAATTATTGCTTAGTACAGTTACAGATTGAAGTTAATCTCCATCTCAATAATTGTGATTAGTTTAGCAACCACCCTGTACACATACACAAATCAAATGTAGTAAACATAATATCTTCGATTTTTTCATGGTGCCAGTCCTGATACATACATGTTTGCATACATACCTTTTTTATGGGTTTAAATTGCTCAGTGAAATACGTAGCCCTTTGTCGCACACTGTTTTTCTCCGCAGACTCAGCGAGATCCTCCCAGTACTGGAACTCATCGCTGGGAATCAGGATGCCTGCACAGAGTGGAAAAAACAAGTACATTGTTTGAAAATGATAATGTATCCTTGTTTTTGTCAGATTCAGTTATGAGTTTTCACTTTATGAAGTGAACAATTGCAATACTAATTAAACTTTTCCTGATAGGCATCCTGAAATTACACACATACATTAGTCAAAAACAGTACTTTTTTTGTCTTAAGCTAAAAAGTTACAAGTCGGTAATACATTCAGGTGCAGCTGTCCATTACAGTTTAGCCGAGTATGTCACCACAGCTCCCAGCGTTAAGGATGAACTATCCTTTGATACATACTAATCACATGAATATTGTATGTTCCTTTAAAATTCATATATTTAAATTCGAATTTGAAATTATATATATATTTATATTTTAATTTGCATATCTTTTACCTGTGAACATTCTGTTGACACTATGGGCCTGAAATGTGTATTTGTTGCTGTAAAAATAAACGTATGCATACCGAGGACATCTTCTTCCTTGCGGCCCCTGTTGGCAGAGGATTGTGCTCCGGACTGGCGGACCACTGAGCCTAGGCCAAGCTCCAGCTCACTTAGCAGGCCTGCCAGCTTAGGGTCGAATGCTGAACGCCAGTGCTCATCCTTGAGAAAAGTGAAATAAACAGACACTTTCTCAAGTTTTAGATTAAATAGTCTTGTTCTCTCCTCCTACCTTGTTCTCCTTAATTTTTCCTCCTTTTCAATGTTAATAGTCAAGGAGTGTTTTTTCTAACTACAAACATAGTAAATCTTTTGACTTATTCCAACTTGAAATATGTTCCAAACAGAAGCTTCATAAATATTACATCCTAATATTTGCTTTTTATTTTTGTTCACTGTGTGGTCTAGCAGAATCTTCAATTGTTGTTGACGTTACTACCAAAGCCTAAATCTTTCAAAAAGCAACTATTTAATACACAGTGACAGGCTCACGTTCAGCAGTACAGGTGCAAAGACTTGTCTTATGGCCTGGTAGAGGGTGTTGATGGGAGACTCCAGCATGGACGACACAAGGAGGCTCTGGTGAAGGTTGTCTTCTGTGATCACTGTGGGATGCAGCTTGAAGAACACCAACACCTTCTCTCTGCTGTCCCCTGATGCATCAATCTGACAAAGAAAAATTAAATGTTTAATAGGGGAAAAAAAGTTGTATTGCCAAGTCAATTATTTTTGTTTTAAGTATGATTAAAGTTACATGATCTGCACAAATAGAGTGAAAAACTGCTAAGAAAATGCTATTTAGAATCAAGGGAAATCTTTCACATGGATATGTTGCTCCATTCTAGTTAAATTTAACATTGTAATGATGCTTTAAACATTTGTGTTACCTTATTTGACAAGTGAAGGTCATTTTCGTGTCTGCTGACGGACAGGACAAACTCATTTCCATCATCCAAAAAGTTATTGAGCTCTGGGCTGTCGGCCAGGGACGACGAAGGCTTTATCCCATAGAAGTTTCCAGTTGTGGTCAGGATAAACTTTTTGCGAGCATCATCTAAACCGTGGGACATCTTTCAGCTGCAGTGATGTACTGATACAGAGAAAGCTATAGAAAACAGAAAACAACACTGTTAAGAACCACAGGGAGGGATATGGCCTAATGGTCACTATTATGTAAAACAGTTACTACATATCTTTTTTAGGCTCGATGTAATTTCTACAGATTTTTTAGACTTGGGAATTTTCTATTGTCACTCCTTCCTCATTTTAGTAAGTGTAACCATCTTAGAACCATGCTAATTATTGCTGCATCAAGAATAAAACTGCGGCCATATCATGTTTTTCAGTTAAACCTAGCGTTGGTTTCGCTTAACCTAATCGGCTATTAACTTTGCATTCTGCTGAGCTAGAAAACAGCTTAGACCAGCTTAAGCTTCCGTCAATCACAGTACCAGTTCAAGTTCCCGGTCTATCTATTCAACTAGCTATAACTAACGTTAGTTACTTTGCCCTAAAGATGGTTGGATAACTTACGTTGACGTTAGCCCGTGTTGAAGTGATGCTTAGGACAGTGCTAACGTAGCCAGAGCTGATATCGCTGCTAAACTGTTAGCTAGCTAAGTTACGTTAGAACTTTTCTATCTCAAATGTGCTAGCGCTGAAACAACGTAAGTTTATAAAACCAGCATGCTTGATCAGATTCTTCCATTTACACAGAACGGACTAAAATGATGTCTACAAAGTTATGGTGCAGCATTATAACTAACTCAGCTATGGCTAACGTTAGCTAACATTAGCCAGCCTCCGTGATAAAAATTAAACATTTTAGCTAGCTGACTTGACATTAGCGCGCTAGCATACAAAAAGAAACCTTGGTTTCATACCGTTTTGCCACCAAATAGTCTACTCGGAGCTTTCTGTAACGCAGTTCATAGACGAAAGCTGTAGTAATCTGTTACTGTGCCTGTGTGTCTCTCCAAGATTATGCTTGCGTGGGTACCGTAGCAACTACGATCCACTGTACCACTTGACACAGCGGAACTACAATCCTACGCAATTAACTTACGTAATTTACTTAGAATAGGTGCACAGCCCGACCAGGCAGCATCCTTTGGTTCGTTTGAGTCGTGGTTAATATTCCTTATACTGTCTATGGTTTATTTCCGTAAGGTTTTTTCACATAGGTCTTTCTGAGAAGCTCAATGTATTCAAGATAAATTGGTAGGTTATTACTACGTTTTTAAACACACTTGTAGCATCTTCTTACACCAATCAATACAAATTGGAAGATGCAGATTAGTGATTTTGGCTGTGATGGATGAACAAATTGCATTTTTATTGAAATTGTATTTTATATGTTTTTACATGATAAATAAATAAATTGCTTAATTGATTGACATAATGAAATCTCACATTTTCTTACAATCTGTAATTATGCTTATTACTGCAGTAGTCCACCATTTAAAGTTGCTCTTAGTTGCCCAAGTGGTTACATTTACAGCTCAGAAAGGATCAATATTTATTGATGCATAACCCTGAAACAGACTAGAGTGCATATTTACTATTGCCTTGACTCCGCTTTTACAATAGAACAGTATTGTATTACATACCCAGTCTCATGTCCAACAATTGTGTAATAGTGGCTGACCATGTCATTTAACTAAGGTTAATAACTTTAAGTTTTGATTCCGACATATTCTGAAACACGTCATTTCAAGACAACAAACAAATCAGGATAATATTATGGATGCATCGCTGCAGTTGTCTGTCATGTTAAATGATTGTGATCCAGTCTAATTTTTCCTAGTGAGAATACTTGGATTTTTTCCTCCCAACTTCATTCTCGCGTCGCAGAGTGACAACCTCATACACTTTTTGTAACATTAGTGTGTAGGCTATAGCATCAGACTCATCTGTTACATTTTCTTTGGTTCTGTAACTTTAACGTCAGCTGCAATGAATCAGAATCAAAATCAAAAAAAGGTTTTATTGCCACTATAAGTAGCCTACACGTACTGTATGTGAAATTTGCCTTGGTTAAAAGGACATTGCATTCATAAACAAACAAACAATCATATTAAACAATAACATCAAATTAACAATGAATACAGAAAAACAAATATGCACAAGAAAAAAGGCTGAATGGCTTGATTGCAAAATGGGCAAAGAATATATAGAATATAGTGTGTCACCCAAAGCAACAGTTGCCCATAGCTTAAGGGGCAGGCTCATGAAAACACTGAAAGAGTATAGTTTGAAATCACTTTCCTTTCATATCTCCTTTAGTTATTCACATAAGTTAATTTCAAATTTGCAGAGAATGACGGCAGAGCTACCACTGTATGTTATTGTTCCTGCGTGACTCGCAACACAGATTCGGTTACAGTTCTTACACAAAACAATTGCTCACGCTTTTGTAAATGGGTATACAGAAATCCCTGACCTTTCCTCGATGCCTGCCTATCACGTAACCTATACCACTGTTGTGATCTCTTCCAAAAAATGTATACCACATGGTCAAGTGAGACTGAGTTGGTAAGCAAACAGGGAAGTTCATCAAGCTTCCTGATGTCGTCGTCATTATCTAACTCAACCACAATCTAATCCTATGGCCCACATGCGATCAGCATTACCAAACTAAGTCACTTTTAAATCTGAGAAAGAGCAAGACACCTGTTTCCTTTTCTGTAGTACGTGGCTTCTAAAAAGAGATTGTGTCATGTCAGGGATTTTTAAATTTAAAAATAACAGACAATTCTCTGTTTTTAATTCAAGGTACTTGTAAGCTATTTCTGAATATTTATAAATTGTAGTCCTATATTCATGTTGCCCATAACTTCAATAGGCCTTTTTCAAAGCAGACATTTTAACTTGTCACAGTTGGACATGTGATACTCATAACATTAACAATTGCTCTGTGTTATTTATGCGTACAGTAAACTAGTGCTGTGTTTTGCTCATTAAGGCATGTCAAAATGTCTCTGTAGTCAGGGACGGGTTAACCAACCACAGGGCCCAGGGCGAAAATGACCCGCTGTGTCCCTATCAACAATTATCTGTGTGCATTGTGTATAGTATTTCTATAATGGATTTTTAACCTGGCCTCAAGTTTTCTGTGTGATACTTTATTGTTAACAGAATGTATTTCAGGAATGAATATGCACCATGTAGGAACAAATAATTGTAATAACATAACATAGACCCCTCTTCATGACTAGGTCCTTGAGTGTGAATAACTTTCCCAGACTGATAAACCTTTACAGTCTGCATGGTAAAGAGAGGTCAATCATAATAACATTTACTATTTCTGGAGCACATCAGATTTAGGGCTGTCAAGAGACAGACAGATAGCTTATGGACAGTTACCAACTGCAGACTTTGCACCACCATGCAGTGCTTTATATTTTCTTATACACATTGATCTGCGCTCAGTTGCTCTTCCTTCATCCTCCAAGTACCCCGATGTCTGTCGCAGGAACTGGAAATTTAATTTTGTGAACCTAATTTGAACTGTGAGAACTGAATGTGAAGATATATACAGAGTTGAATTTTCATTGATACCAGTTCCAAACAAATAAATTCAATCTCAAACTACACTATTCAGATTCAGTTTTCCAATGCAATTTTTCAACATAAACAATACAATTTCAAATTATGTGATTTAAATTCAGTTTTTCAATGCAATTATTCAAGTTTAGCAATTCAAATACAAATTATTCAAATTTTTATTTTCTTGTGAAACTGTTTTAAATAAATATATTGGGTATTTGCTTCAGTTGAGTTGAGCACTTTTCAGATAGAAAGGTACTGAAGAAAGATGCTGGTGTTTAATATGAGATTGAGTTTTAAAATCCCCAGAAAAAAGGAGAACAGATTTGTTTATTAACCCCGTTTGGCATTTGGTTCTCACAGCCTCCCACGTACTCCCCACTGGCCAACAAATTCCTGTACACCACAAAAGCAAGGATGTAAGGAACATTGTGGGTGTTAACTTCCACATTTAGTTATTCAGAATGCCACAGCTCCTGATGTGACTGACTGACTATAACACATTCTGTCCTAAATATATTTACTGGTAGCATTTGCATCCTAAGGATTCAAAAGGAGACCAGATAACTAGTAATATACTAAAATGTGAAAATGGAAGTTAGAGAGGTGAGTCAAGAGCAAGTGAGGAGGAGGCTCTACTTTCTGGGTATTTTTATCAAATTTGTCAGGGATACACATGGAAAATCCCCGATATTCCTTGTTCACTGTATCTTCCATAAATGTTGTGACTAAATACAGGATGTGGACAGTTTCCTGGTAATGAGCATTTTCACCCCAAAGAAGCAACATTTGATTTATCTTCTTAGTCCCGAGGCATATTGGCCATGTTCAGTAGAGCTCAACAATGTGGCTCCAGAAGTGAAACTCCCATTCATTTTCTCCATAAGGATTTTGATTAATAGCAATAATGTCTAAACCATTCAAGGTAGACTTACCTTGAGCTATGAGATTGTTTAACAAAGGTTTATGTCCCTGTGGAAGCCTCATGTCTGTATGACATCAACTTTGTTTTAAGAAAATACCCACAACCCTAAGCGTAACAGCGACATCTCGGATTGGTTGAGCTAGCTGTTACCAACGAAATGTTTATCGAACTCACAAACAGCTAGTGAGCAGCTACCATTGAAGTCCATAGATACATACATCTATGATTAAAGTCTATGATAATTTATGTACACAGTTTTGTACCTTTACCTTAATTGCCATGTTCAAATTATCATTTTGCACCGAATCAAATGTTTCATGGTCACAATTCATCTTGTAGGTGGAGGCTTACAACTCTATATAAAAGCATTTCTTTGAAACGTCGAGTGAGATTTAAATGGGGGAAAAAAAATCACTTCCTGAACCAGAGCCGTTCAAAAAGTGGGTGTTCACTGTTGAGTTCAAGGACATTCCCCTGATTTCCACCCAGCTGGGATAGACCTGCTCTGAAATGTAACTACAAATGTATAATAAAGAAACCTATGGTACGGTTTTCCAAACACTTTTCCTTTAATTCATTGGAAAAAGTATCACAAGGTCAATAAAAGCGTCACAGGAGAACATAGAAGGAGCTATGAAAAGATTGGAGCAAAGAGAATCTCACTGAGCTAACACTGGGTGACATTAAAATGCATGTGGGAAAGAAACACTTTATTATGTAAATCTTTATTCCTCAAATGTCAAGTACATTTTCAATTAAATATTAACATCAATGTTAATATTGTACAGACACTCTCCCCTTCTTATGTTCAGGACGTTTTAGTTAGCTGGGAACCTTGTAAATTATTAACTGTTTTGAATGACAATAAACATAAATAAATAAAGTAGGTAATGACAATGGATAATTACATTACTTAATTTAATAGTTGTTACCAGACAAAGTGCTAAAACAAAGAGAAGTGAAAAGATCTTTTACCGAATGTGACAGAAAAAAACAAATACTTAAGTAAAAGGGATTCCCTTGGTAGTTTCATTTCTGTCACAGACCTTTTATAGGTAGAAGGGAAACTCTGTTGTCACACAGTGTCCTCACAAATAACTGCATGTAATTAAAGCTTCGGGAAATTAGTATGATGACCTTTATTTTCATTGCAGACAAGCAGGATCAACAATAGCAATGCTTGCCATTGCCGTTTGAACTATAAGTCCAAGTGTGTGTGCAATTCATACCCCTCAAATTTACTAAAGCAGCAACATGCTCTTCTAGGTCCTAGAGTGTTTCCCAGACTGATAAACCATTAATAAATAAAAAGGGGTCAATCATAATAACACTTACTATTTCTGGAGCACATCAGATTTAGAGCTTTTGAGAGACACATAGATAGCTGACTGACAGTTATCAACTAGAGAATTTGTAGCACCATGCAGTGCTTTATATTTTCTTATGAAACCATTTTTAACAGCAGTAGGTGATGAATGTGGATAGTTACAGTAATTAATTTACTATTTGTTTTGTATATAATAATATAATATAATAGATAACATTTGTAGACAAAGTGCTGAAACAATGTTATTGAAAAACAGAAGTGAAAAGATGTTTTACCGAATGTGACAGAAAAACTAAACTTGTATGTGAAACACTGTGGTTAGCTGCAGAGCAGTTACGAGCAAACCAACTTGGAAATAGTACAACACCTGTATTTGTCAAAGATTATTGTACACACACACACACACACACACACACACACACAAGAGGCAGCGGATGAGATATTGTGTGACATAGGCTACATGCATTTATGCACACTTTGTAGCACCCTTCTTACACCAACCACTAAAAAGTAAACGAGTACTGTATATTAGCTGGTATGGATAAATAAACTGCACATAATGCAATCTCACATTTTTTTAGAATCTGATGTTATGCCTCTTACTGCTGCCTTTCATCATTCAAAGATGTTCTTTGTGGCTCAGTGGTAACATTTACAGCTCAAAAAGTAGAAATGGTTTTGATGTATTACCCTGAAACACACTAGATGGCATGTTTACTACTGCCTTGCCTAAGACTCTATGCTTTCACAATAGAACATTATTTTATGACATAGCTAGTCTCATGTCCAAAGATTGTGTAATAGCGGCTGACCGTGCCATTAAACTAAAGTTAACTATGATATTTAGTTCCCTCTTCCCTTTTAGAGCTTTCCTTGTTAGTCATGTACTTTGTTCTGTCAATTGTGTCTTCATTTGATATTCGTCATGTAAAAAACATAGCCGCAGAATATTATGGCTACAACACGTCACCCATACACGTAATGAATGCACTCAAATACACACCCCCACACACACACACACACACACACACACACACACACACACACACACACACACAATGCAGTGAATGGCCTCCTTAAGCTGCTCAACTGAAAGTTTTGTATTCAAGTTGAATATCACCATAACAAACATTAGTAACATAAAATGTTACATGGAATTTTTTCCCATAAGACATTGCATGTCACAGTAGGAAACGTAAGTGTAAAGTGTAAATAACAAAATTAATAAAGGCTAAATTCCATTTAGCTGCTTTAGTTTCAGGAACTGATATCGTGCATGTTGGGTCACCATAATACTGCCATTGAATTGGGGCAATTGAATAGATGAGCCATTGTTAATATTACTAAGCTTTTCCTACTATGACTACATAGTCAAGATGTCTGCTGTGAAAAATGCCTATTATGCTGTATCAAAAATGCAACAAGTGTCATTCAACTAAGACAGGACTGTGTTCAATGTTAGCATAAATTACTGACTGTTCTATAAAAAGGAGATTTTTTTTAACAATCAAATGACTCATTCAGCTCCACCCATCTGTTTTGTATTCAGAGGAAGTACATGTAGTCTGTCTACTCCACATACTTCAGTTCTGACTTGGACACACAGCACTATGGTAGGAGCTTGTTTTGTCCTCTTCCTTTTTCTTGTTTCTTTTGAAAACAATTCATTTTGCTGTTGTGAATGAGGCAATTGTTTTTTTGTGGGCTCATAGTTTCAAACTCTTTAATGGAACTGCTTGTTATCAAGTGCTCTACACATGTGCTGGATCGTAGTTTGCAGCTGAAGTAGTAATACAAAAATCTAGTAAGTTTTAGCCATGAGTAGTAACTAACTAAAACCTGCATGCATATCAGAAAATCTCTATAGTCTCTGTATAGATTGATCTATCTTACAGGAGGAGTGATATGGGCAAATATATGATTAAAAATAAACTTGGACGTTTACTCAGCTTTCTGTGTATAACAATGAGTGTGACTAAGAGAGAGAGAGCAAATGATATTAAGTCTGTTGAGAGTGTAAATCCCTAATGCCTGTGTAAATACATGTATTTGCTGATTTTATGAATGACTGGTTTAGTAAAAAGGATATTGTAGCCAAGTGACATGAGTTGAGGATACTTCCCGAGTGGGAAGTTGTTGTCATCCAAAACAGAAAGCAAATAGAAAGTTAGCCTGTGTATTGTCTTTTTCAAAGGGGTGTAGCAGGAGCAGCTAAACAATTACACACCTCTACTGCCACAAGTCTTTCACCTCAATTTGATAGGATCCACTCAACAAACAAATATTTAAAGTCCTCATTATTTGACCCACAGGAAGTATTATATTGCTACCACATTACAAAGAAGGAAACTTTGAGATGAAATCTATTGACTGTGGGGAACTGGTTTGTGGTTTTGTAGCTCATCGTAAGGCAGGCATGCGTTGTATTGCCTCTTGACATTCCAGCAGGGCATGTTATAATTTGTAACTCATATGACATCATGTGGGAATCCCCTCACCAATAAAGCCTCACTGTGTAAACGTGTGACCGTAACTGTAATGTGATAGTAGGTAGAAATGATAGAAGAGCGCAAACACACAAAACACACAGTCAATTGTAGTGCTCAATCAATGCTCTCTGCTTTACCATAGCTCTCTTAAGTTTACTAACTAGTATACATTTTACATTAAAACCACAAAGTGTAGCCTCAAAATTGCCTTACAGTTCCATCAGCACCCCTATGTGTTTGTCAAATTCTACATAAGCTCTCACAACAGTAGTACTTAATGCAAAGAGTTGTCATATTAGATTGGGAAATTACTATAGTATCGGTGCTGGTTTAACAGACAGACAGTCCCGGCCAATTAACACTGAAGAAGACATGGTGGCTGTTTATTTTAGCCTCCCGGTAAATCAAGAATTCAATGGTTAGTCATGTGACTTTTATGATCCATCTGGTATCGCTTTCCCTGTAACTAAACAACATGCACAGTACAGTACTATGGGTAATGAGAAGGCTCTTGGGAATTCCCTTAGATGTGCTTTCTGTTGATACTGCTGATCATTACGTAGCACGGCAGTGGTGGTTTCCCTGTATGGAAGGTGTTTTTGTTGCAAAGCACTTGATATTCTGTGAATTTGTGTTTTAAGAACAAAGTTTAAGTGCAAGAAGCTTTTCTCAAAAGAGTGAAAATAGCCTGTCTCATAATTTCTAGACTGTGAATGTACTGTATGTATGAGTAAAGAAGGCATGTGATACATTTTGTACTTGGCAGACAGCTTTTGTTGGCCCTTTCCTTATACTGTTACACTACAGCTTTTTTCTGCGTAAAGCACTTTATTATAAGTATAAATAAAGGTGCCTTGCCTTGCCTACAGCCTCCAACAATAACTATTCAGATGTTGTTTCCTTGTCTTGGAGTTACCTGAGATTCTATGTCTAGCTAAGTGCTTGCTTTAACTGATACTTTCAGCACTTGGTTTCTATAATACCACAAACAATATAGTATAATACTAGAAGGCACTGTCTGAAGTGGAAAGGCAGGCTTCTGGAGCAGGTAGAGGAAGAGTTTGATAATAATCACTGTGACTTTCCTTTATCTTGGTAACACTGTTTGGATGTTTCCTTTCAGGATGACTGCATGTCATGCTATGCATGACTGACTGTGAAGGGCCAGTAATACATTTCAGATGAGATGGGATTTTGTTTGTAGATAGATTCGAGACACACATCATGTTAACTGTATAAACCCAGATTCCACAAACAAGACAATTTTCAAAGTATATCAATTTAAAAACATGTCAGGAGTAGTTTGAGTAGGAACTGGTAGGGCGTGTTTTCTATTGCAGCCACCCAGGTGGCTATTACAACTAACTTTAAAAGTCAAAAATAAATTTAGATTTCTGAAAGATTTGGAGAAAATGGCCTAGGATTCTGGATTCAATCCTATTACAGTGTTAAACTTGTTTGTCTTTTCAACAGGCCTCACATTGCAACACCCAATATTTCCTGTAAGTACTCCTGCCATTTTCTATTACCTGATTGAAACGTCAGCAGTACATATTGCAATGCTGTGACTCATTTGGAGTCAATTTTAAAATTGTCTGCATTCTACATCTACTATGTTTAAACTGCCTCTTCATTCAAGTCTTACTGTAAGCCAGCCACAAAGGATTGTCAGGAAACAACCAAAAATATCCATTCAATACTGTTTGTGACCCTGCATCACTCAGTGGAGTTATTGCTGCCTGTGTCAAGGGTCATCAACTAAAGCTCCAGAAAGCATGACAGCAACATGGAACCAAAGTATATAAAGGAGCAAGGATACTAAGAATTTAGAGTTAAATTTATTCCATTTATTTATTTACAAGTATTTTTTTATTCTTATGACTTCGCACTGCTGAACTCTCTGGGCACCAGGCCAGGGGAATTTAAGTATTACGTATTGCTATCTGTCAAATTGTATGCAGACATCTTTGTGTCACTGTAATGCATTATCTGAGTAAACATGTAAACAATTAGTTACGTTTCCTCATGTCTTTCAAGAAACCCAAGGCTTTCCTTCAGGCTGTTGGCTCTGGTTGGGACTTTGACGTGGCATTTTCTCGTCACAGGTGAGCATATCAGTGCACCAGCAACACACCTTGGTAATCTCACAACACTGAAGGCTATAGTGCGTAGTTTCTGTTACCCCCATGAGCAATTCTAAATAATTACAGCAACACTGTCGCCGCATCCAAATGACACAAGCCTTCGGTGATTGCGCACCACCTCCACCCAAGCTTTAAACACTAAAACCTCAATGGGGTGGCCAAAGACACAAAAGGTGACATGAAAAACTCACTGTAACGTCACTTTTGATATAGTGACCTTTAGATTATGTAAAACATGAAGGGACACTACTAGTTGTGTACTTTACACAAAAAACAAAAGGGCAAATAGGCTAAAGAGGAACTGAGATTTGTCTTCTACGTCATAAGAGAGGAGCTTTCAAAAAGACTAAACAAATACCCCTGACGTTCACATCCACCCACAGCCTAAACTAAGAACTGTTTACTCAACGTATACTGCTTAGGTTTAAGTATATAAGGGCTATTTGACCACTTAATGTACACGTCCTGTTACTGAACACTGCTAAGAAGTGTGACTGTGTGTGTGTGTGTGGGGGGCGGGGTATATGTATGTATTTATGTACAGTACCTACAGTATGTACGTATATATGAATCTAAATTTCAATAGGAGTATTCCTGGTAAAATAAAGGTTAAATAAAGTCAAATCATGAGGATGTCAAATCATATTGTTAATGATTTTACTAAATTACACAAAGCATGATGGTTTGCAAACAACTTTTGTCCCCTACTGATTTGATTTTTGTTTCTCATATTACACTTCATTCACATACCTTAAGATTTTAAATCCACAACTGCTTAATTGTGGATTTGAAATCTAAATGTATGTGAATGAAGTGTAATGTGAGAAACAAAAATAAAATCAATAGGGGACAAAAGTTGTTTTTAGTATTACTCAGTGTACAATACAAAATTGCTACCTAGATGTTTTGTGAAATACAATATTGACTATAATTTAAATATATTATTCCTCAAAACAATTTCATTTCCCAACATGCTCTAACATATTACTCTCACTTACTTTTGTTTTCGCAGAAGGTGCTGGTCCAATTGAGCTCAGAGGGGAGGTTGGTGGAAGTGTGACCTTTTCCTGCCCCGTTGCAAAACAAAAATTGAAATTTGTGTACTTTCAGAGGGGCGAGATATTTGTCAATGGCTACTATGAATCAAAAAATACAACACAGCTGGCATGGAAGAACACAAGAGTGGATGATGACAAGACAACTATGCACATGTACCATTTGAACATCTCACATCATGGTGAATATCAGTGCCATTTCCAGTACAGTGACAATAGTGGAGCTCAAAAACAAGTCATACATCTCAGTCTCACAGGTATGTATGAGTGTGTTGACATTTAAATATGTATTTGATTGTTTGAGTTTTTGTTTCTAACCAGAAAAATACTGTGTATGCTGCTGTGGCCCATGTGGTAGCAGTCTACATGTCCTTGGAACCCCCAGAATTGCTGCGCCATCGGTGTGTGAATGTGTGTGAATGTTTACCTGATAAGCAGGTGGCAGCAGCCTTGGCCACCAGTGTATGAATGTGTGATTTGGGTAAATGGTGCCTGTAGTGCGTAAAGTACTGAGTAGTTGTTTGAATCAAATATAGATATATAGACAAGAAAAGTGCAATATAAATGCAGTCCATTTACCATTTACAGACAGTATTCTGAAATAGGCAGTCAAATTATTTCTAACATCCTAGGTGAAGAATAGTTTTTCCTCCTGAAAGTAGTGCCAAATTAATTAATGAGACAAAGTCTTTATCTGGGTTAGCACTTATCAAAATACCTGCGCAATCGCAGATTTTTGAACTATTCTACCATAGAGATTTTTTACAATTGGAATGACAACTCCAAGTCAATGCCATAGAGCCCTAGAGACAGATTTGAACACAGGAGTAGGCCATGCACATGACCTTGCCAGCTAGGTCTACAGGAAATCCGTTGCAATGCAGGTAATGCAGGTATATATAAACCTTGATTGTACGGTCAAATACAGTCGTTAAAGCAGGATATGTTGTTTTATGTAAAGGAAATCTTATATATAGACCAATTTCTAACGTCTATTCCCAGGCCTATTTATTTAGGGTTGGAGCAGTCAGGAGTCCATTCCAGCATGTCTTTTAACTGACAGGACTTAACTCTACTAATTCCCTTCAACATAATTCTCAAAAAAATCTTTGCTAATCCATCACTCTCTCACTAAAGGTGATTTGTCTGGGATCTTGGATATAGGGAGGCTCTATGAAAACCCCTTCTATCATTAAAAAGATGAATGGTCTGTTTAAACATGGCCATATTCAGAACCCTTGACATGCTGGAAACTGAACCTACTGCCTTCTGACAGTGCTTTTTTTCCTCTGTCCGTCTGTCCTAGCCAACTACAGTAAACCTGCGCTCTCAGTGCACTGCAGTGATGACAACCATCGCTATAGTTGCCTAGTGACATGTGCTTCACATTATGGGTACCCGAGCAAAAAGGTGAAGTGGAACGAACCAGCGATTCAAATGTGGAAGGTTTTGAACAGCAGTGAAATTAGCGATCCAAAAACCATGATGGTCAACAGCTCAAGCACTGCATACTTCAACTGCTCCAATGGAAAGACTTCAGTCAGGTGCTCTGTGGGCGACGTCAGCTCAGACATGGTCTCAATCTGTGAGTAATGAAACTTCAAAAAGACCAGTCCCAATGGTTTCTCCACCAAAATATTTTGTTATGCTTTCAACCCAATGGGCAAGTTTTGGGAAGTGTGAAAGGCGTAGAAAACCACTTGGCATAGATCCTCTTTTGATGGCTACTGCTTAAGGAATATGTGAGGGAAATTTTTTATATCCTGTTCATATTTGACTTTCACGGAAGAGTTCAAAATTTCTTTAAATACTTTAAAGCTCAAACAAGACAAGCCGACAGATCTGTGAGAATGTGGTTAGGCACAGCTGTACTTTGAGCACATGATGATGTTTAGCACGTGTATTGTTTACCGTGTTCACCATCTTAGTTTAGCATGGTAGCATGCTAACATTTACTAACTATCAATAATACAAAGCACACATGCTGCTGGATCACACATATCTGGCTTTCTCATTTCTCATAATTGTTGTGCCTTAGACTAATCAAATACAAACGTTCTCTTAATTAACATATACTTATGTACTACATATAAAGATTGTTTTATGAATTGAGAATGTGAGAACTTGGCACTTTCTTGTTGCCGATGAGCATATCAGTGCATCAACAACACACCATCTCGGTTTTACAGTGTAACCTGTTGTTTATCTAAGGAATAAGTACTAGTGATATCACAACATTTAAAGCTATAGTGTGTAGTTTCTGTTACCCCCATGAGCAATTCTAAATAATGACAACAACACTGTCGCCGCATCCACATGACACAAGCCTTCGGTAATTGCACACCACCTCCACTCTAGCTTTAACCACTGAAACCTCAATGGGGTGGCCAAAGACACACAAGGTGACATGAAAAGTGAAATCTTTAGCTCACTTTAACGTCACTTTTGATATAGTGACCTTTAGATTATGTAAAACATGAAGGGACACTACTAGTTGTGTATTTTACACAAAAAACAAAAGGGCAAATAGGCTAAAGAGGAACTGAGATTTGTCTACTACGTCATAAGAGAGGAGCTTTCAAAAAGCTTAAACAAAAAACCCTGAAGTTCACATCAACCCACAGCCTAAACTAAGAACTGTTTACTCAACGTATACTGCTTAGGTTTAAGTATATAAGGGCTATTTGACCACTTAATGTACACGTCCGGTTAATGAACACTGCTGATAGTGTGACTGTGTGTATGTGTGTACAGTACCTAGAGTATGTACGTATATATGTATTTAAAGCTCAATAGGATTATTCCTGGTAAAATAAAGGTAAAATAAATTAAATGAATTTCAGTAAGTCAAACCATATGATGCCAAATCATATTGTTAATGGTTTTACTAAATTACATAAAGCAGGATGGTTTGCAAACAACTTTTGTTCCCTACTGATTTTATTTTTGTTTCTTGTATTACACTTCATTCACATACCTTTAGATTTTTAAATCCACAGCTGCCTAATTGTGGATTTGATGAATTGGGAATGTGAGGAATGTGGCAATTCTTCTGCACTATAGAGCTCCATTATTGTTCAAAAACTATTAATTTGGGCGCCTGGGTAGCTCACCTGGTAGAGCGTGCGGCCGCGTGCCCATAGACAGGGGCACAGTCCTCAACGCAGCGGCCCCAGGTTTGACTCTGAGCTGTGGTCTTTTGCTGCATATCATTTCCTTCTCGCTACCCTTTCATGTATAAGCTTTCCTGTCATAATAATGCCCTAAAACAATGCCACAAAAAACTATTCAGTAAGTAAACGGTTGCAACCATGGACATAGGCACTGTCTTTAATATTGAGTCAATCTCACATACTCATCCTGCTGCAGTAAATACTTACTAGCACATCAAATGTGTATTAATCCGCACCTTAAAAAGTTCCCAACGAATGCAAAATTTACTCCTGTTATATAATATTTGAATAGATCTCTCAAAAAATTCAGCTACACGTTTGTGATTTGCCTATAAAGATGTAAATCTTCAATAGCAGCAAATGTGTTTGAAGCTAAGAGCCACAGGCAAGGTAGTGAAAATGTTGCGAGAAGGACTCACACCTTTTTCACAGAAGACATTTTTGACTTGACATTAAAACCACATCTGAAATGGATAACCTTAATAAAGTGTCCCAGTAAGCAATTTCATCGAGTCAGCATGCACAATACCAGGGCCTCTCTTAAGTGGAATGCAGCCATCATTAATGGTTTTAAATACACCTGTGCTTTTCTTAATATGACATGTCAATATGTCTGCCGTGAAAAAGGTATATTGTCGGTTTTGGTCTTTTAATGGGATTTTTTGACAACAAGAAAAAATACAACATGTTGGTTATGGTATAAACGCATCTGTTCTAGTTAATATGCTTTTGAGACTGATAAACATTGTTCTCATCTGCAGGTTCACCCAGGGATCCCCCACCTGTTTTTCACAATCTTGTGATTATAGCCATCCTTGCAACAATGGGTATCAGTATTATATTGATATTGCTGCTGTACTGGAGATGCAAGAAGGGACAGAGAGGTAAGGACAGATATTAAGTTTGTCGCAATGTAGCAGTTTTTTACACATTTGCATATATGTTTGTAAAAATACACAGAAGTATGAATGACTAAGTACTGGGCATAACACAGCAGCTTCTATGTTGGTTTCCAGGAGCGGCAGCAGTAGATTTTATGCTAATACATGGAGATGTGAGGAAATGTGAGGAGTAAGTGGATATTTACAATTACCTTATAAATATTTGTGTGTGTGTATGTGTGAGTGCGTACACACACACACACACACACTATATATATATATATATATATATATATATGATGAGGAACAACTACAAAAAAATAATTGCTGCAGTTCATGAATTCCCAGTTGCCAGATTCCTAAAATGTTCTTTGTAACTTTGGTAAATTGTATCAAAATATTGTAATGACTGACCTTATACATCCCTTTCCCTTTCTTTCTGTTTTTCAATTTCCCCAGGGAGGCAACAGTCCACAATGAAAAAAATGAAGCAACAGAGGCCTCTTGAGTGCCAAATTGGTGAAGATGAATGAACAACTTCTTCTTGGTTCTAGAATCTAGAACTAAAACTACATGTCATTCAAGTGTACGTTGCATTTGTGACTGACCAGCTGTATACGAGCCAGGAACTGCCAGAGTTGTCGGGGACTCATTGGCACTAGTCTGTGAATCAGAATCACTGGGGATTGCTGTCGACAATTCACAGACAATGACTTTTGTGTTTGTGTTTGAGGAAGTATTCCTTATGAGTATCACTTTACGGGTGATGTGCAGTGCGTCATTCAACTAAGAGTAGCTTACATCTCAAAAACAATAATAATAAAATAAAGACTTTTCCAATGATTGTGGTGAGATTGTTGTTGAATACTGGAAAACAGTATCTGTGGGGAGGAAAACGTCCCAGCACTAAGAGCAGTAAAAACGCTACGGGCAAAAGTATTATGCTGCAAGTTTCACTTTTGGACACTCTTCCATCTTTAAATACAGTAGGATATTGTCGTTGCACTTTCAAATTCCCCTTGTGTCTTTTCTTAAGCATAATACCATCTACAATGTTCTGTTGTATTTAGTGTTTTTATTTAATGCATATAATTGAACAGTCATGTTAGTCATATCATGCCAGTTTCCAATTCATTTTGTTTTGAAAGTGTTTGAAATGTACTGTGGTTCCCTTATTTTGTCTAGGGTATTCCTCTCCAATCAGAAATGATCATTGGCAAGGAAAATATGTGTTAATACAGAAGATGTGTATTTTTTTGCAATAGATTCCAGTGTTTTAGGAGGTAAAGTGCAATATTAAAGACAAGTGGAACAGGTTGTTTTCTTAATTAAATTGCTGTTACCCTTAAGACTGATATTTTGGTGTCTTAGCAATTTTGACATTTCTTTCTCAGGTGACTGTTCTCATGTAAAATGTTATTTTGCTATTTATTTTTATTATGTTTTTTCCTTAACATTAAATTGTGTGTTGTTTACCCTGTTTACACGTTATGGGTAATGTAGACTGTTATTCATCCTTCCTATTAATGAATAGGAATAGAATTAATGAATGAATTACCAACCATTTCGAAGGGCTGCTTCTGTTTCCTGCATCTGTAAGAAACACTCTTGTCAGACAGCTGTTTGCTTACTTTTTATGTTTATGTGGCATTTTACATACCTTCTCAATCCTGTCATATCATTTTTTTTTTATTCTTTGGTAACAAAATGTACAATGTGGGGCGACCTCTAGCTCACCCAGTAAGAGTGTTCGCCGCATATTCTGCAGCGGCTCGGGATTGAATCTTACCTTTTCTGCGTTTCATCCCCTCCATCTCTTTCCTCCTTTCATGTCTATCCACTGTTGCTTCATAATAAAGGGAAAAGCCCTAAAAAAAAATGTACAATGTATTAAAGTTGTAATTATACTTCTATTGTGTTTTGGAAAATAAAAATATGGTATTTAAACTGCTGCAGTGGATTGACAATATAGTATTTACACAATTTAAACAGTTGACTTGGGCTTTAAGTCACACAAACGGGTAGAAATAAAGGTGTCCCACATATCAATGCAATGCAGTTTTATTGCCAGTAGATGTCGTACCTGCACCAGAGTCAATTCAAATCACCTTTTGTCATGGCTGATTGATGTTTTGTGTACAACAACATCTAAATATATGTACCACATCCCTGGGACTAGTCACATTTCTGAGCTAGCCTGCATAAACGATTTCCTTTCCGCTGGCATTGACAATAAAACCTTGTTTATGCATTCAGGCATATGATATATGGTTTGTGCAGAGCATTGTGAGCACAATCCTTTTTAACAAGGATACATGATGTCCCTTTGACCTCAATGTGTGGTCACCTGCCAGGGGAAGGATGAGTTACCCTGCTTTACTGAAGGGGAAGAGAATAATATTTCAGGAAAAAGGAGATGATTATAGACTAGATGTGAGATGACATAAGACACATTCTCAAAACACAAGGATTACCTGCTTAACAAAGGACAGTGTTAACATTATAGATTTACACATCACAGTAATCTATCTTTCTGTATATACATCCACCACATCTCTCTTGCTCCCATTCTCTTTCTCCTTCACTGCAATTTTTATAACACACCTCCATTTCTCTTCCCTGCTTGCTTCATCTCTGTCTCATGAGTCACAGTGACAGGCTGTCAGTCCACCTCTCTGTCCTCTGTTTACATTGGGCAGCAGAGCAGCACCAGGCTGGTTGCACTTCAGGAATGCAACCCCCAAGGTCCCTGCCCTCCTCCTCCTCCTCTTATTCCCTTCTCCCCACATCTATCCTCTGCATCTTTTTCTTTCCCTCCTTTATTATTGTATTCCCTTTTTGAAATAACTCACTCCTTCCTCTTCCTTTCCTTCAGTTCCTTCTTCTGTTTTTCCCCCTCCGCTGTTCACCCCCCTCTAATCATCCTCCCCTCTGCCCCCCACACAAGTTCCCAATTTCTCCCTTTCTCTCCTCTTTTTTTACCCACGCTTTCTCTCCTCCGAACCTCCACTCCCCTATTTTCCTCGCCTTTTTCTATACCCTCTTTAAAATTCAGATAGCATTGTCCAAACTCACCCCCCCCCTCCATTCCCCTGTCATCATACCCTCTCCCCCCACTCCTCCCCATCCCCTGTCCTCCCTCATTCCTCTGCTGTCTAACCTAAACAAACCAGGGAAGACTTTCTTCTGTGGTGCCTGTAGCATGAAATACACCACGTCAGACTTGGTTTAAACATAAACATTAGTCAATTTAAAGGACTGGAAAAGGATATAAGGCGCTAAAGTTCAACGTGAGATAGAGCTACTAGGGAGCTATTAGGAAGTCTTAATGCTAAAACTTACCACTGAATATACATATATCAGCTCAGAGAACTGTATAATTTGGTGTGTATAGACAAAAGATTTTTTTTTTTTTAATGGGGCAACTGTATTAGAAAAAAACAGAAAAAACATTAAAAAGTGCCCTTTTCCATTGATTTGTTTGTTGAACAATAAAAACCTATAAATCACAAAATTAGTTTGGGCCACAAGAACTCCATTCACTAAGCCTTGGAAATAAAAGCTTTTATACCTTATACAATGAAGAAAGTCTTGGATTTGATTTGTATTTGTTGATTATGTTGTTAAATATTATTAGAGGATAGAAATACTTATATTTGTAACTTCAATTGACATTTTGTTTCCAAATGGAATTAATCATGCAACAATTACATGTATTGCCGGCTTGGGAATCAAGGCCAATAAAGTAGATCTAATTATTATGAACAATCTACGCACACTGTTCGGTTTTCCAGTGACGCAAGCAGCGTGTAATCTCCTGCTTATTGGAAATCCTTTTCAGTCAGAACACAGTTCTGTGGCATTTCTCAGCAAGCAGCGTGTGACCTCTGCCACACTGTTCTGCATGGCGTCCATACCAGGGGATTTATAACCAGATTATACTAGTTTTGAAAGTCAACTAGATTAGATTTAGGGAAGGGAGCCAAAGTACAAGACACCAAGAATTTCAATCTCTTGGTTTTAAAGGCGTCACAAAACATTTAAAACTTTGATTAAGTTGTTGAACTGTTTTTACATTTTAGCAGATACAAGCAACAGAATGAAGCAGATGGAGCAGCAGGTCAGAAGGTTCAGCTCTGGTGCTTCAGCGGAGTGATGATATTGTTGCTGTCACTGCAGAAACCTTCTCCCTGACCTCCAGAGACAGGAGAGGTGACCTGGAAGCATTTATCACCTCTGTGCTTTCTGACCCATGACCTGAGGCCTGAGATAGGGAAAAAGAACACCAGAGTGTAGCAAGGAGGAGATACAGAAAGGCATGGGGAAGAGGAGACCAATGCAACAATACATAAGTAGCTATTTGTTATAATACATTAGTAAAGCAGAACTGTTTATGTAGCTTGTGAGAGGAATGTGCATATTTCTGAAAGACTACTTGCTTTCTGCACTTTAAAGTTATAATGGCAGGTTTGTGGAACTGTTGGCAACCAGGGTGGATTTTGTGAATGTGCATCAATGGCAATATTTCTCTTGGTCAGAAGATGAAAAATTTGCCGGTGCATGATCTATGTGTGGTCCTGCTTTTAGTTAAGCCAAAAAAAATCAGTAGAGACTTGAAAGTGCCTAAAACCAGTTGGGAGAGAGAGGAGTGGTTGCTGGCTCAGAGACCATCAGAACTATTAACACCTCTCTGGTGATACACTAAAGGAGTTCTTGTCCAAGGTTTTTTTCAAGTGAGTTACAACTCAATACGTATACTTGTGTGTGTGTGTGTGTGTGTGTGTGTGTGTGTGTGTGTGTGTGTGTGTGTGTGTGTGTGTGTGTGTGTGTGTTGATGAGCGAAATCTGGGCAAACACTGACAAGTCACAAGAACTGCTTAAGATGTGACCTTTACGTTTGCACACAGACACCCTCAAACACATACACACACTCAGAGAATCTATCTGTCTATCTATAAAACTGTACATTAGACATTGTTCCGCTGCCTGAAAAACACTCAGACAGGTGATCATGTTAAAGCCAACTGTCTTGTGGGAGGATCGTATATGGGAGCCAACAAGAAGAACAGAAACCATCATGAGGGATTGGTGGGTAAGATGCCCAGTTGGCTGTGGATGGTTGGCAGCCTCATGTTTCTGCAGAGGCTGAACATCAAAGAACATCAAAAGTATTTCTAATGTGTTTCGTGAAAGACTGTAAGTGACGTCATGCTATAACATGTTTGGAACTTGAAACATTTTATCTTGCTACTTGCTGTTTCACACTACTTTTCTACTGTGTGATAACCAGGGACAGATATTTACATTTCACAGCCTACTCCTGTGTAGATTCCTCTAATATGACCTTATTTGGTTACTGTGAAATGTTATGTTACACAGCAGGCAACTCCTTAGCCATAAACTGCAGAGTCTTGGCTTGTTTGCTTTTCTCTTCATGAACGTTAATAAGGAAGTCATCAGTGTGTATCAAAAGGGACAGTGTGGATTAATGAAGACCAGACAATGAAAATGGATAAGATTAAGTAATCCAATGTACAATAAGTGGCCGTGAATAAAACGTGGCTAATTTGGGGTGTTTATTTTATTCTTCTGGTATATCATAAGAAATACACCATATTGTTAGAATCAACTCTTTTTCGATGGAAAATCAAACTATATCCTATGTCGGCAGATGAACAGTTTAACACATAAGCAAAATAGTATCAGGTATGTAGATGTTAGTGCAAGCAATTCTACAAGTATGTAAATTATGGCACAAAAAAATTATCAAGCCACTTTGGTGTGTGTGTGTTTGTTTGTGTCTGTGTGTGCATGAAATCTATCACCTCTGGCAATTGCTGTTGCAACAGCTGTGTGGCATTTATCCAATTATTTTCTGCATAACAGTTACACGTATATCTTTTGCATATCAGCTGCTGCAGGGTGAAAGGAGGTGTGCTTTGACTGAAGAGCTGTAGATGAAGGGGACGCAACTGAAACCAAGTAAAGACGTGAAGAAAAATGGCTGACATGCTGTGCAAGCTATGGATACTTGACACCAACAGGTCCCTGCGGCAACCTCCACTTAAATTTATCTCTAGACTCCAGACGTGGTGAGGGATTTGTGGAAGGACAGGGTGTACAGATGCTAATGTGGCTGAAATATAGAGACAAATGAATGCAGTTAATGTACAGTGGAGAATTTTTTTTTAGTATGTTTCCCACTGAGAAATTAACTGTGTATGAGCCTGCATGTGGAAGGTGCGTGTTTATGCATGTGTGTATTTGTGTGTGTAATAAGAGACACCTGAGACAGTTAGAAGGTCATTCCTGGAGTCTGGTCACATAGCTTTGATCATTTTCTCGTCGCCTCAGAAATAGACCAGAGAGGACGGGATGGGCACAAACTCTCTCTCTTTATGTGTGTGTATCCAAGGGAGAGAGCAAGCCCAACAGCCTGACAGGGAACCCGCACTTGTTTGTAGTGCAAAAGCCTGTGTGTGCATGACTGCACTAATGCATTTGCACTCATACCTTTGTCTGGCACTGCTTGCATTTGCTGTGTGAACAAATGCATGTGGGGACAGTGTGTGTGTGTGTGTGTGTGTGTGTGTGTGTGTGTGTGTGTGTGTGTGTGTGTGTGTGTGTGTGTGTGTGTGTGTGTGTGTGTGTGTGTGTGTGTGTGTGTGTGTGTGTGTGTGTGTGTGTGTGTGCGTGTGTGTGTGTACGTGCGTGCGTGCACTCATGTGAGTGTTAAGAGGTGTGATCGTGGTTTAAATTCTCAAGTTGTCAAACAGAAAATTCATGCTTGAGTCTCAGATTTTAAGAGCGAGCTGCACTACTGCAGTCATTATTAGACGTTTACATACACATTTCCAAGCAGATACACACAAAAGCAACCAAACACAATATATTTCAAAATAATACATAACACAATGTGTATGGGTTTAGAGAGAGATAGAGATACATTGTGAGTGTATGTTTACATTTAGTTTGAAATAATCAGAATAATACTCATAATTCTTCATAATTTTATTCTTTACACATCATTTTAGAGAATGCCATAGCATTTTTGAGCCATGGTATGCAGCATCAGGAGGATGTAATCTGATTTTTACGAGTTTGATTTAATTATGTTTGAAGTTACTTCGAAAGGCCCAGTTACATGCACAACATAAATCTGTTGATCAATTTCCATCACACTGACCATGAGTTTTTAATCGAGTGTGGTATTTTCACAAGGAGAACATGTTTACGAGGAGCAGAAGTAGATGCTGTGGAAAGAGATGCCCTCCTCTGTGTTTTGGTTTATGGAATTTGTACTTCAGCAAACCTTGTAAGGCAAGGATTCATTCAGTGCAGAGTTTGAAGTATTTAATTTGCCCCTAAAGCAGCACACATGTAGATGTGAATGACTCACCCTGCAGGGCACCAATCACAGTGAAAGAAAACCACGCAGCAGGCAAGAATAATTATTTTTCCTTCAAGAAAATAATTTGTGAGCAGTTTTCTGTGAACATGCAGCTGCACTCTCTAGAAAACGTAGGCATGGCAGATGACATCATTTAGTTAAAACATTACAGCTTAAAAGTGATTTTTAATATGATCGTTAATTCAGAATTTAAAAGACTAAAAAGGTGATTCTTTTTGCTCAATCTTGCAAACTTGAACTGGCTACAAATGACCTCCATGTGTCCTCACACAGAAGCAGACAGTGGTGAGCCAATTTATAGCTGACAACTAAATCCATAGATTGGTTTTCCTCCTCTGTTATATTAGTCTTTAGGCTAAGCACCACTGGTTGGCCCAAATGTAGAAAGCAACCGAGTGTAGTTGACTCATGTAATGGAGCCGTGCAGTCATTCAGGCACAGACATTGTTTTATAGTCTCATGTTTCATAGACTCTCCAGACATATAAGACCCCATCGTTATTTAAACAACTTGGTCTATAAATGATGCTGGTGCTTATCCTTTCAACACACACAACTGATCTGCACTATATCTTTGCTTGCTACCTCCACTGCACGGTTCCAAGAAAACTCCCTCCAGCTCATTCACATATCCAAATCCTTGATACGTACATGTTAACATGGTAACTCTTGGTAGATGAACATGCTACAATCAGCATGGTTCCAGCTCAGCTCAAAGAATAGCTTAGGCCCACAATAGAGACAGCTTAGACGTCAAGTATTTGACATAAAACAGAGCGTGACAAAGCTCTTTTAATGTATTAGTATTTCCTGTAGCATAAAACTTAGACCATAGTTTGCTATTTTTTGTCTCTGTGTAGGCTGCAAAGTTGTCCCTCAATTTTTTATCACCGCAACAGTTTTGTCTTTTGGTTTATTATTATCATTACAGTCCAGCGCAGCTATAGACTTTAAACTTGCTGATGTGATTTGAAAGAAAGTGAGACAGAGAAGGGGTGACAATGAATATGTTCCTTCTCACACCCCTCCTGTTATATTGAGAGCCTTTAAAGTACACCCTAAATACTACTCCATGTCATCTTTTTTCCTCTTGCTTTCTGAACTCACACCTTTGACACAGCTGCTTTTATTGAAGCTATCATGGAAATATTCAAGCTTATATTAAGAAATGTATATAAAAATGTAAGGTTCAAACAACTAGACTAATGAGCCAATCTTTTGTACAGCCTTTCACTGGCATACACAGGCAGATATTGTTAAAAAGACTATAAATATTGAAGTGCAATCATGGAAATATTTTTAGAGCTGGAAGTACCTGCTTAAAATAATGCTGGTGGGCTGGCCTACTCTGTAGCAACAGCAGTAAATAGTGCATGGCTATAAGTCACCAGTTACACCAGACGGGATGTCCAGGGCAGAGAAAAAAAAAAAAGTGTAAGATTAGATTGATGTTACCTCTGTGTTGTTCTGCACAGGGTTTCAACCAAACATGGTCTTTGTCAGAGCTAACTTTTGCTTGATGAGGGCTTTGGTCTTTTTTGGAGCTGTTACACAGAAAGGTCTACGCTTGTTTGAATAAATGCCCAGAAAAAAGGAGTATCTTTGTTTTAAACTCTGCACAGAGACCATGTTTGGTTGCATTTCAAAACATTGAGAGGCCCACAGGCCCCATCAATCCATTATAAAAGGTATTGCAGCATCTCATCTTTCTCATAGCAGAACAGAGTATGGTGGGGGGGGGGATGCAACGCATGCTTGGCCGACTCTCTCAAAAGTTCCACTGAAACAAATCACTGGAAGCAGAATAGACATTGTTAAAGTATGTTACCATGGGACACAGTTCAGCCTCCCCTTCCTGTTTCACAACTCCGAACATAGCTGAGAAATACGTACATTCAAACTGCACTCAAACAGCGCACAATCACTGAGGCTGGAGGGAAAAACAAACACTGAACACATATACACACACACACACACACACACACACACACACACACACACACACACACACGAGGGTCTGTGTAAAACAAAACATGTTTTATGCAAGGAGACCAGGGGAAATCAGAAGCCCTGAGGATGGGGAGGGAGATTGTGGTGGAAACGCAGAATTGATAATGAGAGAGGGGGGAATATCTGCAATATGTGTCTACGCTAAATCAGACTTCATGTTGCTTCTTTCACATCTGTGAACACACACAAGTCTCTAAAAAATGCATGTGGATGCAACATATCACACAGAATTGTAGTTGTTGGGAAAACTATGGTTAGAATTGGGGCTGCTAGGGAAATTAAGATGAAGAAAATTGGTTGGTTTTCCAATTTATGGATTTATATTGTGAATATGTAATATGAAAGCTGGTTTCAAGAGTAGAAAGAAATGTAACAGGAAGCCAGAACTGGGAGTGAGACAAATGTGCAGTCAGCTTATAAACAATAGTGGGCTTCCAACTGTGTCAAAGGTTTTCTATATAACAGCCTTGTTCAAATTAGGTGTGCTGTGCTTCTGTTCTATAAATCTAACAAAAATAATATTATTGCCCACACTATGATCCTGGACACAGCCCTGACAAGGATGCTGGTAATGGTTCCACCTTGTAAGTGGGAAATGTGGTCCTGTAAACACCTTCTGTAGCAGGAACTACCACAGAGGAGGTACTTTGCCCGGTGTTTATTTGTCTGTCTATGGCCAGATTTTGTCAACACAATATCGTCACAACCTTACAAGACACAGTCACAAACAATTAAAGGTGTGTGATTAAGATCAAAATGAAGGCAGAGTTGAAAGATAGGTGTGGTCCGAGCAAGAGTGCAGGAAGTTGGGGAGATAAGATGTTATGGCATCTCCAACAAGACAGTTTTGTCTCTTTATAGCCCCGTTTTTACTGCAGTATATGTTTTATACATAGGTTTTTAGATCTGTTCAAACTCATTTGGTCTGCTTTTGTAAAAAAAAAAAAATCTCCTTTCCCCAACTTCTCCCCTTTGTTATCATTCTTTTTATGTTTGAGGGGAGGTTGGGGAAATGAAAAATATGAACTGAATACCTTTCCACCAAATCAAATGTTGAGTGATTATGAGGCTAACATCTCTATTGAGCTGGGTTGTTTTTTTTCTAAGTGATGGACCACTGGAAGAGTGGCGGTAAGCAATTATTAAAGCATTATGTATCATCTACTGTAGTATCCCTTAACTGTACAGTTTGTGTTTTGTTTGTGAAGTTCTTTCTCCTGCTCCTCACAGACACACACACACAGACACACACGGTTGGAGAGTGTACATCAAATATGCATCAAAGGACCTTATTGATTTGTAGGATTGCAAGGGAGATGGGGGGAGATGGAGGGAGAAAAAGAGAAATAAATAAGTGTGAGCCTTTTTCGAATTCGAATTCTTTTCATAACCACATGCTTTTATCGTTGGCAGGGGAGCTCTGTTTGGTAAACACAATTGTCCAAAGAGCCAGAAAGTGAACTACCTGGCAGTGTTAAACCTAACAGATAAGAAGAACCCGCTGTATAAAATCAATAGAATTGTGCACAGACAACACAGTTTCACAGCAGTTTGTGAAATAGTGGTTGGCACAGAATAGGCAGTTAATGAGTACATGAGGAGAAGGACATAGTTGGTCTTTTAAACACATACAGGGGAGATCCTAGGATCAGACCTTTAGGGGGGCTCAGCCCCGATTGAGAATGTGACACGGGTACAGCGCCTTGCGAAAGTGTCAACCCCTTCCTGCTAAATCAGTAATTTCATTAGCCAATAATCTCTGAGCTGACTATTAAACAACAACTTCGGATAACATTTATTGACATTATAAAAACTATGATGGAACTAAACCTGACACTTTAAAAGACACGTGTCTCCATTTATGCAATTGTAACACTGTGATAATGATTAGAATGTTAGATGACCTAGAGGGTGTGCCAAACCACGGCAAATGCATTGTGAAATGTCAAAAGCATTTGTCGTCAATCAAAAACCAACCTGTTTTTTCCCCAAACACTTGAACGTCAATGTGAGGTTTCTGTGGGTTACTGCTGTTTTTCCAAACGTAATTTTAGAAAACCAAAAGGAGCTTAGAGCTGGAAAGTAAAACTGATGAAAAACTGAACTCTGAATCAGAATGACAATCACTCTTTTGTGTTGTTTTTGCCAGTACTCCTTTATAATAAGGAATAAATTGACTTTGAAACATACCCGACTCCACTGTCTGTGCGCCCCCCTGTCTGTCTAAACTGCCCTACTCACCCCGCCTCCTACAATTACCCCCTCCTTCCCAGCTCTTCCACTCAGGCAACCTCTTTGCCCTCTTGTATCCGGCCATTTAGCGTGACAATCCATTATTTTGACGGCTCCCAGAGAAAGAAAGAAAGAGAGACAAAGAGACAGAAAGACGGGGGTTACTTTGACTTTCAGACATGGGCCCCAATTTTCTTTGTCTTTCCCCTTCTTTCCTTCATCCTTGCCTTCGTCTTCATACTCTCTCCCCTTTTCTCTTCATCTACCCGCTCAACTTCACTTTTACCTCCTATTTAGAGTTCCTCCTTCTGCACTTATTTTTCCAGTACCATATCCACTCTCACCCCCTCTTACTCCCTATGTCTTTTTCTTTCCTCCCCCTTATTCTCCCTCCAGACCTACTTTACCCCCTAACTCCAACCCCTGCAACCACTCTACACCCTGCCGACTTTTTAGCCTGCTTTGTTGCTGGCAGCCTTTGGGGAACCTGATAAGGTCTATAGAAAGAGAGGAGCCAGGGTTTAAAATGTCTCAAGTCGACCCCCTCCTAACAGCCTCCACTTATATCAACCGCGCACTCACCCCACCCAAACATTTCCCCCAATCAGGCTTCAAGCACCCTGACCCCTTTAGCACCCTCCATCACCACTTTCAACTGCATCTCTGGCTCAACATCCTTTCCCACCAACATCACGGCTTGTTGCAAACTCAAAACAAATGGCTCTCCCCTTTTATTTGATGTTTTTTACATAACATCTACATTAAGGTATCTAGATGGTGCCACACTTATGCAGAGGTAATAGCAGTTTACATGCTGTATAATAATGTAATTGTAATTTAAGGCAATACTCTGCGTATTGTATTAATGGACTAATGTCATGTAAACACTTTAACCAAGTTATTTTACTTGCTTTATGGTCATAATGGCAGTAAGCACAACTTGATTATCCAAACTGGGTTACATGTCGAAGTTTTGAATTACTCTCATTGTGCATGCAGTGTGTTCTGTTTAATGGTGTTTGGATTCTGTGCATTGTGTCACAAAGGACGCAGACTCAATCAGATGCAAAGAAGAACCATGAGTAGAAGCAGAAGTACAATAGATCATGTATGTGGTAATAACACACGTAAGTTAAAGGTTTTGGTAAAATAAATATGTACACACTATAATGTAGTTGTAAGCAGATTTAAGTGTTTATTAATGTACTGGTCAACAACTATAAATCCTGAAAGTATTTGTGATTAAGTGGAAGAGTAAAATAAAATCCAGTTTAAGGATTATTATTGTTAATTGCATAAACCTGGGCCTTATCACATGGTTTCATGACTTTAGGACAATAATGTGAGAAAAATAAAAAGTTAAGAACCCTTTCCTTTCCTCTAAACTGTTCTCACTCCTCATACAAAACAGAAAACCCCCCAAACTCTTACGCTATTTCCCCATGGACTCTGTAAAATGTGTGTCAGGGCCTTAGAAGTGTGGCCAAGGCAAACACCTGGCACGGCGCAGCGATCTGCTACATTTCACCTTCTACCACAGAAATATGCACACGGGGAGTTCATGCGCACAGACATAAGATCATAACACAGTGCAACCTAAGACAGTGTGTGCTCACATTAATTCACAGAGAGCAGATGCTGGTAAATGCAATAACCTTCACTCACTCACACACTCACACACTCACACACACACACAGTCAAACAGTCGCTATGACGGAGGGAGAAACAAGTGAAACGTGAGCTTCACCCCCCTTCTCTCTTTCCGTCTCTCTCTCTGGTGGTGTGTCATGTTTCGGGGGGATAATAGGTGTCATGGTGAGACCCCTTTGGTCTCAGCGCTCTGGGGGACTCTAATGACACAGACACACACACGCATAAATGTGCACACAGACACACACACGCATAAATGTGCACACATACACACATTCAACCATGTGAGCACAAGCAGCTCATTCTCTGGACCATGGGAACCACATTTGACTCTCAACTCCTCTCACCTTTCTCTACCTCCATCAGTTTCTTTCTTTTTCTCCTTCACTTTTTCTTTCCTCCTCTCTGCTTTTATCTCATAAAAACATTGATCTGCTTCATTTATGAAACACTGTTACCTTGGGTGATCAAACAAGTAGCTCACAATTAAATTATTATTTTTTGTCACAATTTGTTTCTAACCTTCAGTTTCTTTCAAAACTGAGACCAAAGTTAACTTTTTATTAAGTAATTATTGGGTCACTGTGCAGCAATAGTAACAATAAATCAGAATAACCCATAAGCCAATTTCCAATGTTTAATTTGATCCATATACATGTTTATTTAAAAAAATACACCCATGACGCTGTCACAGAATAAGGGCAGAATTAAAAGCTAATTCCTATTTATTATAACTTGAATCTCATTTTGTAGTTTTGGACTGAGTTCTCTAATAAAATACTCAATTCACATTTTTCACAGGGTTACACAAAAATACAATTGACCATGTGGTTATTTCAAAGATTTTGGCCATATTGCCCAGCCCTAGTGTTGCCCCTTGTTTCCGGTCTTAAAGTTAAGCTAATCAGCTGCCACCTGTAGATTCACATTTCATATTTAAATTAAGTGTACTTCCACAAATGTTGAACTGTGCCTTTAACCTACCACAGTTGTTTGCGCACACACATTTCCAGTGCAGTAAGGAATTTTCACGGATAAAATGAGTGCACTCACTTTCAACTGCACCCCCAAACAAAGTTGTTTAGACAATCTGGCTAAACTGCTGTTCTGACACTTCTTTTCAATGCCAGACTCAGTTGTCACCATGAAGCCAGATCTCTCCAATTACTTTGGTGAACACAGTGATATCAAAACCAATTAAAACAATGGTCAAAGCTAAATCAAACCCACATCCCATGGTTTTTGCCTGTTAAAAGGAAGTTTTTCCTTGTAGCTGTCAGACTAAATGCATACTCTCTTTTTGTGGGGGGTGTTAGACCACACCATATAGTGTGGTCTAGATCCTACTCTATCTGTAAAGTGTCCTGTAATAACGTGTGTTATAATTTGAACCTACATACATAAAATTGAATTGAAATTTTCTGGAATCATCCTTAAAGTCTTTCTCTTCAGGATGACAGACACATGATGAACTACCATGAGCTACACCTGTATTAACTTTCATGTATTATATTACTTATCCTCTCTTTCTCTCTTCCTTTCTAAGAAGACAGCTCACAGCCACAAGGCAGAGAGGGATGAAAGGAGAAGAGGAGGAAAGTATTACTTTTTGTTAAGAACTGTGTTCTAATATGTGTTACGTTGCAGCAGGAAGTGTTGTGTTGTCTCCACCTCTCTCTCTATGTTTGAAGACTTTTTTTCATTGCAAAGAAGGCCCTTCGTCCTCTGTCAGTGAGATCATTAAGTGCCAGATTGAAATGATATGTGTGTGTGTGTGTGTGTGTGTGTGTGTGTGTGTGTGTGTGTGTGTGTGTGTGTGTGTGTGTGTGTGTGTGTGTGTGTGTGTGTGTGTGTGTGTGTGTGTGTGTGTGTGTGTGTGTGTTCTCTTTCAGTGGAGCCCAGTAAGAACCAGTTTGGATTTCCCTGATGGCCGAGTCGTTTCTAGAAGATCTTAATTCTTGCCTTTACCCGATTAGCAGTCAGGGCCCCGGTCTGAAAGACATTTTGTAGATGCTCCAGTTTCTGTTCTACGCCTCCTTAGATTGAGCTAACAATATAAGATCATCTGCAAAAAGTAGGCATTTCATTTCTGTATCAAACCGGGTGTCAAGTGGGTTTAGCGCACTGTGCTTATGCAAGGTACAGAGCGATCCCACTAGTCAAACAAAGACTTTGGTATCAAAGGCTCTCTGGTACGGTTTAACTGGGTCAAGTGTGAGTATGTCCGTAGTTAGTATGGATGCTCTCACATCCACGTTTTTACATTATTTTGGCTTAAGTGATGCCCAAAATGGCTTGAGTGCTGCACCTAAGCCTTACAATGGTAGGGAAAACCCTGCTATGTGGCTTATTAAGTAAAAACACATTAACATGTCATAATCATAAAGATATGAGCGACTACTTAGTAACTGCTCAGGTGTGATGTATCACCTTACCTTGGGTGCACACAACTAGACAACAAATGATTAAGTGATAGGTAATGAAAGGTTACTAGTTTGTGCCGAACGGCTCATAAAGAAAGCGATCGTTTAGATAATAATATGAGCTAACGACTCATTAATATAGTACTGACTTGTCTGTTATCTGGAAACTCATAAGTCCTTGAATCAAGTTATTCAACAACTATTCATTGACAATTAAATAAGAATTAGATTATTTCTGATGTCTTCCTCACTCGTTTTCAAATTCCTTAATAAAAACATTTAAATAAGAAATAAGCACCAAAGCCATCTCTGAATTTTGCCTTTACATTTTTGTTTCACATGTTTCTCTGGACAACACTACCAAATCTGTTATGTTTTTTAATTCTTTCTCAAAGAGGGGTAGAATACCATTTATAGACCAAAACGAGGCAAAAACAAGGAGTCAAAGAAAGAAAGCTAACCAGAAAAAGGAGAAAGAAACATGAGATCCAGAAAAATGCATCAACAATCAGAATGTAGGTACTACCTCTGAAACTAAAGTAATAGTCTAGTTTTATCGCCCACAGGGAATAGAAACTGTGGTCAGTTTGATTTCATGTCAGTCACGATAGATTTAAAATGTGACAAGTTTTCACAGAAAAAAAGTATTGAAACTTCCACAGAAGCTTCTCAAATTGCTCTTGTGGTATAATGTATTTCTCTGCAGTTAACCTGCATGTTCAGCATTTGCAAACAATAGTTTTACCAGATAATGGGTAAATATACTGTTTTCACCGTAAGTGATCAATATTATCTACCTGCATACATTTTTTTGTCAAATACGGTCCTTTTGTCCTTCCATGTTCTCAATAACCCATTTTTTTATTAATATCTTAAAGCTATGGCGTTTTTCCACTGTCTCTACTCCACTCGCCTCGACTCTACTTGCTTTTTTGGTTTTGTAAAAAAATAGAAGGACAGGGCATTGCAGCCGAGTCGAGTCGAGCCGGGTCAAGCAGGTACTGTTAATGGCAAAACACCATTATGGTGAGTAGTTTCTGTCTCACCAATGAGGAATTGTCACTGTCACTACACAACACTGTCGGTGCGTCCATGATACAGGCCTTCTGTGATCGCGCATGCTCCCCCAACCCTTCCTCCATGCAGTTGCTAGTAGCCAAGGAGGACAAGGAGGATTTAAAAACATGATTGACTCTTCAGAACAGGTCATTATCTTCACTTGAGTGTCTGCATGCAAAAGTTACCGTACAACACAATCTCAATGAAGAGAAATGAAGAGTCAGTTTTGTGGAGTCTTAATTAGCTTTGTAGCAACTCATTTGGCAATGACTTCAATGTAACCGACATTTATTAATATCAAAACGTTATGCACAAAAGTTAACAGTGCTTTTGACACAGTTTACGTCATTCAACTCTGCGTCTCACTGCTGTCTGTGCTGTATGTGTATATTGTATGTGTGTGCGTATGTGTGTTTTCATCCTAGCAACAGTTGTTTTGTTTTATTGTTATTTTATAACCTTATGTCATTTAATCGAAACACTGATGTGTGACTGGACATGTTAACACGGTTGCCCTCAAGACTAAACCATGGAGGCTTCTCCAAAAGTTACATAAAAAATGCAACACGCTAAATATTTGGCATGGCAACGAGGGTTTCAAATTCAAAGTTTCACTTAAACTGGCCACTGGACATTTTAAAACACAGCAAAAAAATTGTCATGATCCTGTTAAGATACAACATGTCTTGTCAAAATTTTGAATGTCAAGACACTAAAACGGAGACGTTAATAGCGGGTCAGAGGCCTAAAAAGATTTATCTGCATGTTTTGTCAAGAATTTCTTCAGACGCCTCTCTTCATCAGTGTTTTCATGCACTCTTGCACTACTCCTGCCAATTCTTGAGGTTTACAGGCAGACTAACCATGGTGTCATGTCTATAAAATAGGACAGCCGTACATCGTCAACACCTGGTGGGAGCAGGCGTCTGTTGAAAATTTGACAGACACGAGTAATGGGAACACACGTTCTGTTTAAAGTGGAAAAGATATAATTTACAACTCAACATGTAGTGTTTGAACACAGTGTTGAAATGCTGCTGGTGCTTCTGAGTTCCTAGTCAACACAGATTTTATTTTTTACCTGTCACCATAGAAGCCACGGTCATTTTTTTAAAACCTTTGTTGTCTTAAATTGTGCTTGATAGCCCTGAGATTAGAGGACAAAACTCTTAAGTGCTTTCCAAAGTCAGCAGGCAAACTCAACACCTCTCCCAATGCAACCGTGACACCAGCCATGACAACCATGACTTCCCTTTTTTCGGTACTCATGCAAACCTTTGCTATTTGTTCTTTCTGAGTGTGAGAGAGTGCAGGGGAAGGAACCCAAAGCACAGAAATGAGAGTAAATGAATAGGACATATTGTAGATGGAAAGACATAAAGATGGTTGTCAAACATAAATCGGCTTAGGGTGACAGTAAGAGTTTCCCTTCTCCCCATCTCATCCCAAAGTACGTATTTTGTATTCACTACAGGAGGTACAGTGAGGAACATGCCCCCTCACCGTTGTCTCTTTCCTTCTGCTTTCATTTCCTTCAATCATCCTCTCCCAAAGCCTCACCCCAAACAGGACCAGGACCAGCTGACCTGCCCCCTGACCCCTCTGCTGTTCACCACCCCCCACTGTATGCCACGGTGAAGCCTGAGGATTAGTCGCTATGGAAACAGTAGCCAATCTTGTCCTTCTGCTTTTGCTTCTGCTTTCTTAGTTCTTGAGAGTAGAAGCAAGTAGTTGACTTTGCAGTTTGAGAGATGAAACTTTGAGTTATTGGGAAAATGAATGCTTGCATAAGTGTGTGTGTGTGCATGCGTACGTGTGTAGGACAGGGAGTATGGAGGGGTAACCTATAGCCCCTGGATTATTGTAGAACCACTAGCAGTCTAATCATTCCCAGCAGAATTGGAAAACTAATACAGCGCGTGCGCGCACACGCGCACACACACACACACACACACACACACACACACACACACACACACACACACACCATTTCAGCTCTGTAATTTAATGTTTTTTATGAAGACATGTACTCCCACAATCATGCTACAAATTCCAGTCGTGGCCTTCACATATACACACCCACACACTAATACATACACACACATATATAGGCCCTGTATAAATAAGATTGACCCTGTACACTTGGGAGATTCTATCTATTAGAGGGGAGGGCAGATGGGAACATTCACATTTTTCCATCATATTTCTCTGACAAACTGGGGTGAACTTTTCAACCTTTTTACGAAATGAATCAATTGATGTTGTGGTCTGGCTTAAAGCAAATAATTAGTCCTAAAATTACTGCGTCCACACAAGGCCTTTTTAACTTGTTTGTATTGCGCTTGTCTGATGGAATTTACACATCTATTTTAATCAATTCAGCAGTCCAACAGATTGTGCAACGGCTTGCGTTTTACTCCTGCTGTACGTGCGTCAATGGCTTCAAGTTTTATTTTTTATTTTTTATGTTTACAACTACAGTTATTGTTATTTGGCTTGAGCTGCCAAAACGACCATCAGCTATAGTCAACAATACTGTGCCTAAACACATCCTGTTTAGACAGATGGCACAGTGATAGTTTAAAAAAAAATCACAAAAGCAAAGTGCATTTAAAAAATGTGGATAACTAATAAAAAGTTTCCATTTGTGAGCATGTCTGCATTAGTGGGGGTCACCATCATGGTGCCACTAAACCAAAACTGGCAGAAAATTCTGTCAATAGGTCAAATTTTAGTTCTAAGGTGTCTAATGTGAACTGTACAACACACCACCACATGCACGCAAACACTCTCACATGTGCCCACACATGCACATAGCATAGGTAACAGAGAGGGGCCAATGAGACTCTCTGTGGGATGAGTGCAGAATAAGGCTACGTTTAGACTACAGGCTTTAATGCTCAATTCCCATTTATTGACAGATCACATTTTTTTTTTGTCCACATTAGTTTTCTAAATGTGGCACACATCAGACTCAAGTATGAACTTGGCACCATCTGAAAATGACCCGCATGCGCAAAACAGTAATACAACATCACATGCTGCACCTTGTTTAACTGCTAATCAAAATAAACCCCTGGATGTATTAAGAGAACCAAGGAGACGTAATGTAATATGTTGTGCTACAAGCTTCCGCTAGCTACTAGCCAATAGCCGGCAGTTTGGAAACCGAGACATTATATTACATCCACGTTACAGCCCTTGGATGTATCATACGACAATACAAATGATGAATGTTGAATGATGAATGATGAATGTTTTCAGCTACTAATAAGGCATATGATGAAGGGATGCATGTGACTGTGGGTGAACAAAGGGCTTTGAGTGGAGGTGAGATGCGAAGTGTACATGGATTAGATTTATCTTGGATTAAGAAACTCATTTGTAAAGAACAACCATATGGTGGTCAACATTGTGTGAAGAAACCTCTGAATGTAGACACAATTCAAAGAAATTTGTTTTAAGCAACTACTAACTACAAATCTTTTTGGACAGAGCAACCACTGAGTGAGGAACAGACAGACAATCACACCAGAAATTGATAAACAGTTTGAAAAACAGAAGAGAAAACAGAAACAGGGCCAAAGGACAAATACTTATTACTTAAAGAGAGTTGCAGTGTTGTATACACAGACATTAGCAGTAACAGAAGATGGTAAGTAGAAAACATGATCTTTTGCCAAAATGGACGTATGCTATGTAGAGCAATAAAAAACATGAAATAAATTCTTCAGTCACCATCTGGAAAATCTCTCTCACTATGTCCATGTCATTGCTTAACAAGGGGAGAGGGAGTGGAAAAAAAAATCAAAAGAAAAAAATAAAGGATGAGGTCAAAAGGTTTTAGTTGGCCAGTGGCAGGAGTCAAAGGTTAAAACCAGACTGTATCCTGTCAACAAATAGCTGAAGTAGCCATCAGACAGTGTAGGAAAACCACCTCGTATTGTATATCCCTGGTCATTTAAAACAAACCTTCTGAAACACCACCTGTGCACCACAACCTACAAACTCCTTTAGTTTAGCTCCAGTAATTATGTAATGTGTTCTTTGGTTACTTGAAAGGTGCTATATAACGAAAAATCATTATCATTATTATAGAACTATGTTGTATTATCTTCTGTACAGGGCTCTTTGTGCCTTACATAAAAAATAACTGCACTTTTAAAGGTCCAATGCGTAGGAATTTCTCCCATCTAGCGTTGAAATCCTATATAGCAATCAACTCTCTCGCGCTACGCAGTTCAAAGTACGTAATACAGCTACGGTAGCCGTCACGCTTCAAAAAGCCAGTATTTTGCCATTTTTAATATCCATTAAAGAAGAAGACTCCTGTTCCTGAAATTTGGATTTTGAATACGTATGGTCTTCTTCAAACTTGCCGGGGCCGGGAACAGACAATACCCATAAGCAGCTTTAGCAGCACCTGTGAGTTTATCATGTGACAGCAAAAACACAAAAGGCGGAGCAGTGGGTCCTGTACGTCCCTTACTGGATAACGTATACAAGACGGCGCATGAATGTGGAGCGTCTACCCCAGTTCACATGAATGCAAATGTAAAATTTCAAGCCAAAAGGAATACTTTGAATTCATGGTGAGGGTACACACAAGTTAAAATATTAAAATTTACAAATAAGTTTGTGAACGGGCAACACCATTTTAATAATGAACAACTACACCTTACACACAGGACCTTTGAGTAATATGACCACCAAAAACCTTTTTTGTCATGTCAAAATTAACAAACAACTTTGTCTCCCTCCCTGGGTTTAACACAGGTCTGACAGTATTTATATGGGGTACGAGAGGGAAAACACAAGTTACTATTGTAACTAGAGGATTAGTAATAGGGTTACTAGAGGACTATATTTATATCCAGAGCTCTGGTAAACAGTTAGGAAAAAATGGAAATGGTTTTATATTCTGCACACATGGAGATATCTGTCATTTCAAACGGGTTGAATATGTCTGTAAGTAGATCAGCCTTCTTTTTTGAAAAAAGAAAAATCATTACACCATATATTGTGTGCAACTTGGACATTTTATGACTTTAGCTTAGGCAGTGACATTGAGGAAATTTCAACAAGGAAAAGATGCAGGACTAGTCCATCAGGGGACGAGCCCGGCTATCATTTACACATGACGTGACATCAGTGAGAGTTGACGTGAGGTATGAAAGGGGCTGGTGAAAGAGAGGACAGAGTTTCAGAGATGTATGTACCACAAGAGGGCCCTGTGTCCGTCACAAAAAGAGGACATGTTCACACAAAAGTCTCTCTACAATACGGGAGCTTTTCTCATCAAACACATGTAATGCCAGCTGAACAAGAGGCCCGACTAATCAATCGGGAGGTTGGTGTCCCTGCCTGTATGTCTGATCCAGGCCTGCTAATAGAGTGCCAGGAATCACTGGATTAACACGACAAAGACGTTCTCTGATCCTCAAAGAAAGACCAGTTAGAAAAGGTAGTGATTCTTAACCAGCTCACATTAAACCAGGCTGTGTTTCTATGGAGATGTTAAAATTGTGTTCTCCATGTAAAATTTTGGGTTTAAATGAGGGAACCCACTTTTTACCTGTCATATTGCTTGAGTTTAATTGGTACTAAAAAATGTCCCTCCATTTTTGTAATCTTTGTTATATCTTTTATAGGGACAATACACTTTGGTTAACTGGGAATGCTATCTGATTGGCTAATGTTAAGATATTGTTCATTGGCCAGTAAATTCTCCATCAAATACGTCAATACAGAACATGTGAAGGCAAGTGAAACGTGATACAGCTATTAAAAGGATTAAATGCTCATATAAATAAAGTATGACAGCAATAAACTAATTTTTAGTAATTAGAGTGCACCCATACAACACAATGAAGTGACATGACTTTGAAAACATTGCCTCCTTAATATCCTTTGACCACGTAAAACACACAGAAAATGTTCTTCAGTGTGATGTGCTTATAGTTATTAAGGAAAGTTCACTTCTGACACACATGGCCTCAACACACTCTCGGAGATCGTATGTTGTACGCAACATACACCTATGTGAAGTTGGTTGGTTTTAGTTCAATCTTCTTCTATCATCTTTGAAATTAAGTGTACATATTTGTGCGACACTGGATCTCTGCCTATTGGAACAAGAGGCAGAATGTTCAGCCTTGCTAAAAGCGATGACAAGCTGAAAAAGCAATAGTTGGGCAGAAAGAGAGACAGAAAGAGAGGGAGAGAAAGTGAGCGATAGCAGGAGACGACAGAAAGCGAGGCAGAGGCCTGTTTTTATTAGACCGTTTCTGGAAGCAACAAATGTTCCCTTAACTTTACGGGGGAAAATTCTCCCACAAAGATTTTTACAGACTATAGCACAGAAAAGGAAAGGAGAAGAGGAGAGCTCTAACCCATGTATGAGTTGGCATTTGTGAAAGCTAAACCATTCAAATAAGCTCTGTCCACAGCCCGTTTAGCCGGTACACATCACCAAAAGCTGACATGGAGTGTTTCATAGTTATGTCATGGAAATCAGCAGTAATCCAGTGTATGACTCTCCAAGCACAGATTTGTTACTATAACAACGGACTCATATGGCTAAACATTTCATATTATAGAGCTTTCCATGTTGTATAGCTGGGTGGCCTGCTCAGAGGCCATCTTGATGGTGGATGGATGGTGCAGTAGCAGCTGGATGGTCAGCCAAACAACACCAGCAAAAAGATGTTTACCCTATTATTGGTATTCCAAATATTTTGACATGAAAGATTGCTCATAGTAAGATCTTGCTAGAAAGTTCCCATAACACATCTTTTTTGTGTTCTACTGCATGTCCTAGGCTTTTTTGTCTCTACTATTAAAAAAAGATACACATATCCTTCACTAGCTCCTAAAGGTCAGGGAACAAGTGTGTTTCTCAACAGTCTATCCCCCTTCTCTTTTCAGCTCGTCCCTCATTCCTCCAATGGGGAGTTCCCCTGGGGACAGGTGTGTCACTCCCTTCATTCCACTCTATCCACCCCTCCCTGGCGCCAAGGGACAGGTGTGAGGTGTTCTGGCCTTGCAGTGACCTCCACACCTGGGGGGTAGTCAGGGGTCCCCTCCTCCTCCTCCCGCCATTCTTTTCCTCCTTCACCTATAGGCCTGCCTTCTTCCCTTCTCCCTCCAACCCAACCTGCTTCTCAGGAGGGAGTTTGGATCTTGAGGGGTTAAACAAGGGAGATAGTCGGGGAGATCACTTGGGCAAAAGATCAAGAATGACAAATATAGGGGGGTTGGGAGACAGGAAAATGCAAAGGAGTCAAACATCTCCCAGAGTAAATTTATGTAGTGTGTGAGTGAATAACAAAGCAAAGAGTCAGACAGAGTGGGACAGACATGTGATATGCCACAGCCCACCAGTTTTCTTTGTTCTGTCCCTCCAGCAACTGACAGACAGGACAATAGCACCTGGCACTGTTCCTTCTCTCTCTACCGCTCCTCCTCTCCTTTTCTTTCTGCATTCTCCTCATATCTCGCTTGCCGGTTCAATTCATTTCTCAAAGTCTCACCCTTGGACATGGGGGGAATTTTACATAAAGCCAACAGAGCCTCATAATCATGTGTTTTGGGTATTATGCGCTGGGATGACTCTCACCTCGAGTTTCCACTCTCAGTGCCTCGAGAAAACACAGGGCCAAATGTGAACCATGGGGGGGAAACACAGCATGGAGCATTGTGACTGCAGAGTCTAGAGGGTGCATGAGCATATTTCGTTCTAAAGCTAACAAACAAACACATACATCTACACCAATTACCCAGGTGTACCATGTGTAAAAGAAAATGGTCCAGGTATGCTCATTCTGTATTGTGTAATGTTGTCTTCACTCAGCTGTTACCCCTAACTTCTTAGGTGTTTAACTTCTGAATGGGTTTTAGGAAAAACATTTGCTTGCATGTGTTAGCTCCTGATTAATGTAACAGTGGATGTAGATTTTGTTTAAATAACTTACATTTAAAGCAGCAAATGCTCATAAGTGAGACAGTTTAACCCGTAAATAATTGGCTTTTTTCATGATAAATGAATTGATATTCAAATGTATTTATTATCGATCACCCTCACAATCAGCTATTTGTTGCAGTTCTTCAGATATGAGCCTTGCTATTCCCTTCATAGCAACTCCTTCCCTTTTATTAAAGTCATTCCTCTCTTCAGTGGATATCTTGCTGCACTTTGATTCACCCATTTCTAAAAGAATGGCCTTTCTGAAGTGTCTAAAATGGTTTAGTTTACTTTAAATAACCAGAAGCATTAATTCAGATTTTTTTTCTTTTTTCTTTCCCTCTTTGATTTTTTTATTGGTCTCTGTCTGAACTCTTCACCCCATGGTTGCACTTCTGACTCAGTCCCTGCTTTGCTTCCCCACGCAAAGCATACAAAGACTCATTGACACACTCATACACCTGCCCTATGTTCAAAGACAAACCCGCACATTAGTGTGTAGAAGAAGCCTGCTGTTCTGTTGCCTTAAACAAAGTCAGACCGACATTAAGGCATGTAACAGTCATTTAAATATATTATCTATGGGAGTAGGAGTTATCAAAATACTACATGTGCTTAAAAACTAAATATACTGTATAGCAGGCTGGAAAGAAACACTTAATGTATTGAGCAGGGGATATTGCGTAGGGAGTGGAAAGCAAGGTATGGAAGGGCCCCTTTCCACACTAACACTCCTGAGACCTATCCATTGTCCAGCTAACATCCTTTTTGTGTGTGTCAGTGTGTGTGTGTGTAACAGGATGTCCCTGACATCTCTGAAAAGCAACGTTACCTCCCTCCACACCCATTCCTGTGCATTGTTTCCTACAGAGAAGCCAGACGGACAGAGTAGTTTGTGTGTGTGTGTGTGTGTGTGTGTGTGTGTGTGTGTGTGTGTGTGTGCGAAAGAAACAAAGCAAAGATAGTAAAAAGGTGTGCATATAAAGAGAGCGAGAAGGAGTGCACATGGGATATTATTGTGCAGCAGAATGTGAGAGTTTGTTCTTAGACAGGGAGTCAGACGGGCAGACAGGGGGAGTCGGCCAGAGATGACAAAGGGACTGAAAGGAGGAGAGGAGAGATGGGGGGATAATGGGTGATAATGTGAGTAACAGGAGAGGAGCCAGTGAAAGAGATTATCTGATCTGACTGCTCTCCATACAGCAACGACACGGTGGGCACACACGCAGAAAAACACAGGCCAAACAGGAGAAGAGCGAGAAAACACACTGAGCCTTTTATTTCCCTTTGTCCCCAAACACCTTTCCTTGCTTAACATGTAGAAGGTGAGAAGCCAATTATTTTTCATCGTGTTGTAAAGAACAACAGTACATATCCATTATCCTAACTGACTGATGTTTTGGAGCCTGTCTTGGGATTTAAAGTCCCACACCACCACAAGAAAAACAAATGCATAGAAAAATGCATAGGATGATGAGGATAATAAGGATAGGATAGGATAATAATTTGTTATCCTACAAAGCCAATACTGTGATGCCACCACAATAGCATAATGAATGTGTAACAGTCACATAGAAACAGCCCCCCCCTCCAGGCACTCCTTTAACTAAGGATGGGATGGCCAAATGCTCAGCAATGCAGCGCTGCATCCTGCTACCTCAACAAGAAACATACTAAGGGTGAAGGCCTCCACATGGTCTTTTATGTACAAACGCAAGCCCCAGTGGACTGTTAGCCCAGTTTTATTTAAAGATACAATCTGAAAATGGCAAACAGTGCCACATTCCAACAATCATGCAAAAAGCAAAGTAGATGTTTGGCAGGCTACCCTGCTGATCCCACTGCACAGCAATATGGTTCCACATTTCCTTCATGGAATACTTAGACATTTTTAGAAATAGGCTTATTTGCTTTTTTGCCAAGAGTTAGATGAGAAGATTGATACCACTCTCTGTTTGTGCAGTAAATATGAAACTACAACCAGCAGCTGGTTAGCTTAGCTGAACTGAAAGACTGGAAGCAGGAAACAGCTTTCCTGGCTCTGGTCAGGTCAGGGTTGGACTAATATGTATAAGAGACTGCTCTGTAAAAAAATTTAATAATCTAATAAGTAGTCTGGCTCAACAGATGTACATTGCTGGGATAAAACCTGACATCTGGTCACGATGCATGAGAGACACGCTGGATTTCCCTCCCCTCTCTCTATCTCTGCTGTCAGGACTCAGGATGATTGGGATTGGTTTAAAGGAATTCAAACAAGCCAGATCATTTTTTTCCCATATACCAGAATAGACAGACGGTGTGGTCGGACTATACTTCATTGCTGACACAATGGTGTAGAGATGCAATGCGAGACTAGCTAATATGTGTGACCCACCGCAGTGTGGACAGTGATGTAACAAATGTCCATGTCTTAATATGGGGATTTTTGGAATAAGAAGAGCCCTGGCTTTGAAGGAAGAAGAAATTGTAGCTCTTCTCACAAGAAATGCCAAAACACAGACCAAACGGAAAAAAAATCACGAGTACTGTAACAACCTTTTAATGTACAGTAGATGAAGCTGGGGGGCAGCCCAACTATTTTTCTACCTGACTGTATTTAAACAGAGTGTATATGCATGACTTTAATCTTTAAAATCTAGAAGCTGAATGATGTAGTCTACATCTCTCTGACTGAGTTGAGATAGTAACAGCTCATCTAACACATAGTTAATCATTAAAAAGTGTTGAATCACAAATACTGATTGTTTAAGATTTTCTTGTTTGCTATAATTCTATGGAACGAGTTAACTTGGGAAACTTTATGGAAACATGCCTCGGAGGCAGAGGGCAGAGGTTGGCTAAAATAGGAACATATCATCGTAATTTGACCATGAGAACTTTTCCATGTGTGCTACAGTGTGCACTTGACTGTTTGGGTTGCTGAACACGTGTGTGTGTGTGTGTGTGCGTGAGCGTGTTTGCTTAATAGACAATGAGGGATGTGTATGATATTTCTCTGTATTTTCTTTCTTTGCTTTAACCTTGTTGACAGAAGTGCTTTTCCATTAAACTACCTCGCCTCTTTATCTTTCTTCTCCCTTTCTTTCGATCTATCTTCCCTCCTTTTTGTCTCTCCCTCTCTCTCTTTCCATTGCCCTTTACCAACTGTCTTTCTATTTTCCATCTCCCTCCATCTTACTCTGCTGTCATTAATCTCACCTCTCCATCTTTCTACAACCTTGGTCCCTTCATACTACCTCCCCTCACACTGCGCCCATCTAATTTCACTCTCCTTCTGCTTTCACTCCTCCCCCTTCTTTCTCACTGTACATTTTCAGGCCTTGTATGTGCTGACAACCCCAATGAGGTGGTCCACTGGCAGACATCCGAAAAATGTACCTGTGTAATTATTACCACTCCTTTAGAGACACAGACAGAGAGCAATGGAGAGGGAAAAAACATGAAATTCCACAATGGAGAAACATGTGTTTAGAGTTTCAACACTTAACACTTAAAGTCAAACCCAGCACAGAGAGTGTGATATAAGTTTTAGTCATATGCACGTGTTTGATTGTGTATCCGGAAAATGCCTGCAGCCCATGTAAAAGCATGCAATGCTCAGAGAAAATAAGATAAAGGTGACCAAAATCAAGACTACTTGTGTGCTGATGCAAGACTACTGTAGGTTGTTATATTATCTGTCTGTGCATGCAACTGTTTGTGTGTCATGGCGTAATGTCCTGCCTTTAAGCGATTGTCTCCTAGAAAGGTTTGTAGTGTCACAAAACAAAGGAAAAGATGGCATCTCAGCGGAAATGTGTGTGTGTGTGTGTGTGTGTGTGTGTGTTACATCTGTGTGAGAGAGTGTATGGGAGTGAAACAAAGACTGAGGATATCATATCATATACAGCCATTGTCTGTCAGAAAGGTTTATATTGTTAACCGTGCCAACATAAGAGAATAAGGGTCATCGTCAGCGGAAGTGTGTGTTTGTGTGTGTGTGTGATTGTGTGTGTGTGAGAGACTCCTGTGACATATGACGTAACCTCATAAAGAGTAAATAAGAATGACAATTCCATACCTAGAACATCATATCCAACAGTATTGCCCTTCACCAACTCTTTTTTTCTTTCTTGGGCATTTTTAGGAATTTTCACAGGACAGATTAAGACAAGAAAGGCAAGACAGAGGAATAACACACAGCAAAGGACCACTGGTCAGAGTCAAACCCTCGGCCGCTGCATCGAGGAGTAAACCTCTACATATGTCTGGTTGTCTACTTAATGAGCTAACCTGGCCACCCCTTTCAATGACTCTTTCCATAATTAACTGATGTACAATCCAGAGAGCATACAATCATGGGGGAATTAACAGCACTATACAAGGGAAATTAAAAAGTTGCGCAAGCTATTGTGATTGACTAGCGCTAGGCTTGTTTGTTTCCAGCCGGCTGGCCACCTACAGTAGGTAAGTTTCCATTCACTTGTCAATTGAATTATCTGAAGTTCGGTTAAAGAACTCATGCGAATAAAGCTGGTGAAAGTGTGTTTCCATCCAACGGCTTTAAAACGAATAAAAACCTGTTGCGTAATGACGTCACATGCTGTTTTGCGGTCAAATTGGTGTATGACATTGATTTTAGACATTTTAAGGTGTTTCCATTCATTTTCGCACAGAATCACACATCACTCAAGCAAACTTTTGCAGACAAAGATTTTCTAGACAAAATAGATTGCGCTGTCTACCAACAAATGATCAATATTGCACAAGTTGTATTGCTTATGTGCCAGTTAATAGCAACATATCAAGAAAACGATGACGCTATCAACAGGTTGTTTTATTTTCCCAACAGCACCGCTGCGAGACAACTCTTGTTGCGAAATGTCTCGCTGTTTGAGTGCCTTCCGTTTACTCCGGAGGACGTCCCACGGCTTGTCCTAACCTTTGTTGGTCATTTCCTTTGTGAGTTTCTGATAAATTAAATTAAAAAAGTAATTTGAAAGTATTTCCTTTCAGTCGATACTCATGAAATTTCATCAAATTTTACTGTTTCCGTAATGCATTTTTCATTCAATGGCTGGTACCAGCCAAACATGGCTGGTACCACCAGGCTTAGGACCACATATTTCATGAAGATGCAGGGATACATTTAGCTTCTTTGTAAATATTACATTGTCTAGGTTTCATTATTCTATCAGTTGCTGCTATCAACAAAGTTAGACTTTAAGTCCAACCAATACTTTAAATCTAAAGCCTGTCCTTTTCAATCTATCATATTATTTTGGCTCTGACATGTAACAACTTCAAGAGGTCCCTAAAAAATTTGCTTCAAAGCTTTAAGATTAAAAGCACTTGCTTTCAACCCCAGTGGAAATGAGCCCTATGGAGCCACAGAAAACATCGTTAGAGTTTTGTGGTATGCAAAAGCCTTCCACCCATGACAATAGGACCAGAGGAGCAGCGAGCCGTTTTAATTGCCTGAAGCACTTCGTCCATGCTCTAAACCTTTAGAAAGCCATATCCACCATTTCAATCAGCACTCTGATTCTCTCTCTCTCTCTCTCTCTCTCTCTCTCTTTCACTCTGTGCCTCTCCCTTTCTTTAACTCCCCCTCATCTTTCTGTCCTTCTCCCTCTCTCCTAACCAGCTCTCTAATTCTTTGGCTTTTAGGCCTTTATTCAATTCAGCCTCTCCTGTGAAACCAGCTAACTAATTCATCTCCAGACAAATTGCTAATCAGTTGCGGACAAAGAGAAGAGGAGAAAAGAGACTGGTCCTCAATAGAGCCAATCGCTGTTTTACTAAACGTTCCTTCAGAGGAGTGGAGGGGACAGGAGGGGGAGGAGAGTGGCTTTTAATGTGTGTGTGTGTGTGTGTGTGTGTGTCTGTGTGGTGTGTATAATTTTAGTTTGTGGGGGTATTTGTGAGGGTGGGAGTGTGTGTGTGTACTATGTGTGTGTGTTCATTAAGACTGTGTGTGTCCTCATCACCCCTCCTGCCAGGGTTCACCACTTTCTGTAAACCGAGGTTAACGACCTTCCCGTCCAATCACATTCTCCTGTCAGGGCCCTGTAGCCAACAGCAACAGGTGGTCTGGCCAATTGGTATCCTGTAGAGCGGAAAAGTAGGGGGAGAAAGAGATGAGAGGATGAAGGATGGAGAAAGAGTGAATGGAACAGACTGGATCATGAGTGTATAGTTTCCCTGAAATAATTTACTCTCAATTCACTTCTATGCACTGGCTTGCCATCCAGGTTCTTAATCTCTGACCATAGAAGCAGATAGCGTTCTTTGTTAGGCTCATTAAGTAAATTCAGTCCTCAGCACTGAGATGGACCCACCTGCAGCCAACACACAGCCTCCCCTGCCTGTACTTTTAAGAAAACCCACCTTATGTGAAAAACTGAGTGACGTTGATGAAGTTTTTTGCCACAGTAATCAATTCAAAAGCTAGCTTGTGATGTAAGGCATGCCAGACTTGGCATGGATTCCCCCCCCTGTACACTCATCTGATTTGAAATGCCAAGCTGCATCCAAAGCAAAAATGAGTGTTGCTAACCTGACACAATTCTCAACCCAGATTTCTCTAATTCCACATCCCCAAACACTACTTAGATCTGGCAGGCATATACTGGTCAAAGCTGGCTCATATTTTACCCTACAGTGCCAGACAACAGGCAAGTGCTTCCCAGCCATAATCAGCCGGACTCAGATGGCAACCTGTGGGGCAACTAGTTGGCATTAGATTATCAATGCTTCAAAGCATTCTTAAATGACTTGAGCTATCAATAATTATGTTTCTTAAAGATGGCATTCATAGGTATGTGGATGGGAGCGGGCTGCTAGTGTAATTTAGGGTTCTATGTCTGCACGTCTGTGATAGAACTGTAGATTTCTGCATGATTGAATGAATGGAAGTCTCTTGAATAATAATAATAATAATGATAAGCTCAAGAGGGAAACCGGATGCTTTGTTGAACAAGGTGTACACAAGAGTACATGTGCATGGCAAAGTCTTTAGACAAGGAAAGGTCTTTAAAGAGGTAAAGTATCACTGTGACAGCATCTGGTAGGGATCAAATAAAAGCTCATTACTTATAACTGAACTACTATGAACACAACACCGCTGACCAAAACTTAATCCAAACCAAAACTGACCAGAAAAAGCCTGAAGTGTCATATATCACTTTTAAGTTGGTTTTCACAGAAACCAGGTTGTTGCAAAGCAGCTGATTTCCTGCCTTAAGTTGAATTTCCTAATAACATGGTTCCTTGTGTTTATACAGACCCAGCAAATGCCACACAAAAAATACAGGAAAAACATGTGAGAAAGGATAGAAGAAAGGAGGGGGACAGGAAAGGAAAGGGTGGAACACTGACACGTTTAATAGCTGTCAGTTGATATCACAGTGATCCCTCTCTCTTACTCTCTTTTTTGTCCTCCCTCCCTTCAACTCTCTCTCTTTTAAGCCACTAATTAAGCAGCTAACAGACTCATAAAAAGAAGAAGGGAAGACAAAAGAAGGAGAAAGGCAACATTAGTCTACGCTGAGTGCCCCTGTCTCGTTAGAGAGAGAGAGGGAGACCAAGAGTGAGTGAGACTCAGGTCCAGCATCTGTTTGATCATTAACTCGGTTAACCAGACGCGGCTATAAAACCTGTCACCCCTCCCCTCTTTTCTGTGTACTTATTCACAATTATTGAGCTCTGTCATATCGACTATTCCTTGCCTTCTATTTGTTTTTCCTGTGAACTTGTCTGTCTTATCATGATTCGTAAAACAGTGACCATGAGTTATAAAATTCAAATCAGCTTCTGGTTTCTGTTCACACATACAAAAACACAAAGATATACACAAACACACACTTACCGCCCTCCTACTATACAGATACAAGAAGGCTATAGGAGAAGGTAGGGTAAGGAATCACTGCTACAAGTTCAGCATATTATTTAATACAACAGACTGTCCTGAGAGGAGATTGGGGGGGTAAAATAAGACCACTAGAGGAGATGAATTCAGAATTTAAGATTTTAACCTGCTTTCCAGATAGTGCTATCAGCCAAAACAGAGGGAAGTGAGAGAGAAAAGATACAAAAAGCAAGATACAGAGAGAGAGAGAGATAGAGAGTAAGATAAGAGAAAGAATAGAGGGACTTTGGCCTGCTTCCCAAATGTGATTAAATGTAGGAAACCAGGTAGACTGAATGTAGACCACAGAGCTCCTGCTATCACCATTAAACCCCATGTGTAGGTTTGTCTATATGGGACAAAGCACTCTAAGAGGAGCGTTATGGTGCTCTCTTTTCCCAAACCCATTCACTGTCTGCAATGCATATCCCATTGTTACAACCCAATTTAAATTAGATCAAATACTCACATATAATTTTCCTTTTGTCTTCAAACAAATGATTGAATGAAATTGGGAGTTTTTCCAAGGTAAATGTCAACTTTATAGATGTACTGTAGGTCTGTGGAACGCAATTGTGGAGGATGGTGTTGCTAAGGGAAAGAGAGATTCAGGACTTTGTATTTGATGACATGTGTCTCACCCCCCCCGGGTAGATACTAAACATCCTCATGGAAACAATTGAAATGTGTGCAAAACTTTCAATCTTGGGAAAATAATCAATCAATCAATCAATCCTTCATGAAAGCATCTTGTTACTGATACAGGAGCATTGCACCGATTTTCATAAAGTTGGGGGACTTGCAAGAGACCACATTTTGAAAAAGAATCATCCAAATAAAAGCAGGAGATGCAGAGATATCCTGACTAAAGCAACTAAAAATAATCTTTTGTCACTAACACATGCAATGTAATGCCCACGCATTTGTATTACCGGCCTTTAATCTCAATCATTCTCTAATTTTATCTTCATTTTTTGCATCTCGTTCTTACAATCTGTTTCTGCCTGAAGCGGTTTTAACCTGTTAGCTTTGTAAAACATCCATGACATTATAATGAGCATGTGTCAGCTTAATTCAGCGAGTATCAGTTTCTAATCACAGCTGTTGGCTGCAGGCCAGATATGAAAGTTGATCCATGCATTGTCGTTTTCTTTGATTGATAATGTTGTAATGTTTTTTAGAGTCTAAAAAAATTTCATTCGCCCACTTCAAATTTTATATTTGACATTTGTCATTTGTGTGTACAGACTTTTACGCCTCAATCTGACCTGATTTATACCACTTGTTCATTTTGTTGTGTAGTATGTCAAATCCATTTAAGGTGTCAGTATGATCCATGTTAACTGCTTGTCGGATGGTTAAATTGCTTCATTAACTCCCTCCCCCAACATCTTACTGATGTTGCATTAGGGCGGTCAGTGTCCAATCATTTCTGTAACTTTTCTGAAATTGATGATTACGCCGCAATTGGCTAGCTCAGCTGCAGGAGGTGAGAAAAGAGCCAGGTTTTAAACTTCTTTATCTTCCTATCTTTTTTCAGTCTACACAAAATATCTTTCGTGTAAATGGCCAAGTGCAACAAAATTAATGTCTTCCTGAAGAGAAAATGTGACATCTTTCCCCTATATTTAAAGTGTGTATACCTGGCCCTTTATTCTTAATTTTCACAGTTTTCCCGTTTTTCCCCCCTTTAAAGTCTTTCTGTTTAAGCAGCTCTGGCCAAAGTTACATCTCACCCTTGAACACCAGTAAAGTAAATGCCGGTAAAGCGCAAGCACACACACACACACACACGATATTCAAACAAACATTCCTCACACTGATTAGGTCAGAACCAGAATCAACAGTGAATGTGACAGGACCAGCAGTAAGTAAGTGAGTGAGTGAGTGTGTGTTTGAGCTGGTGCCAGGTTTAATGATTTTAAAGGACATATATGGTATGGTATGTGCACATACACTACCGGTCAAAAGTTTGGGGTCACTCACAAATTTCCATTGGACTCCATTATAGACAGAATCCCAGCTGAGATCAGTTGCCTTGTTTTTTTTAACCAGGGCAGCAGTTTCCAGATTACATTATGTGCTTACATAATTGTAAAAGGGTCGTTTAATGTTTTCTTAGTTAGTTTTTTAAAATACTATCAGATTAGTAAACAAAATGTGCCTTTGGAACATTGGATGAATGGTTGCTGATAATGGGAAATGTAGATATTGCATTAAAGATAGATAGATAGATAGATAGATATTTATTGATCCCAAAAAAATGGGAAAGATCAGCCACCCACCCAGATCAGCTGGTATCCTGTCTATAATGGAGTGAAATGGAAATTTGTAAGTGACCCCAAACTTTTGACCAGTAGTGTATATGGTAACTGCCTTGACAAATCTGCCAAAATATCTACAATTTATGTGAAAACCCTAAAACATTACCATAACGTCAACGTTTAACAAGTATCACTCAGATTCCATCCTTCATAAACAATTAATAAAATTATAAATCTTGACACTGATCTCACACACAAACACACACACATAGTGTTTCTGCAAAAGTACAAATCATCAGGTTCATGAAAAAGTGTGAGAAAATGAATGAGACTGAGACTAGAGGGGGGTTTCCTGAGACTTTGTCTAATCAGGACGCCGGAAACCAAACCCTTTCGTTTAAATACACATTCATGCACACATACACACTCACACACACACACACACACACACATTCATGCACACTCCCAGCAGGGAAATAAGCAGAGCTGAAGCAGTGTGATTCTCCTAATCTTTTTTAGACCAAGTCCATTGTGCCTTGCTCTGCATGACACCATGCTCACACAAGCATACCACATACTCACAAACACCCCTCCACACACATGCACACAGAAACATCAACATAATATCCAGCTTTTTCCTACATATTCAGTCACACTTCTGCAGCCTAGCTTCATTAATTTGTCTGCTATGAGGTAACATCACAAAGTAACACACAGTTAATGTGGTGATTATTTAGCTTGTTTGCAGTGTGTATTGTGCACACACTGCACAATATGTATTGTGCAGTGTGCACATCCCCATAAAAACGTGAATGTGCCAACATGTGTTTTTGTGTGTGTATGCATGCATAAAAGTTTGTGCATTTAAGTGTGCATGTGTCTGTTGGGGGAAATGGGCTAATTTGTCTGTGTATCCTGACCATGTTCATACGCACTGCTGCCGCTGCTTTAATGAGGAACACATTTGGGCTTATATTAGTTCCACATGCTGTGGAGACGGGGGGGGGAGCTTTTAGAATACAAACAGTGCTTATTCAGCACACATGGACACACACTTACACTGGTCTTTTTTGTTATTATACTCCATCTTTATAATTGTTGAAAATGGTATGGGGTTGATTGGCAGCCTGCAGCAGAAATACAACGGTAAGAAAACATACATATCCTTCCTATGGTGTTAGGGTCCCGACGGACCCGTTTTGAGTTTTAACATGCATAAAAGCACTTCATACATT
>NC_048409.1:16322995-16325495 GCF_013103735.1 Etheostoma cragini
ATTTAATACACGGGTCCAAAATGACCCGCTAACACTTCAGATGGCAGCAGAAAGCTAACACCAGAGGAAGGATATATAATTCAGCCTGTGCAGTCTTCAGCCAATTCATAACATAATTGAAACAATGGATACAAAGTTTATTGTTCATGTTCACTGCAATGTTTAGACCAGCTTACTTGCCAAAGCAGACAAGACACTTGGCGCTCAATTGATGACACTGTTGCTGTTTACTGAAGTCCATTGTGCTAAATGTTGCCTGAAATGCCATTCTGGGACAGGTTTCCATGTAGATCCTGCATTCTTCTGCTCTGGCCCTAATTCTACTAGTACTGCCTTGGAGGAACAGACCAGGCCAAAAATAGCCCATTTGTTGAACATCAAGTCTGGAAGATATCAGTTATACCTTACCAGCCAAGCCTATTGCCAGACAGGAAAGTTGATATTGGGTGTTTCTGCAAAACCCTGGATTATGTGTTAACAGTTTATAAATGGACAACTGCAACTACAGTCTGCCCAGCAGCAGTTCATGGGGACCAAACTCAAGTTCATTTTTCATTGCTTGAACACAAAACTCACATTATCTCATGGCTATAACCACAACCTGCACAACACTGAATTTACAGCACGTTGTTTAAATGCTAACATACTGCTGTCAAAACTGTTTCAAAACAGAATGGATTTCAGCCCATTGCTTTCAAACTGCCTTTCAATTCTAGGTGAAAGCTTAAACAGGGGTCTTGTTTTAGACTTGTTAGTGAACACATACTGTGTATACACGGACAGCTCAGAAAGCCTTTTTTGTAAATAGGGAAACACCAAATAAGAATTAAGCAGTTAATCATTGTTCCGTTTGAGAGAAACAGTAAATGGACAAAAGAGCAAAGATACCAACGTGTCCAGGTATGTATGAGGTTACATGCACAGCTATAATGAAAAAAAGTGAAAACACTACCTTTACAATAGTAAAACTGCACACTTACTGTATTTCACAAAGTAATGGAGGTGGAAACAATGAAAACACCACATTAATTTGTGTTTATAGGTGATGCCGGTGCATGGCAAGCCAGGACATCCAAAGTGTTGATGAAATCCTGTGGCCTGATACTGGAGAAACGCAGGATTAGCCCCACAATTCTTTGGTGCTCTTATATACCTTTAGTTTGTAACTTTTGTTCTAGTTATTTCTAATTACAACAGACAAAATATAAATATATATATTTTAACTGCTAATTTCCATTCTTTGTTGTTTACCTTAAAAACTGGTATGTTAAAAAATAAAATAAAGTAAAATCATATGAAAGAATTTCACGCTTCTTTAAAAAAAAAAATTGATTAGTGTGAAGCCACTCAAATTATTGAAACAGTAAAGATTAAAAATAATTAATTTCTGTATATATATCAATATAGTTAGCGATACAGAGAGATTTTGGTTATGGAAAATAAATATGTCTATATACAGTTTGGGTTAGGCCACTTAAACATGTGGGTCGTGATCTCTCGGTTTCCCTAAATGAAAGTCGGAAGCAATACCATATCCATCCACCACCCCGACCTCCAAACACTTACTTTCTGCCTTGCTAAATAAAGGGCACACTTCTTCCTGCACTGGCTCTGAGCATTGGCATTGGACTTAAGTCATGAGGTGGACAATTATTCAATATTAACTTCATCAACTGGGATACTGGGCTGTACCACCTTGCACAACAAAAAGAGTTAAAAAGTTATTTGGAGAAAAAAAGTGAAAGCAACATGTACATCAATCAAGTACATTTGTTAGAAGAACCGAAAATCTGTTAAATCAATAAAATAAAACACAAAGGACAAAATCTGATTTTTATGTGTAGACATTACAAATTAGTGCTATATTAAAGCATTTTGGGTGTCAATTGTTTTGGGGTCACTTGGTGTGGGATGTCATTTGACAAAGGATTAAGACCTTTCAGTTAGACACACACATAATGGATAGATCTGATCTGCTGACAAATCGGTCATTGTCAAAGAGTAATGACAGAGTGAGGCACAGAGGATACGAAAGAGGAAGAGGTTGTGAGGGAAAGAAAGGAGGGAGGATTTGAAAAAGAAGTAGCCAGAAGGGAAAGAGGGAGGAAGAGAAGAGGAGAAAGAGGAAGTCGGACGGTTGAAAGAAAACAGAGAAGCTAAAAGGGATACAAACATAAAAAAAAAAAAGATTCTTTTCTTTTGTTATCTGGGGGAATGCAAAGAATTGAATGCCTGGACATGTGAAATAGTGCAGACCTACACCCTGAACTAGTTCACTTTCCCTGGGCGAGATAAGAAAACAGAAGGAGGAGAAAAAATAAGAACGGAGGAAAGGAGAGCCAACAGTAATGTGGGAGAAAAAATGTATGTGGATTAACTCTTAGGAGAAGAAGAAAATAAAATGTAACATGAATCAAATCGGGGACTTGAGAATAGGAGGAGGAGGGGCGGAAGATGAGAAGGTTCGAAGGACATCATGCAGCAAGGGGACGAAGAAATG
>NC_048409.1:16330495-16332308 GCF_013103735.1 Etheostoma cragini
TTTGTTTTCAGTCCATCTTTTATAAAGAACATAGATGCATGTAGAAAAGCAAGAACGGTGACAACAGACATAAAACAAGAATTACAACAACCTGGAATCTACTCAAGAAAAAGAAACAAGGGAATTTAAGAGTCTTGAATAAGTCAGTGAAAAACAAGAGATGGAGGCAAGTAGCCAAAGACATGCAGGGTTAGAGGGGCCTTGTAATGCTCCCTTTGGCTCCAAAGGTGAGAACAAGAAACCCACATACACCATAATACACACGTACACACATAGTCTGTCATTTTTACTTTTTGTTTATTCTGCCCCCCCCCCCCCCCCCCCCCCCCCCCCCCCCCCCCCCCCCCCCCCCCCCCCCCCCCCCACTACTTTAGACATTGTTGGATGTAATTGCTTTTCTGGTAGTGAGCTGGCAGCGTTTGGTAGTGGAATTTGTGTGTGTACCTGTGGATTATGTGTGTGTGTGTGTACATATAATGCTAAAACGTGCAGCTGCAGACATGCTTTTGCAAATGACGTACAAGATGAGTGTAAAGACAAAGGAGAGGACATATGTTCATCTGTGAGCAGGTCTGAGTGAGTGGCAAACTGTCTTCTCTTATCTTTGTCTGAGAAGAAGGTCTCAGAGGGCCAGCTGGACAACTTCCCAGCCTGTAGATTTATGGCAGTGTTCTAACGTGAGACTGACAGGAGAAGGTCAGTACAACTCAAGGGGAGCAACAAATACATTAGCTCCAACCATTAGGTTAAAAAGCGCCCATCCATCATGGCTGAATATGTAACAAGTGAGCTTTAGGTTGTCAATTGTCGAGAGAAAGTACTATGATTTTAGAGGGAAAACAGGAGACCTTTGAGGCAAAGAAGAAGTACTGAGGGGTAGCTACTTCTTCTGCACAGTTTTGAAAACATTTTATGGTGTATCAGAAATGTAATATAAAATATAACAACCAACTTTTGGGGAAGCTACATATGAATGTGTCTCTTCCACTTGTTAGACAGATTTGCCAACCTTTGTAATAGCCTACACAAAAATGAGTGGGGGAAACTAGCGCAATATAGACCTACAGAGTCTCTTGAACTTGAGATATTTAAGATCGCAAACAGAAAACACAGATACGGAAACATCGAGGAAGAGGCACAAAGACAATAACACAGACCAGTCTATTAGCATTTTTCATAAGTCTTACATTGAAAACAGTTTTGGGCCTTTTCTTACATAGTTTGTTAGCCTTGCATTTATTTAAAATCAGTTTTTGCCACCTTATGGATTATTTTTTTAAATTGTATCCAAAGAGTTTGACAAATGTTTTAAAACCATGGATGACCTAATCAAGATTGTCAGCACCGTCAAGAACATAACTCTCTATAGCCCGTGTCTCATTCTGTATTGTAGTCCTATAGTGGATTATAGAATGCTGCTTCCTGTGTTTATGTGAGTTTACCATAGCAGCCTTTATGACCCTTATTCAAATCACTACTTTTTTTTATTTTTACACATTTCTGTGTGAAATAAACTTATAGAATTAAAAAAGACAGAAGAAAAATGTGCACATTTCTTAAAAAAAACCTGGAGAAAGTTAAAAACCAAGAGAAAATTGAAAGAGCAAAAGACCGAATCAAGAGACAGACATCCCAAACAAGAGAGATTTTATGGCCCAGACACAGCTGGTAATACAGTACATTTTCTCTCTGTGGATAAAGAGAAGGTAAGAGGCCTCCTTCCCTCTCCACTAATCACACTTAATGATTCAAATGGGCCTAAGACATACCTTTCAAATCCAGTTATAACCACACATGCGCGCGCACACACACA
>NC_048409.1:16332577-16338188 GCF_013103735.1 Etheostoma cragini
ACACACACACACACACACACACACACACACACACACACACACACACACAGGAGAAAGTAAAAAAAGATGCTACACACACATTTACAAGTGGCACATGTAAAGGAAAAAGAAGTTGAGCCAACTGGTGACCATAAAACACTGGCCTGTCAAAGTGCGTGTGTACTGAGTAAAAAAAAACTACAGCTACATCAGGCTCCTATAGAGGCATTTCCTGAAACCTCTACGCAGCAACAGATATCCTCTTTCACCCCCACCCCCAAACACACACACACACACACACACACACATCCAGAAACACAGAAGCGGTGGGCTTAGCCTTTGCAAGCTTCGAAGTAATTTGCCATAGGATAAAATAAAGCTTTACTTTTCATATTTCAAGGAATTACTACGTAAGTACAGAAAGTGTGTCAATGTGATGTAAGATTGTTTCAGAAGGTAAGCAGACAAAGGCAGTGTTTGTATCTTAAAATATTTTACAGAAAAGTGTAAGAGAGAACAAGCTAATTCAACCAGAAACAAAACTCACTGTACTGTTAATACACCATTAGCATTAAAGGACCTCCCCTCCCGAGGAAACTGGATCCGAATGAGTGTGAAAAGTTATTTGGAAGCATATACAGCACATCAAGCTTGAACTTGGGCACAATTAAACATAAAGGTACATTCATAAACAAACCTATTGTTATATTATATATAAACTACCACACACCAGCCAAAGACCTGTAAAGTTATTCTCATAAACCATAACATTATAAAGTTAACAATCAGTTAAACTAAAGGCATGCTCACACAGAAAAGTGCATGTGTTGGGTTTTATGCCTAGAAACAAAATCATTTATTTCCCCCAAACACACTCATACATGCACACTCACTGAGAACAGCACACCTGCCCATGGGCAGCTATACACACTGTGCACTGACACCTACAACTTTCTCTCTCTCTATCACTAATCACTTCATTATGGATTTATGGTTGCCAATAGTCAGTGGTACAAAGAGCCATGTTTATTCAAAACAGGCCTCCACGTCAATATAAACACTTTTAAAAAGTTATAAAATGGTTGGTTGGCATTATTTTCATTCCTGATGCAACATGCTGGAAAAACTTTTACCATTTTGGATAAATTGATTATTACATGAGTGTGTTTTTAAGAAATGTCTAAAATATTTCCATCTCGTAAAACCCCTTGGAGAGGCCATCTACCTTCAATTTTGACACAGTCACCTAATAGTTGAATACCAGCCTTGAATAGACAGATTCATGGGACTAAACTGACACGATACATTCTTACAATTAACAATACCTTGTTCCATTTAATCAGCTTGTTTTTATGGGTGTGGAGTTCCTTTGGAAGCTCTATGGCTGATCTACGTTATGGGAACCAGGCAAATGGAAACACACACACACACACAGACACACACACACACACACACACACCTCCTTGTCTCAAGTTGAGAATCGCAGGCTGTCTGCCAAATTGCAGTCAGACAAAATGGCTACGTGGTCTGTGGTAGCGGTAGCACTCAGTTAGACAAACAAACACACCAGCCCACAATCACCACCACGCTCACATAGTGAGTGTGTGTGTGTGTGTGTGTGTGTGTGTGTGTGTGTGCATGTCTGTGTGCCTAACCAAATATGCATCCACGCACCTCAGTATTTGTACAGTAATAATGCATAAGCATGTGTCAATGTTTCTGTGTGTGTGTGCAAAAGTGTGAGTGTGTTCAGTCGCAACTATCAGAGCCAAAACTATGTCGCTGCCAGGATGGAAAGAAAAGTGAAAGAGGAGAGGGAAAATAATAGCTGTTCACAGTTTTAAAAGAACAAACTTTTCCAATAAATATGCCCCCAATCCTCATCCACCACCCCTTTTTTCTTGTTCCGAGCTGCTTTTATAGGTGAAATTAGTCGTCCCCAACCCCCTGACAGCACAATAAAAAACTCTGCCAGGTACACACACTTATACTAGGCCTTGGAGAGTGGAAAAGAGAGAGAAAAAACAGAGATGGAGTAAAGTGGGCCACAGGGAGACATAGAGACAAAAAGAAAGAATTAAGGAAAAAGACAGAACAGGAATTATAAAAAGAAGAGTGAGAAATAAGTAAATGGGTTGGGGTGGTAATGAAAATGTGAGAGGTGAAAATGTAAAATACAAAGAGACAAGTGGAAAAAAGACAAAAGGAGAGTAAAATTGGGAGAAAGGGGAGAGAGGAAGAATGATAGAGCATAGAGGAAAGCTAAAGAAAAGCAATAAGTTGTGCGGAGAGAAACAGCCCAGGAATGACTTTTACATCTGTGGCCAAAAATCCCTCTAGACGTTTTCACACACAAACACACATACACACACATAAATTCATCCTTGACCATCTTCAGAGGGTTGTTAAACTGAAAACTTTACATCCTGAAATGCACAAAACTTTTTCCCTTGGAAGGAAAAGAAGGGATGTGGAAAAAAAATTAATTCAGGGGGACTGCTATCAGCAGCCAGGAAAACCAGATGATGAGTTGCCACTAGTGACCTCATTAGGGTCAAGGGTCACACACCCTGAGAAAAAATGTCTGGAAAGACAGGAGAGGGAGGGTCAATGGGAGAAAAATAATTCCTGACTTGTCACTACATACACATGATAGAAACATTCTGCTTAGCTTTAATGTGTAAACTGTAAAGATGTATTTTTATACATTTCACATTGTTTTTAATTGGCCAAAATATCAGCTCATGGAATATCAGATTTCACCACGTGGGAACTAGATCCTTTTATCATAGAAATAAGCTGGCACACATCTTGACATACACATCATAATAACTTCTTTACGTAAGTTAACTTGTCCTCATCATGCGTTGTGACGTCAGACTGATGATTTTTTTTAACCGTGATGCAGCTACCTAAAATGGAAAAAGTATGTTCAAGATGATGGGTTGGAGGATGAAATACTAAACTCTTTTCCAGATTCAAGGGCAATATTTTTTAAATCCAGCATGAATAACTTGACCCTACTTGCTCACATTTCTTTTCATTCCACTTGAGATACAAGTTCTGTAAATTACTCAACAGCGCTATGTCTTTAAAAAATGCCTCGTAACACATTCCATAAAGCCTCTTCACTGTGTCATGCATTAAAAAAAGGAAAAATGTTAGACTAGAGTCATATTATAGGTTGTATTTTATCACTTTGGTCTTCAAAGTACTTTATCTTGTATCAAATATGTGATGGAATATGTATCCGTAAAATATGTTAGCACCACAAGTTAAAACGGAAAATGCTGTAACAAAACCTCCTTGTGTCCTTCGCTAATTGTTAAACCAGACAATGTCTTTTAAAGAATAGTGGGCAAATACAAACCAACAGTGTCACACCCCCTGCTGTCCCACATCATCATCATGCAGCTCACAGCACAGTGACTACACAGCGCTCTATCTTTTCTGCAGTTAAACAGACAGGGACAAGTGTAATTGTGGCTTGTGGTTTGGCAGAGCATTCAAACGGAAAAGCAGCTTGTCCACATCTCTGTCTGCATGTCAGCAAGGTCCATTTGTCTTCCACTGTGTGTGTGTGTGTGTGTGTGTGTGTGTGTGTGTGTGTGTGTGTTTAGAATGATTCAGAATGCATGTATTTATGTCTGTCAAACGCTGTCTGTGGGGAATGGTAAATCTTGTAGTCGTGAGACAAAGACACATAAACATGCCCCTCCCCCCCTCCCCCGCGGGCCTGGTATGATGAGAATGCTACGGCGGGTGCCCACTGCTAAAACAAACGTGAATAAGTCATTTGTATAAAGTATTTTCCCAGCACACACTCACACAGCATATGCTGGATGACGTATGACAGTAAACCCGCATCGAGTATCAAAACTAAACACCCCCCTAAGCTTATACTGTACACACAGTCATTCAGCGCTCAAAGAGGCACATTAACCAAAAACAAACAGACACACACATCCCTCTGAAACACTTTTATAATAATCTAGTAGTTATACAAACTTTATCATCTAAGTCAAGCGCGTTAAGAGAAGGAGATGTGTATCCTCGAAATGTTAAATAAACTGAAATCATGCTCCCAGGTTTAAAAGATGAAGTCATAAGTAATGGGATTATATCAGGTGTGTGTGTGTGTGTGTTTGTGTGTGTAATGCATGTTGTTTTGAGGTTATTCTTATCCAGACTCTTTGAATAAGCGGTAAGAAAACAGGAATCTGACTTTTGCTTGAAAAGCGTTTGTGTGTGTATGTGAGAGCAGTAAAATGAAGCTGGGGGCTGAGTCCACCAGATGGACACGTGTGTGTGTGTGTGTGTGTTTGTGTGAAGCCATTTATGACCCGTTGCCTTTTGGGAAAGTGTTTTTTTCAGAAGTGTTTGAAATGTTGGTAACTTTAGTTAATTAAAGTTGGCAGTGGGCAAAATGCTACCTCAGTACACTGTAAACACACACCAACACCCACAGACATACACATGCATATTTACAATAAAGTGCAAAGGTTATCTAGTGAACATAAACAATCACCCTGATGGAAACAAAGATTTTAACACCCACTTTAAATATTTGGACTGGTCTCTCTTGCAGTATTATGTTTATAGTCACAGTATTTCTCTCTCTCTCTCTCACACACACACACACACACACACACACACACACACGCACAGGCTGCCAGTCCAGTTCTCAGGAGCCCCACACAGCTTGTGCTACTTTGCTCTGCAGGCTTGTCTGAATGTGAATGCTAACCTGCTTAATTGTTAATGCACTAACCTTGTGACTTTTGTATAATTCCTGGTCATGTTATAATTACGTCCTTATGAAATAGTATCATGTGATTCTACTTTGTAGATGACAAATATACTTATACATCATGATGTACTTGGTTCAGGAGTTCTTTCCACAAGGAATAACAAACTTCATGGATACATTTAAAAAAAATGTCCCTTCTATGTTTCAAGTTTATTGCAGAGAACATTACCTAAACTAGGTCACTGCAAAAGGATTGATTGAGAATAGTTTAAGTGCAAACTTGGACTCCACAGCACTTGTGGTCCAAGGCTGCAGAAGATGTTGGCAGAGTGCCCTGTAGGAGGGCACCTCAGCCTGTCTAGGCATATAAACAAACGTTTAATAAACCAGATGTGTCGGCCCTATGCAGTGATGGCCTTGTCCTCCTGATAGTCCTGTGATAGTGCATTTCTTGCTTTTAAGGAGTGACACATTTAGAAGATAAAACATTAAAAAACTAATGCCCCAGTAGATAAAGTAATTCCACAAATGTATTTTGCCATAATGGTTGATAAGGGAAACAAGAGATGGGATACAAGATGAAAGCTATGAGTGTAACATGGGGCATAGCTTACTTTGTTTTGATTTAATAAGTTTGTCTAAAGCTGGATTTTGTTTATGGAATGGCAGAGCATATACTACATTTCACCCATTCCAAAAGCATTATATTAATCTGTATGCTACAGACGTGCCCTCTGTATGATCACACAGAGTATGGGCATCTGTGTAGCTCACCTGGAAAAAATATATATACACTTTATGAACTGAGTATACAGTGGGTACGGAAAGTATTCAGACCCCTTTAAATTTTTCACTCTTTGTTTCATTGCAGCCATTTTCCAA
>NC_048409.1:16338288-16410420 GCF_013103735.1 Etheostoma cragini
TTTTGGAAAAAGGCTGCAATGAAACAAAGAGTGAAAAATTTAAAGGGGTCTGAATACTTTCCGTACCCACTGTATTACTATAGAGATGACCTTTTGTGTGTATATGTTCTTTGAGTATTGGTCTGTTATCCCACAGCAGGGTCAGTGTTTACTTTTCCTCTGGAGACAGGAGTTCTATTTCAGGGAGTGGAGCAACAAGACGGGGAAGAGACAGGTGCCAAGGAAGTCAGCACAGAGGTCTATGAATAACAAACCGAAGGAGAAACGGATGACGGCATGTTTGCAGTAGAAAGCAGCAGAGAGAGAACAATACTGGGAAAACAATGATTCACTTTTGACTTTTTGAAGGTTGTGGTTACTCGTATAGTCAAATGACAAGAAGATTTGATAAATATCTTCCTTTGCTTTCTCCTTTTGTCTCTCTGCGAGTGTGCAGTCCCATCTCTTTCCAACTTTACATTGCTAAAGTAGTCATTCCCTCTTTTCCCCCAACTCCCGTCTTTATGCACAGTAAATCATTCTGTCTTTCTCTCTCTTGACAGCTGCATGTTGAATGCCGGCCCGTCCATTTTTTTTTAACACCGCAGTTAATGGAACATTTTCACTTCACTGTCAGAAAACGCACTGACATGTACACATTCTTATCACTTCCTCAATCCATTTTGCCAGGATTTAAAAAAAACGTCAATATTCAAGCCAAAAACAAACATTCATGAACTAAACACACACACATACATACCTAGTAACATGCATAATGTGTATGAATGTGTGACCTTTACATTCTCATCGGGTGATTTGGTCCTGCAAAGTGCATGGATGAATTACGTTCAAAGGACACACACACAAACACAGCGGTTGCCAGAGGTTGTCTGTCAAATGATAATCCTTCTAGTCAATTATACATACTTTCATGAAAAGGTTTCGGCTTTGTGTGATGCACATGAAAACATGGATCATGGAAACACACTTTGTTAAATATGCACACTGTAACAGCCACTCAGACCTGCCAGAAAATCTCACACTATAAAAAATTATCAAATTGTAGCACATCTACTTTACATTTGCATCCTTGCTACTCTAAAAACAGGTTGGAAGATGATCATCATGTCTTTGTCAAACAACTGCATGTTTGTAAAGTAATTTCCCTAATCACTCTCAGGCAACACTAAAGGCACCACAATTTATGTAATGTGTAATGTAATAAGTCACTGCAGAAACGAATTCACACTGCATTAGTGCCTACTAAAGGCATGTATTCTTATGTTTAATACACACAGTGAATACACGCACACCCACCCACAGGCAAATGCAGTGGGAGATAAATCAGTTGGTGAGCACATAATGATATTATGTGGTTACTTAGTTTCAGCACATTAATAAAACCTGTCCCGGTCACCAGTCAGAGGAGAGGAGAAACAGCTGTGTCTGCAGAAGGTCAGGAGGAGGAAAACTACTCCCCATGGGTATAAGGCAACGCAGCTTTATTTGTATTGCACATTTCAGCAACAGGGCAATTCAAAGGGCTATACACAAAATCAGTTTAACAGATAAAACACAAGTATAAACAGTTAAAAGTAAAAACATTAAGACAGATAAAATCCTAACCCTAACCCATTTGAGACTACCTTCACACTAATTAGTCGATTTTAGTGCTACCTTTCGGGATCACCCTCAGTGTCACTACCCTTCACGACTATTTTTGGAGACGTTACCTTTCGTCTCCTTGGACTCTTCTTCACACTAATTAAGTGGATCTAGTGCTGCTTTCGTGTCTATTTTTGACACTTCATATTCAAACTTTTTCTTAAAGTGTTACTCTTCGAAGCTTTCTTTCTCTGTATTGCACAACCTTTATACTTATTCCTTTTCCTCACAACAAATTCATAAAACAGATAAAACAGATGTAAAAAATAAAAACATTTTACACAGATAAAACCCAAATCCTAACCCACTTGAGAGTACCTTCACACTAATAACTCAATTTTAGTGCTACCTTTCGTGATAGAAGTGTGTGTGTGTGTATGCTAACTTTATTGTAACTGAGCTTTTACATGATATATTTCCCTTATGCCTAAATCTGAATAGTGACTACAAAGAACACAAAGTCACAGCACAAAGAACACATTCAGCAGCCCCAATGGCTACCTAATTAGTTTGCCCATGCACCCTACTTAGTTGACCTCTGTGTTGTATGCTTCGCTCAGATATGTTCTTTTTCATCCGTTTAAACCTTGCTGTTGTGACATTTCCATAATCACAGGAAGCTGCCTTCAGCTGGCGGTGCAGATGTTCGATGGATGGGAGATGATTTTATTTTGCTATTTAACTTCTGTGAGCCAAATTCTCACCCACGCAGCCATATAGAGCAATGGGGACAATTTCTTCGAGGCAAGCATGTCTGTCCGCTTCCTAACTGGACCACTACCACCTGCTCATCAGATTTCTGGGAAAAACTCATCAGCTGCCCTAGGGGAGAGGGGGGTCTGCTGTTACAGACGAGCAGGGTTACAGGGGTTAACTTTCCAACAAGAGGCCAATTTACAACCACGGACAGGAACCATCTATCAGCACTCTGTTGCCTGTCACCAAACAGGCCAGATCGAGCTGCCTTGGGCCAAAGTCACCGCTCAATAAAGTCCCTTATAGAATTAGAAGTGAATAGACGATACACTTCCTTGTGCATGGTAGTATCCTGCCAGTGATGCTCCTCTCATAATGCTGAAATTAATAAAGACATTTTTATGTGGGATATTCTCCATGCAGACAAGCCATTTTGGGAGATTTTTTTCATTAGCCTGTGGTTACAAAAAAAATTAGACAAAGACTGAGTGTTGAGACATAAACATGTTCCTTAAAAGGGCCTCTATCTGAGACCAAACATAAATGTGATTTTATAATGCGTAAGTGGTGTACAGCCCCAAACAAGCTAGCAAATAAAATAAAAACAAGTAGTCCAGAGGATTTTTATTATCCACTTGTCCAGTATTTAGTGCACAATATGAATAACTATCCACTGTCCGTTGTTGAGAGAGAGAATGACAGAGTGGGAGATAAGCAAAAACACAATCAGAGCAAGGACTTAACAGGAAGGCTTTTTGTGGTAATTATTTGTGGTATCATGAAAGATGATAAGGTCGTGGATGTTTGATGGTAATCAGTGTTGTAATGTGACAAAGTACAAACACTTCATTACTGTACTAAGTAGTAATTTTCAGGTACTTTACTTCATTAAATGTATTCCTGGAAACATTTAGTTTTGCTCCATTACATTTCCTAGATAAAATGTATACTTTTACGCAGGTACATTTCTCCTAAGCATCTTTGCACCCTAACCCTCCATTACATCCTGTTTGATGCCGGGAACCAAACCATAGGCCAAAACTAAAGAGGAAGAGGAGGAATTAGCATAACTGATCGCGTCGTGGAAGCACCTGCTGCAGGTTCTGCCGCCAATGTAACAGACGCTGACCACCCGACGACAGTGGTGAATTAAACACCTGTGGCCAGATTTTGCAAGGAATGTTTTCATACGTTTCTGTTTTTGTCTTTGTTAATGTCAGACTTTGAATTTGATGTTTAAGGTGTTGAATCCCGGAATATTATGCTTTATTATGAGGAATTCAAGACATTATTTACTTTTACTTCTAATAGGGCCACCTTCTTCGGGCACCAGATGCCCACGCCTCCATTGTCCCGTGCCAAGTCTGGGCTCCGGTCACCAACCGCTCGCACTAGTGTGCAGCCCAAGGGATCGCGGCACAGAACAACATCTACGCCGGGGGCACTTCCCCCGGAGCTGGCAACGGAGACCGGCAAAGCTCTGACAAACGCTCTGACCCTCACAACGGCTTCCACGGTGGCAATGTCCAGAATCATGGTGTGGCATAAAATAGACTTAAGTAGAGACAGTGATCAAATGAGTAAACGCTTTTTAAAAGCATCTTACAAGCTGAACAACCAGGCTTACTTTGGTAGAGAAGGGCATCCATTTCTAGGCCCTAACCTTTAAGGGCATGTAATTGCTATTGTTAAAAATTGTAAAATAGAAATTACGGGAAATTAAAAAATATCTATTGTGAGAAAGCTTTGTGCCTGCGTGAAAAGAAATATAGCCCCTTAATGGCTAGTAGAAGAATGTCATACTTAGAGTTTACAATTTGGACTGGAAGCTGCAAAACTACAGTTTGAAAGAGATGAGGAGCAGATGACTAACCCGTGATTACCTGTTCACTGACTGCTTTTAAACGGCAGGGTGGGCGTGGCAGTGAGAGAGTTCTGAGATGGAGTGAGAGAGTAATGTTAAAGAAAGTGTGTGCAGATACTCTGCAGCAGGGTAATGTGAGCCTGTAGTCCCAGAGGGGACAGATCACCTGCAGAGATCCCCCCACACACACTCTTTACTATCAAACTCTCCCAACCCCCATAATGACATAAGAACCTACTCCCACAAATGCTGCCCCCCCACACACTGACACACACACACCTGCATTCACATACACAGAAACTTAAAAATACAAAATTCATTGAAATAAAAACCACACATCTTCAGAAACACATTTCATGCATGCAGAATATTTGCACACTTACACCATTCCAAGGAGTTGGCAGGCCTATTAATACCACACTTCAAGGACTAAGGGATTGGGCATTGAGCCATAAGATGCTATCAGGTGACTGATTCACACTTGTGTCTCTCTTTCTGTCCTCGGGGTAGTGCCTTTCATTCTGCCTGCCAAGCTGAAAGGTTAGATTGGTTACATTCCCACAGTACCAAGGTGGTCTCAAACTTACAATATGTAATATTCTGCTGCCAGGGGTCTCAATAGTGGACTCTCAATCAAAACATTGACCCTGGATCTCCACCAACTGCGGAACGGCTGTGAATTGGCTCCGCTGCGTGTTGGCTCCGTTCTCCGCTGTTCTTCAAAACCCACCAGGTCCGCATTTGTTGCAAAAAGGCCGCGGTCATGACCTACAGCTGTAGGTAGATCTCGTGAATTCATGTAGAATAGAACCACAACAACAGTTTGTTTCCATCCATAGGAGCAGAGGGGAAACAACCCTGTGCTGTGTTTTCAAGGTGTAGTTCAGGGAAATATGATCCGCCATGAGCACGGCCTATTTTAGTTTATAAATTAACCGGATGTTTTATTTTTGTTGTGCTGAATTGCTGCGGGGCTCTCTGGCGTCGGGGGGCTGCGGAGTGCCGGAGCTGTGCCAGAGCTGGAACGCAGCCGTTCCGCAGTCAGTGGAAATACACACATTGTATCTGTTCAGGGACGAGTTCAAAGTTATGCACACCTTACGTTTAGTAACGTTTATTAATGTCATGTCACTAATGAAATAGCTTCAGTGTTTTCCACTAATTTATTTAGTTAGTTAGATTCTATTTGTGGTGGTATCTGACTTGTTAGCGAGCAAGCATGCAAACATTGGCCAGATAAAACCACAATATCACAGTATGTCAATACATTTTTTTAGGTGGCTAAAATACGTTTAGCTGTTGCCCCCATCCACAGCAGTACATTGCTTAGCTTTCGTGCCGGGACTTCTGCTTGCTTCTCCAAACTAGAGGAGTGCCGACCGCAGTCTAGTGTAGGTAATACACTTACTATGGTAACTCATCAAACCTGAACTATCCCTTTAAGCCAAAGTTAAAAGGGAGAATCTTCTTTCCGTGACTAAAGCGACTTCCCTTGCAATTTAGTTTTTTATTATTTCATTAAACCAGTGAGTCAAACTAAATTAAATGTGGTATTAAATAGTCATTGCACTGTCAAAAATAGGAAAGATAGTTCAAAAATTCACATTAATTTTGAATTGCAGGTATTACATATTTAAGGATAGATGCAGTCCCTTAACATATCAATACTGTAGCTGATTTTAGCATCACTGAGCATTACATCTGTTGGCTCAAGTAAGACTGCATTATATATAATCATAAATCAATGAATCAACATTTCAACACACTGTTAATTCAAGATTGACTGATATTCCAATCCTAATACAAATCATTCTTTATAACCCACCCCAAATGTCCCCTTTATAACTGAAGACTAAAGAATTAAACAATAAAGTTGTGGTTTACTAATTATATTTGCCTGACCAGTCTACCTTAAACTTATATTATACACATAAACTTTTCAGTTATATTTTTTTGTTAAAGTGGAAGTAACAAAAGTGGCAGGGATGTAGAGTAGGGATTAGCAAAGTTAAGACTGTGGGGGGGGGGGGGGGGGATCCATGGCCAGCCAGGGTACATGCCCTTCCAGAGGCAGGGCTCTTAAGCATTAAACCATCAACATGTTAGCAAGGGAGGGTAATTTGGGAGGAAAACCACACCATTGAGTCCTTTTTGTTGGCATCAACATGATAAAAGAGTCACATGAATGCTGTGTTGGAGGAAACTGTGTGGCATAGATAATTAGAAAGCCCTGACTACTATTTTTTTTTTTTGCTTGGCCTACAGCAGTGGAAATCAGCCTTAGTGGACTGCATAACAAAGTCTCACACAGATATCATGCTGCGTGTCCGGTTACAATTTACGATCTAGTTTGATAATCTGAAAGCGTCAGCCATCTATGCTCTAACAAAAGCCTCTTTTACAGAGGTTCCGCAATACTGCCGAAAAAAAACATCCGCCATTACGCCGGCTTGTGCTTTTTCACGTCAATTTGGCTCTGTGACTGCCTCTACTGCTAGCTTAGGCTGAATTCACACTGACTCTGGCATTGCAGTGATTAGCACATGATTGTACAGTAGTACTTAAGTGACATCTAAATGGCCCATTAGTTTTTCCATTGTGTTTCCCACTTTATGTTTTGTCTGATTGGCCACCACAGCATGATCAGGTTGTGTTTCTTCAAAAGTTGAAGAAAGCTTTCGCCACAGGATGCCACGGGGTTTTTTTTGGCATCCCCTGCGGTCCCCACCGCTGCAGCCTACAGCACACTACCCATATTTAAATAGATGCGAGGACTGTCGTTTGCGCCGCAACGCCTGACTTGGTGTAAATGCAACGGTAGCCAAGCTCAGCCCTCCTATGTAAATCTGCTCAATTGTCATTATTTACGAGGGTCTGGTAGGACCAGGTTACCTTAACTAACCGTGTAACTGCCCCCCCATTCTGTGTATGTACCTTTTATACAGAACAGCGAGGCAGAATAACAGCACAACATTCCAAGGGGCTCTTAGATAGATCCATAAAAATGTATAGAACTTTTTAAAAGTACTGTACACATTTACATATTGTCATTGTAATTGGTCCGATTGCTGCCATCACTAACATGCACAGCTGACATTCCAAAACCCTCCTGATTCTCCCACTTTCCACACTATGTTTTTAACACATTTTGATTAAATGTCTACTGTGCCCAGTGCCCACCTCTGCAGCCTGCAACCACTGTGTTGTGAACAGTCACCATTAATTAACCAATCAGGCAGAATATTGGCAGCCGGATTTCCTCTTGCAGCTGATTGGTCAGAAAAAAAGTGGTGAATAAAAGCAGAATGGCCAGAAAATAAACTCCTTGTGGAATCATAACCAGCTTCTATCAGCTTTATTCATGTCTTTTAAGACATGTACACATCTGACCAGTGACCTTAGATGTACCATGACTGTACAAACCAGCAGTCGCCTCTTTCTTTCCTTAGCTTACCTACCTTAGGCCTACTTAGTTAAACGTCAATTTTAATGGCCTGTTTGATTATTAACTCTGTGGTTTTATGGCTTAAAGGGTAACTGTGGTCATTATCCACTCAGTGTGATGGTCATTAGTCTGTCAATTCCAACACGTTGTCTGCTCAGCCCAGCTATTCACACTCTACTGTGAAAGTAAACAGAGGTGACGGAGTGTGCTGGTGGATCGGGCTTATAATGTGCTTCTGCAGATCCTTACCTCACCCTCCTTTATCTCTCTGCTTGCATGACTCTTCTTCTATGTATCTACTGTTAAATTGAACTGCCTCAATTAATTGACTTGCTCAAGTGTGTAAAAGAAGATAAAGTATCACTGGTAATTTGTTTTTCTTTTCTCAAATTGAGATTGAGCTGTAATTTGGTTGTATTGTATTTCATGTTCCCATCCATTCACTTCTTTCTTTTGCACGTGCACACACACACAAACACACACACAAACGCCACGCCCCTGATAACCATCAGCTCCAGGGCACTCTATTGTTTCAGCTCAGTGCTAATTACTTCAGGTCTTGACCCCAGGTTCAGTCAAAGAGGAGCAGAGGGGGGTGGTGTGCGTGTGCATGTGCGTGTGTGTGTGTGTGTGTGTGTGTCCAGAAAAGAGTGTGTTTGCTGGGGGTCGGGGGTGGAGAGGTCATTGCTGCTGCCAATCAATTGTCACACCGGATTCCCCTAATCATCACAGTATAATACAGGAGGGAAACCGCAGCAGCACGAGACCAGCCGACCAGACTGCTGCTGATGTTTTCATGTTTTAAGCCCTCTTGTGATGGGAGTCTCTTATCTACAGCAACTCCCTAGAAATACCTGACACAAACATACCAGGTGAAGAAATAAGAGCTAAGGAAAGGATTAGTACTGATGGACAAAATAATGTGTTTCTCTGCAAGCCTGCTCATTTTTCTTGTTTTCCTACAAATCCCTTTGTATTGGTTCCTCGTGTTTCTCTACATTGTTCAGAAGATAAATGGGTTTGAGATTTTTAAATGGCACTTACTGTATTTGGGGCCCAGTTGCACTTCCTTATTGTGTTTGTGTGCAAGAATGTGTGTGTGTGTTTCTGAGTCAAGTGTGTCAATACCAAATTATCTCGGCCAAATTCAGTTGTTTTGAGGGTTAACACTCTAAACATAACTAAATAATGCTGTTGTTAATGTCGTACCTAAAATAAAATAAAGCATCACTCAAGTCCCTGTTGGTTGAATTGTATTTAAATCTTTTTCTATTTAAACTCCGGGCAAAGTGACATTAGATTACGGTTTCAGGTATGTGTGGTATTTGAAAAGGTCTGTGGAGCTCTTAAGTTGAGTTTAATTGCAAAAGACAGATGCTTTATCAGCCTCAGAATTGTACACATTACTTGGTAGAACACACAAATCAAAGATTTCTGGAGCTTTCCTCTTTCTGAAATATTTGCAACAAATCCAAAACACTTTTTCTACCCAAGTGAACTTTTAAAACACTGAAAAGCCAAAACAACATGCTTCACTGCTAGTTTCATGCTGTAAAAGAGAAGTCTTCTCCCAGGGTGCCATGAGCAAACAAAACCTGTCCAGTATGTGCATTCACTGCAATGCAAAACAGATCTCCAATGCTTCAGCATCACTTAAGGCCCTACTTTCAATTACAATGTCATGAGCACTTAGAGCTGATGGGCCTTTAAAGAGGAGGAGTGGAACCTGTGGTGAAGTTCCAGACAGGCTTAAAAGTCCTTAAGGGACTTTAAAAATAAAATACAAACACACTCAAACTGAAAAATCAACTTTTCAGATGCTTATTTTGTAACAGAATAAAATACGGCCAATAAAAACATATGTGAGCCACATCAGCCAGTTTAAATACAGGTTCTGGATATGGTCAGAATTAGTTGGGGAACGCTTGATGATTTTCTTTGCAGGAGGAGAGGAGGGAACACAGTGAGGAAAGAACAGAAAAGGTAAATGAAACAAAAGAAATGAAACAAGAAGACAGAAGAAGTGAAAATTGTGAAGAAGGAAAGGGGAGAGGGGGGAGATGCTCGCTCTTCTATTTTTCTCTTAGATTCCGCCCTCCTGGTCAGGGGTTGGCTGGGGAAACCAAACACCCGCGCACAGATTGGTCGGCTCCACTCTGTCCTCACAGACACAATAAAGTTTAGAGCTGGATCTTGCAGGCAGTAGGCGCAAAAGCAGACCTCTGTATCGCTGTCCACACGGAGTCATTAACGGGAAACAACGCAAGCACTGCGGGATTTATCCTCATGTAGTTTTTTTTTTAAACGGCAGACGTTTTTAAACTTAAAAACACCTCTTTTGATTACGCACAGATCTCGCAATTATTAACGGCAGCTTTCTGGATATTTTTTCCCTACTGAATGGCTCTGAGTTGGATACTATAGCATCCAAAAACACACGGACTACACGCGCTCCGATCCTGCTGGACTATACCCGCAGCGGATTCCAGGGCGACCCAACCTAACTTTGTGTTTGAGGAGTATATCAACTGTGCCAATATTTACAGAAGGCAGCCGCACAGTGTCGCAGTGACCATGCCCGGGATGATGGTGTCGTTCAGCGGGGCAGCACTGCTCGTCTTGTCCGGGCTGGTCGGTCCGCTGTGCGTGGTGTACGCTTTCGGCGATGAGGTGGAGGAAATGACCTGCGACCCTATTCGAATCAGCATGTGCCAGGGTCTCGGTTACAACGTCACCAAGATGCCCAATCTGGTCGGCAATGTGCTGCAGTCGGACGCCGAGCTGCAGCTGACCACGTTCACACCGCTCATACAGTACGGCTGCTCCAGTCAACTTAAGGTAGGCTACTGGGATAATGTGAGAAATCTATACTGGTATTAGAATAGAATAGACGGCATGTTATTAAAAGCACACACTGAGGCTGGTGCACAAATTTAGGAACACTGATCCTGGACTTAAAAAAGGCATGGCTGAGTCGACATAGTCTGGTGTATGTCAGTGTGTGTGTGTGTGTGTGTGTGTGTGTGTGTGTGTGTGTGGAGAGAGAGGGGAACAGAGTGTGGTCCAAGAGCACATGACAGGGAGCAACCATCGGGGAGCAACCAGCAATAGTGAACTGTTCAGACTGATGGAGCCAGTAATAAGGGGCATAATAAAGGTTGGCCCACAGAGTAAAAATAAATGGAGGGGTCCCTGCCTTATTTTCTGTTGTGCCAGGCTGTCATGCTAATTTCAATGAAGTGCCCCCTCTGTCTGTTGACATTCTGAGTTCATGCCCCACACAGCAACAGCTGAGTCTTCAGTGCTATATACTGTACTCTCTCCTTGTTAACAATGGTGTCCTCAGTGTCCTAAGACAAATGCTGCTTGTTTGCCTCATGCACTGTGTAAGAAAAAATTAGACTGGTCCTCTTCCTCATCTTTAAGATTTTACCCTAGACTACAATTGTAAGACTAGACACAGCAGAAATTAAAAATTGCAGATGAATGGACTTCACTTTTTATGACATTACATTTCTTTATTTGGAGATGCCATTTCTCACACATGTACACACACATATGAACATACAGTATCTAGACATCTGAATACATAGATATGAAAACAAACCATTTCCCAGATGCTCCTTTGTGTTATTATTTTTTTAAGTGTCCACTATCCTTTCTGGATATGTGTGTGCTTTCTACCTACTAATTGTATTATCTTTTTGAGTGATTTGTTTTGTGTACAGGTGTTTGGGGTAACAATATGTTGACATGGCAAATTAATAAGTGCTTACGAGATATTTCTGTGCATGTGTGAGACAGCCAGACAGAACAAAGAGCAACTGCACCATAAAACCAAACTGTCCTCCTCCAACTGAAAATTGTTCTGTAAAATTAGCTTCCCCCCCCGCCCCTCAACACACACAGGCACGCTAAAGAGAGAGGAAAGGGGAAACCGTATATCCTAGCATTTGCTCTAATGGGAGGCTTCCTGTCAAGTAACCGGAGCAGTTTTTAGCAGCAAAGTGACAGCCCTCAGGTTACCAACGGTCGGGGGGGAAACACCCAGAATGTGTTCTATTACAGTCGTTGGTATAATTTACTGTGAGAAATATCCAGAATGGTATTGTATCTAGTTTAATATTTTCTGGTTTTATACACATTTTTTATTGAATCATGTACAATCACACAAAACAAAACCTCCATTAACACATTGGGCATCTTTGTTATATTGTTAACTTTTCAATTGTATTTAATCAAACAGAAAATGTATCAGTTCAGTATGAGAAGATTCTCCATTTGCGGATAGAAACTTAATACCTTCTTCATATCAGTCAATCTGTTCTATCTGCAGATATAAAGCTGCTACACAACCCAGATACTGATCAGAGAACAGTAACAAATTCCGTTTAAAATGTTGTTCTCTCTGACTCAGAACAGATTTAACATTACAGACTTTAGAGTGAAGGGTTATTCTATTAAGGTTTAGACTCATATCATGAATGTAGAAACATGATTAGCCTGTCTAATTTTTAATTCTTATATAACTTATTCATCATTATAATTTTTATTGCATAAGATTTACTTGGTGTATAATATTTCTGTGTGTATTTATTTCCCAATCCTTCTTGGATTTAATTTGGGCTCCGTAAAAGGGCTGATTTCAAGCTTGGATTTCATTATCACTGAATCAAGGCCGCAAGCCCAAAACATATTGTTATCATTATAGACAGTTCAATATTTTGGTATTTCTGAAATTAAAACTGGTCCATCCATCCACTCTAACAAGTATTTAAGTCAGCTATCAACCCATCCAAAATCTTGAAGTATGTTTGATTCGTTTACCTGAAGGGAAACCGCTGTGTATTTTCATATCACGAGCCTGCTGCTTTTTCACACTCCAGCCTCAAAACACAATTCACTGTGAAGTATGGCTGCACGATATGAGGAAAATATGCAATTACGTTGTTGAATATTGCGATAACAATATTACTTGCGATAAATAAGCAGATAGAAAAGTGTACTCAGTTCTGCCTTCCTGCTGCTTTTAGGATTTTCTGATAAAATACACCATATTGATTGTTGAATGAAAGTAAAAACTTTCCAACATTTTACATTGAAGAAATTGCACATTGAATAGAATATAAAAGGCTACACTAAAAAAAAGTGAAAATTCACTAAAAATAGCACTTCACAAAAAAAAAAGGCTGTTACATTTTAAAGAGCAGTTTTGAAATTTCTTTACAAACTCAAAAAATTTCGTGATTATGATTTTAAAAAACTAAATATTGTGCATCCCTATTGTGAAGGCATGAAATCACCTACAATTGCAACCTTTTATAACCCCATGAGTACTTATCCTTCACATCTTTGCCCCCTTAAAGAGTCAGATGTGACTTCAGACTGTTCACTATCTTTATAACCATGACTTGGATATCTATTTCAAAACCACTGCCATGGGACAGAGAAAACTGAGCTTTGGATTAGGGGGGGATTATAGAGCATTACATGGCACATGCCATCAGTGTTGTCAAGTCCACAGATTGTTTTTAAAGACGTAGAGTTGTGTGTGCAACCTTGGAGCAGGTTAATGTTGGCCATGGAGTCTTGACCCAAGTCGTGTAGACCCAACATTAGAAGGGTTGATGCAATATATTGAAAGTAAAGGCAGTGAAAGCAGCAGGATAGTGAGTAGTATATGCAATTAGATGGAAGATCCACATGTGGGTGTAGAAGGTGTAATCCTGTTGTAATATATAGAAAGATTGGCCCCACAGGGTACTCACTTTCCACTTCTTTAGATTATTTACCTTCTGCCTCACAGTTTGCACTGAAATATGACGCCAATAATGGATCACTGTTGCATTTTTACTGCACTGTCATCTGGATTTTTTGTTTTGGTATATAGTAATTTTTTAACTCTTGCATCACTCCTAAATTGTTTATCTTTTTTTCTCTCCATAAGAAATAGAACATCTCTTATATGAATAGATACACAAAATCTGCAGTATCATTAGTCTAAGATCATTTAATGACTTCTGCTCTCCAGTTGCTCTTCACTTTATGCTAATAAATCTCAATAAATAATACATACGTGGCATAATGTACAATGTACTGAGAGCAAAATGTTCAACTTGTTATCTTTTATCTCTATTTTTCTCCAGTTTTTCCTGTGCTCAGTCTACGTGCCAATGTGCACAGACAAGGTTCCTATCCCTATTGGGCCGTGTGGTAGCATGTGTTTGTCAGTCAAGAGAAAATGCCTCCCGGTGCTCCACGAGTTTGGCTTTATATGGCCTGAGGTGAGTCACATCAACACGTGCATGTATATGAAGTAAGGATGTGGTTGAGTGAATTGGAAAAATTATATATTGAAAACATCTATAAGGAAAAAGTCTTACGTAAATTAGCACACCATTTTAACAGGATGTATCACAGCCATAATCAGCTACCAAAATGCCATTTCCCATCATGTCTCTTCTCCAGGTGCTCAACTGCAGCCTCTTCCCACCCCAAAACGACCACAACCACATGTGCATGGAGGGCCCGGGGGACGAGGACCTGCCGTATCAGCCTGTCCGCCATCCTCCCCACCAGGAGGAGTGTCAGGCCCTGGGATCTGAACCTGACCAGTATACTTGGTTAAAACAGACCGAAAGCTGTACTCTCCAGTGTGGCTACGACAGTGGGCTCTACCGACGAGGGGCCAAAGTCTTCACAGACGCGTGGATGGCGGTGTGGGCCGTGCTGTGCTTCCTGTCGACCACTCTGACCGTCCTGACCTTTCTGTTGGATTCACAGCGTTTCTCCTACCCTGAGAGGCCCATCATCTTCCTATCTATGTGCTGTAATCTGTACAGCGTTGCCTACCTGGTAAGTGAGCAATTCACTAATACACTGTTCCCACTGAAGTGCTTTTAAAATAAAAACAGGACATAGTTTAAAGTAGAATATTTTGAGAATATTGTGTTATATTTGTGTACTGAAATGGAGAACTTACAGTTTCAGTTTAGTTTAATGACAATACCTGACTTAATGTTTTTTAATTTTATTAATAAAAAAATATTTTTTTCCTTTCCCCTGCCACTTCCTGTCCTTTCCTGCAGGTACGCTTAACTCTGGGCAGGGAGCGTGTTTCCTGTGACATAGATGCCACCGCAGTACCAATTCTAGTACAAGAAGGGTTAAAGAGCACCGGCTGTGCAATAGTCTTCCTTCTGCTCTACTTCTTTGGCATGGCTTCCTCACTCTGGTTCGTACAAACAAACGCAGGAGCACACTTTTTTTATCATATCAATGTTTCATCTCTTTGTCCCATTGTCATCAGCCGTGAATGGACTTTGGGGGAACAATTGGAACACGAGACATGCATCCTGTTTTCTTTAAAGTCTACCTATCCTGTCTTATAGCCTCTGTACTAGATAGATTCATTTCCACATACAAAAGAAGCTTTTGTAAACATGCCACTTTTGGAGTGCATGCTACACTTCAGTTGCAGTGAAAGCACACTGCTGTCACAGCTCTTTTCTTCCTTTTCACTTTGCCCTCATTTGCCGGTATTTTCCTGTTAGACTTCACTTTTTGCTTTTGGAAGAGCAACAGACTGAAAAGCCCAAGGACTTCCCTCTCCAAAAACATGATCTTAACCCTCTGTTATGTAACTTATTACTATCTCATGATGAGATAATTACAACGGAGGGATTCTTGTGGAAAAGTTACATAGAGGGCAAACTTAAGTTTCGAGCAACTCTAACAGTAAACAGCAGCTCGATGGTGTTTCAGCCATGTTTTCAGGAAACATGTGATCGCTATTCACTACAAAAAATGAATGCCAGATCAGAAAGACAATCTGATAACTTAACATAGGAGCATTGTTTTGTTTCTTCTCTCACTCTTCTTGCTCTCTCTCTTTCAGGTGGGTGATCCTGACCCTCACTTGGTTCTTAGCTGCTGGACTGAAGTGGGGCCATGAGGCTATTGAAATGCACAGCTCTTACTTTCACATAGCAGCCTGGGCCATCCCGGCCGTTAAAACCATCGTCATCCTCATTATGCGACTGGTCGATGCAGACGACCTAACTGGACTCTGCTATGTTGGCAACCAGCAGCAGGAGGCCCTCACAGGCTTTGTGGTAGCACCACTGGCCACATACCTCCTAATAGGTAATTACTTACAACATGATAGTATTCAATTGATCGATGAATGGGATTTTCTCTTTCTCGTAAAACTGCTTGTGCTTATATTTTAAATACTCAGACGCAGGGTTGGGCATCGTTGGGATTTTAACCAATCCCGATTTGGTTTCTTATGGATTCTCAGTTCCAATTTCTGAAAGGGTGGAGATGAAACGGGACACATGCTAATTTCACAGAGAAGAGGAAAATGTTATTTTGATTCATTGGTGATTTACAGTTTTAGTTTTAACCAACTTAAAAAAAAGCCACACATGAGCAACGCTTAATGTGCTCAATGGCTGCAACACAACAAGTGCCTGGAATTATGGTGGCAACTATGGAAACCCAAACTGTAAATGTAAAATTTGGAACTGCTGATTGGATTCAAAATTACATTTTCCACAGAAGAAAACGATTTCATTGGAAGTTGGAACGGTTTCTCGATGCCCAATCCTACTAAGATGCCACATTCAGTCATTGACGTGTATAATCCTCATTGCTTTTATTACTTTATGCAACAGTCCTAATTTCTTCCCTATCTGATGGTCTTTATATGACTATTGTTTCCCTTTCTGAAATTCAGGCACTCTGTTTATCTGTGCTGGCCTAGTGGCTCTTTTCAAGATCCGCTCCAATCTGCAGAAGGACGGTGCCAAAACAGACAAGCTGGAGCGTTTAATGGTGAAAATCGGAGTGTTTTCTGTTCTCTACACTGTCCCGGCGTCCACCGTCATTGGCTGTTACCTCTACCAGCTCTCTCATTGGGGGGAGTTCAGGGCCAGCACCCGGGACTCATACGTGGCATCAGAGATGCTTCGGATCTTCATGTCACTGCTCGTAGGCATCACATCAGGCATGTGGATCTGGTCAGCGAAAACCCTCCACACCTGGCAGCGCTGCTCTGCCCGCCTGCTCAGGGATAGCAGGGCGAGCCGAGGGGGCAAGAGGGCACCGGGCGAAGGCTGGATCAAACCAGGGAAAGGTAACGAGACAGTGGTGTGAAAAGGAGAGAAAACAGACAGGAATGGACTTTCACCTGCTTCTCTGTCACCTACAAAAACTCGCTCTGCTAAAGGAAAGATGGAGAGGACCAAGAAAAGCGACGAGCGGGACTAGCAGTAGTTTCTCAAGGAAGCCACTGGATGTAATGGCATCGTAGAAGCTTGCTGAGAGTCTGCAAGCATGCCTCACCCCCTCCAACTGCCTCTAACAGAGGCAAAGGAGGAGAAAAGTGGAGAATTTGGCATACATAAGTAGCAACAGTAGTCTCTCTTCCTCTGTTTGACTTCCTTTGCCCAGAGAGGTGGAGAAAATGAAAAAGAGAGACTGAAAAGGAGCATTGATATGCAGACCAGACACACCAATAAGCTGTGTAGCACCACGTCTACCTCTCTGCCTCCCTTTTCTTCATAGTCCTCGGCAGAAGAGACTGAACCTGCTGGATACAGCAACCCTCATAACGTTGAGGGTCTTCTATAAATTTGAATTTTACACTGGAGAGTCCTGGTGCAGACAATATACAGATGTAGGCTGATGTTTCCCCAAAAGCATCTGACAACTTAAGTCCCTGTGGGGTTTTTATGTCCACGCGGGAAAATATAAATAAAATTCTAGGAACAAAATAGTTAAAATCTGATTTAAAAACATAAAATAGGGCCTTAAATCTGTGATGTGTTTACATTTGAACAACAATATTATGCATTTGTGTAAATTATTACCCTATGTACATTATAAAAGAGCAGGTGATTTTATTTCTCAGATTGTTTTGGGAAACCAGCTTTAAGCTGTGATAATGCACTATAATTCTATACAATATGAAGTGTCTGTGCTTGTCACAAGTGCATTACCAGGGACGGCAGTGATGTAATAAAAAATCCTTCAACATTATATTAATATGCAGAGAACTTTAAACAGTCAAATCCTTGTGAACACTGCAGAATAATTAACTTGAAATGTTGTGAAGGCAAGAGCTGACAGAGAAAAACAATGAGAGATTTTTATTATGAAAACATCAGACTTGAGGCATGTTGAAGAATTAGAGGTTGTTAGACAATCACTTGCCATGAGACACACTATGCAATAAAGAACTGTCACAGACTAATGCCTGTGCGCACATATGTAGCAGTAATACACACATAGGAATCCGTTTCCACGAATTTCATCCACCAGCAGTTATGATCTCTAAATATGTATTTTTGTCGCTTTTTAAATCCTTTAAGTTCAATAAGGCCGTCACAGAAGCACAATGAAAGTGGCACTATTAATTAGCATATCTGTTCTGCTAGCATATCTGTCTGTGTGTCGGATGCTCTCACAGGCCCACTGCCTGCCTGTTTCTCTTCTAAACTGCATCATTGCTCATTTCCCTGACAATCAAGTCGTCCCTGAAAAAGATTATTGTACACTACATTTCAAAATTTCATGGATGAGAGAGACAAGATTTCAATTCATTGTTTCTAGCGATGCATTTTGTTGATAATCAGCATCTTACATCATTTTTATCTCCCAGTTCCTCTCAATAACTGCTTAGAGAATGTGCTATAAGCTCTATTTACAGTAAGTTATTCTGGGTCTTACTGCTGCACTCACCAAATTTTGCAACTGCTCCTGTGCATCGTATATTTGCCTGACAATCTTTCTAGCAAAGCTCTTGCGTTTCAGTAAGTGTTTGAATGTATATTATGTGGGATGTGTTTGTGTCTCACATTATGCCTTGTACATTTTAGTAGAGTCAAAAAACATTTGATTCTGGGCTGTTTAAATGAATAAGGGCTTGAATGGTTTGGAGCTTTGCTCCCCTGTGTGCCATTTGAAACCAGATAGTGCCTCACACAGCCTGTCACAGGAATTTTTTACCATGATGTTTGGAATGGCACAGAAAATAACTTTAAAGTGTGGGCTGCCTTCTTCTAAAGTATGCTAAATGTTAGAGGGGCCTTAGTGCATTCAAAGATCCTTTGGTGGTTTTTCGTTAAACCTAGAACCCTGAAAACTAGTGTTCCTCAAACCAGCATACCATTATTACATTTCCAAAGTCAAACAAACATTACATGAAGTTAAAGTGAATTAAATTAACCTCAGACTACCTCCCTCTCTGAGCTAATGCAGTTTTCCTCTGAAACGTTTTCTGCTATGACCACGTCAAGCGTCATGTAACCTTTCCAAACAATTACCGAACAGTTGTGCCTTATAACATGGTCAGTGTGTGTGCCACAGCCTAATCACGATTGAGAACCACTGGTAACACGGATTTGTAAATGCTTTTTGAGAATCCCAGACATGCATCAATGTTGGAGGTCAGTTACCTACACTGATGGCAGGCTTTAAGGTCCAGACTGTTCCTTTTTGTAGAAAACTCATTGTCTTGATGATGTCATCAATGTATTGTAAAGAAATTGCTAATTTATCCTTGTATAAAAGTGAAAAAAAATGTAAAACTTGTTTGTTATTTAAAAACACTTTTGTATCAGAAGATGATGAATAAAAACTTTTTGGATTCCAATATGCAGATGCAATTTTACGAGTTTTTGTCATAGACTGTAAAAATCTTCAATGTGCATAGTGTCATGGTTAGCATTATTGTACATGTTTAAACAAATGGAACATAATGTAAGGAATTTACATCATGCAGTAATGTAGAAGACTTGAAAGTAGAGACTGAGATATGGTCTCATTAAGAAATGTTTACTGAGGTAACAAATCATGCGAGAAATAGGGTCATTTCCCTATAGACTTCTATGTAATTGGACTTCTTTTTGGAGGCAGTAGAGTAACCCCCTGCTGGAAATGAGATAGAATGCATCTTAAGACGCTTTTGCATTGGCTTCACTTTTCACACTAAATAGAAGTAACATTCGGAGTCACAAACTCAGAGAAGGTATCAAAAGTCAGAGGTAAATGAGTAATCCTGCTGCATTGTATTGTCATGTTCTAAAAGCCACTAGTGGTTATGAGTGAGTGAATAAGTTCTGTTCTGGGTCCGTGTTGCTTCTGAAATAATATTTTATTATATTATTAAAATTGTGATTACTTTGATTGATATTGCAATATGATTTACGGTATTGGAGGGAATGATCAATTTTTATCATTAATCTACTTTTCATTGATAAATATTAAAATGAAATTGATTATAGTGTGATTTTTGCAAGGACTTAGTCTGATGGATACGTTTTGTAGGCTGGCACATCTTGGCAGCACCACAATACTCAATTCAGAATGATTTGACAAATATTTAACCTTTAACAAATATTGCACCCCACCTGCAATGGGGATATTGCATAAGTCCGTGATGCGATTTTGATACATTTGAATTAATTGTGCAGCACGGTTGTATTAACTTAATGGGTTGAACAATGCTGCCACCTCATGTCTGATGACACAAATTAAGTGTGTTTAATCAGGCACTAACTAACTCTACACATCTATACAGCAGTGCCTGTTTTGAGCTATCTGGCCTCATCAAAAGTTAATTTAGTTTAGGATAAGAAATGCTCCATAACCACTAAATTTGTTTTGAGTCCACAGTGGAAACAGAGTGATTACACTGTGTAAACATGACTGTTCCATCAGTCACATCTCATCAGCTATGAACTTACAACCTCCCCCAACACACACGTTCACTTACAGTAAGCACTGAAACAAACACACACGAACACACGTCTCACTTTGAATTTTGTTGTCATGTTTCTTTTTTACAATTACACTTAATGCACATTAGGCCTTAATTTAACAGTGCACGGGTAGTATTTGAGAAATCTAAAGAAACCAACTCATTTTGTGTGTGTGTGTGTGTGTGTGTGTGTGTGTGTGTGTGTGTGTTGGTAAAAGAGAAAGAAAGAGAGAGAGATTCCAAATATCCAAGTCTACAGCTCAGATTGCCTTCCTGTAATTTACTGTGAGTGAATTGAGTGTTTGTTTAAGAACTTACTCAAAAGCCTGAGGTAAGGGGAAAGTGACAGCATCTACTGCTCTATTGTTTCCAGATGTGGCTAGTCTCTCACACACACACACGCACACTCACACAAACACAGAGTGAAAGAAGAGTTCGGGGACTTCAGTGCTCTGAAATTCATACCGTAAATGGTGGTTTCTGTATACTGAAATTCCAGAAACGTGACAGAAGTCATTTTTCTACAGTTCCATAGGCATCAGGGGATGCAATCCTTCTGGAGCTGGAGGTGGGCTGTATATACGCCTAACGTTACAAATGTTCTAGACTGCCACTAAATACTGAAGAAGAACCCCGACCAGAGCGGCTACTTAATGTTTAAGTATTATTATTTACTTTGGTATTGTATCGAAAATGTTACTTACTGTACTTTTGTTGGTATTAGTACAGACTACTACATTTTTGGTACTGTGACATCCTGCGTGTGTCTGAGCGTGTGTGTGTCTAACCCAACCCTGGATACCACAGGTAATTTTATCTCCAGAATTCTCCTTCTAAGCAGCAATTTTACCGTTTCCCTGGTTATTTAGAGATTCAGTAACTAGCATAGGTACAAATCTTTAAAATAATAGAAAACTACACTTCAAACTTTAATTCTTACAAACGACAGATGTTACAGTTTAGCCCCTGGATATCCGCTGTTGCTGACACTTGGACACAATCAGTTGATACTGTAAAAACACACATGCACACTCAGTAACACACAATTTGTTCCACTCTGGTAGTTAACAGCCTGTTATTTTTTGTACTAAGCTGAAATGTGAAAGGGCCCAATTCCAAAGGGTCCAAATTCCTTTGACTAATATTCCTGGGAATGTATTTTCAGAGTTGGGTTCCCTTGTGTGTAATTGTGTGTATAGGACTGTGTGTGTCTGTGTGTGTGTGTGTGTGTGTGTGTGTGTGTAGGGGGAAGAAAGATTGGAACTGAAAGCGAGTGAGAGAACAGGGGATATGCTGAAAAAGGGCCTTGACACAAAGAAAATCAGGAAAAAGGAGAGAAGTGAATAAAAATATGGAAACAAAAATAGAGAGGAGAAAGTGAGAGGGATTGAGTGTGAGGAAGAGTGAAAAGGAAAGTGTCATCCTCCCAACAGCAGAAGGCTGCAGCTGTTCCCTCTCAGCAATGTTGAAATCGTTTCCCCATTCGGCTCAGCGTCTACGCTGCATAAATAGTTCTGAGTATTGGCCACCACTAGGGATTCTGGGTGACGTAGTCCTCTTGGCTACAGAGACAATTTGGGCAAGAAGGATTTTTAAATCTCGGGTTCTCCGGCCAACCAAGCTAACGAGTTGAGATTGAAATCCAAAAGCTCGGCCAAGAGAGAGATTGGAGAATTATTCACCATTAAGCTGAAACAGAGAGCTCTTTATCCACGGAAGTGGGTGTGAAGAATTGGATTGATTTCATGGCAGACAAAGATGCACTGTATGTTTTAAGTCAGGTCAGATTAAAAATTCATATTATTGAAATGTTAAACAACAATCTGTAAATGTTACAGCCTAAAACTTTAAATGTTACTGCCTAAAACGTTTATTATGTATTGATATGATGGAACAATATTGGAACTGCACTGAACATTGGTCTGTGGTGTATGGAAAGCAACAAAATGTCCTTAATGTCTTCATAGTACATTTTGCTCATATATTCCTAAAAAAGCCATATTATATTGGTCACCACTAGATGTCACTCCTCGTCCAGAATCCCCCATTTTGTTCCCCTATGTCCTAGTTTTATGCTACAATATTAACTGACCACATAAATAAATCCAACAAATGACCTCATCATCTCTACATGTTGGACTGATCGACACAAAATAGTAATACTGTGATAACAAACCCCCATTTTTGTTATTTTACTTACTCAATCTCAATTTGAATGAATTTCAACAAAATACAAGAAGAAATACAAAATTATTGTTTAGCACTTTGGACTCTAGTATATTTATTCATATACCCGTACTTAGGTATAATTTGAGGTATCTACATAAGTATTTTTAAAAGTTCTAAATCTTAGATTATTTTTTTTTACTATTGTGTAAGTGGTCCTGTAGGTACAAAAAAATCAACAGGGGAATGTCAATCATGCACAGTTTCTACACACTCACACAGTCCTTAAAAGAGGTCTTAGGTAGCATACTTGCGGGTGGACTATGGGTGTGGGGATGTTTATCTGTCTTATGGTACATAACAGAACAATCAGCGGGTGGAATCTTTTTAGACTATTGAGGTTGTGCTGTTGGAGGTGAAGCAAATGTGTTACAATGAATAAATGTGGAACCATGTGGGAGAAAGGCTGAGTGATTCCATGTTATTTCAGCACGACATTTGTCAACTTTATAAAAGGTCAACCGGTCAATACAGTCGCTTTAACAAAAAATGAGGGGGAGACAGAGGGAGTGGGGGAGGAAAGGGAAGACAAGGGAATTAAGGGGGAAATGAGAAAGAAAATAAGAGTGGTGTTGTGTGGTTTTGGAGAAAAGTCAGGAAGAAAGATTGAGGGAAGAGTCTAACAAACAGAACATAAATTATTCCATTGTTTCCCCCCAATCAGAATGCCAAGTCGGCGAGCCAAATGACTGGAAATGACTCATCCAAACATGATTTATCTCCAAGAGCCTGTCTGGGTTTGTTTCATACTAGTTTTCTCTGTGTGTCTGTGCTCAGAGTACAGAAATAGAAGGAATAGAAAGATCTGGCTGCTCTGGTAGGTCCGGTTTGTTGATGCCATGTTGTTGTTGGTGGTTTTGACAAAGCAAGTCAGTTTGTCTTATCACTACTCCCGGCTGTATGCCGTCAATCTAACCCTGAGCCACTTGTTGCCATTGATAGCTTTACCATCTTTATTAAATGTCAGCCAGTTTTAATTCCAGTTTAAATTCTGTTTCTTTGTTTTTCCTTATTTTCTGTCTGTTTTGTGTATATTTTGAATTCTCCATTTTTTATTTCTTTAATAGTAAATACCAAAAAACTCAATTAAATGCAACTGGATGATCTGTTTTTTGTTTCTTCAACATGATCTAATTACCCCTCAGAAGACAGCATGTGAACATGCCAGAAGAAGCAAAAATACCTGGGACTCTACACTAGTCACTAGAAATCAAGATGTTACTTGAACGAGAGGTAAAATGAGTCTGAGCTAGCGTCTCTGTGAGGCTGTAGGCTACTTAGGCGCAGCAGTGCTTTGAGCTAAATGCTAACATTTATTTAATCAAGCAGATAGGGCAGAGGGGGGAGCCTGGCGTTATGCAGAGACCCCCAATCTTGGACTTTTCCAAAAAATCTGTGGGGGGGGGGTGTTTGGTCAGTTTGTATACAAGTGTCCCTAACGTCTCATTAGAAAGATCTGTTAATTGAGTTAACATTTTGATTTTGTTAACATAATTTTTTTAAAAGGTGCCCTGCCACACAAACCAAACACATTTTTAAAAATATGTCAGGTCTGTATGTGTTTGTTTTGTTGAATATGAGATGAACTGCTACCTCCTCTGTCAGGTCCAGCCCCTAAAAAGAAATAAGCGGAGAAAACAGGCAAACTACAAAAGCTGGTCAGTCTGATGTCATGTCCTGAGTTCATTACTATTCATGACCTCGCCCAGTTGTGCTGGGTAAAGGATGCTGATAGCCAGGCTCTCATTGGTTAGCTTTAGCCAATCAGAGTCAAGCAGTTTAGGTTGTTGAATAATAATGAGAACTTGCACAAATCGAGCTGAGTCCTCCTGCAGGCTTCCTATACCACAGTAGAATTGCTTGAAACAAGGTAACAAAAAAAGTCCATAGTAATGAAATGGCAGGGCACATTTAAGTAGATTTAGGTTTTGTTGACTTTTTGTTAAGGGCCATATGAACTTTAAACCTGTGCTCCGGTAATCCTTGACTCTACGACACAGGCATATAAAAAGGAACACGTCATTGTAACATGACTAAAGGAGGAAAACAGGGCTATCTTTTCTTTTGCCAGTAAAGGGCACTGCTGCTCTGTTGATAAGTGGGGCATCTCATAATGTGAATGTGTAATAATGTCATCAATAAAAACATTGTTTGCTGAAAATTGTAAAGGTATTTTTTTAATTGTATTTTTGTTAGTTAACTATATTCTTAAGTGTAATTAAACCTGTTTTTTTCCGGCTTCAGTCAGGACGCAATTTGAAGTATCAGCATAACAGTGATATTGTGATAAATACAAATATCAATCTAAATGGGAAAAACTGTTGCCATATCACCCAGCCCAAACAAAAATAACAAAAAAATCAAATAACTAGAAGGGTACTCAGAGAGCACAGACCTCTGCCAAAGCATATCTCACATTGTTAATGCAGTGGAAATTTTCCCAGTTAAGATCCAATTTTTTTCGATGATTCCGGCACCACACAAATGCCCTATTTTGCAATGTTAACTAAAGTAAACAATAAGTTAGAATAATGTATAATAATGAGCTGTTATTTTCCTAAAATACTTTTGTGGACCTGCTGGTGGCGCTACAGGACAAGTCACTGGATCACCAGAGTCAGTAGGATTCATCCCTTTGTGACAATGAATGTCTAAACAAAATTTAAGTTGTTTTCCAGTTGCTTTCACTTAGTATTTCTAGATACCCTATTAATAAGCTAATTGAGTCTTTATAGATGTAATACTTTAAGTCCCAAATTTAAATGAAATAGTCAGTGTCTCTCTTATAAAATTGTGCAACATCTAAACAGCTGTGTGTGTGTGTGTGTGTGTGTGTGTGTGTGTGTGTGTGTGTGTGTGTTGTGTAGGCACGTTATTTACCATCTCATGTTTGACCGTGTTTGTACTGCCAGTTTTAAACTTTGGAGACTGAATAGCAATGAGACAATTAGCTAAAGCCTATGATCCAGGACGCACTGTGCCCTATGTGTTAGAACTGGTCCAACACACCACAGCAGGGTGCACCCTGTCACACCGATATGGAAATTAGGTGCACAAGCTATGTGACACACACACACACACACACACACACACACAGACAGAGAGACACAGACAGAGAGACACACATACAGACAGAGAGACATCCCCCCCCCCCAAATGTCATCAGATTAGAAATAAAAATAATGGCAGAATACGAGAAAAGCAATGGAGAGTAGGGGAGGAAGAGAGGCCTAGAGGAAAGAAGGTAGTATCTTCTCTTTCTTTCATGTTTGTGCTCTACATAAAAGGACTAATATGTAACCAAATCCATAACAGATTGTTGATAACCTACTAATAACTATTACGATAAACTTTATCTAGTGAAATCATTAATAAAAAGATTGCATTAGAAAGTTTACATAAAATTAGTTTGGAGAAAAATGACTAAATCAACCCTATATGGTTTTTGAACCCAAACATTTATCAAGCTGGGATTTATAAAGAGATTGATAAAAAAATAAATTGAATGGCCCATCCTTAATTTTAAACCCTGTGACATTATCAGCCTCAACACATGTATACTGTGTGAAACAATGGTTTAGGATTGGGGACTTTTGTTGGACTTCTATTTAACCTGTGGCACATATCCAAGAGGCTATTTTGATAAATCTCAGAAAAACTGCAGCAGGAAATGTGGTGAAAGTATTAGAGGCAGCTTTTATTTGAAACAGCTACAGAACTGGATAAAATGAATTATCCAGAAAGGGTTCAAATCCAGGGAAATTGGACGTGGTTAAAGGTGCTTCAAAGACATTTTCGTCTCTTATCCGAGAGACTTCTTCAGTTCTGACTGAATGGTAGGGAAACCCAGTTATTTAACCTCTGTGGGATTGTTGTCAAGATTATCAATACCGCTTCATTCATTAGCTGTAACTATGACCTGGATGAATTAAAAACATTTACAGAGAGATAAAATAAAGAAAAAAATTAATATAATAGAAATGTAATGTAAGTGCATACACAACAATATTGTTTGCATATACTGTGCGCATGTGAGAGTGTGTGTGTGTATCCATTCAGCTTTGACCTTAGGTCGCATGAAGTAGTTCCATTATAATGTGTTTTACAGTACATCACGCATGATAAAGGTTTTTGCTCAAAGGGTATTTCAAACGATGACGATAATGACCTGAATTAAATTGTGAACAAATGATGTTTTTTGCTGGTGATGGGTGATTTTCACAAACTTGCATTTCAATGTAATGCCAGTTAGCATCAGGACAAGTATCAAAACCAACAACTTTAATTGATAAGAACTTTAAATCTCTATTGATGAAAGAATATATCTAAAATCATGACAATGACATTATGGCTGCTGTTCTATAATAATATCAATAGTGTCACAAAAGCACCTAATAGGTGAATACAGTTGATTCTCCCATATATTCACTCTTCTCACAATATTCTTTCCTTTTCTTAAAACATTCATTCTTGAAATCTGTTTGTGTATTACTGGGGCTCCTCCCTCCTTGTCTCTGTTTGGTCATGTGCTCTTGCTTGTAATCGTTATTGATTGAATTTGTGGTAACAGCTGTAGCTGGCGGCTTTCTGCAAATATCACAGCTGGTAACATTCTTATTAGCAGACTAGAAAAAGCATCAAAATATGCTAAATTGTCCGCCAGAAGCCAGCTGGGTCAGTGTAGCCAGCCGCTGGCCAGTCTCTTCTTTACTGTCAGTGGAAATGATGCTGTGGTATTATTGCAATTCAGCAGGAAATGGAAGAAGAATGGATTTGTTTTGAGCAAAACATGAAGGAAGGAGACTGCTATGTTTACATTTAGTTGCAGACCTACAACTGTAAAAGATGACGAGTGCTCAAACTGGACCCTAATTGTGTTACCTACAAAAGGCATGTGCACACACAGTATGTGTTAGTGCTGTGGATAAAGTAGACAAAACATTCAATGTTTTAATTGGACAATCAATAATTTTCTCCTTTTCCAGCTCTAATGGGGCACACCAAATCATACACCACTATAAGTATAGATGCATACCTGCTGTTTTCCTGTTGACCGTAAATTAAATAGTTTTGTTTTGAGAGTGTGGGAATTGCCAAAGTGTCATACTGCCAAATAAGAGCATCTGTCATGGAGTAGTGGGGCATCAGGGAAAAGCCACATACAAAGTGACAGAATCTGCTGCAAATATGAAACTCAGCCATGCAATTTGCATTGCACAAGCACTGAATTAAGTCAGTAAAAATGGCCAGACTAACAATCAGCAAACATACTGTATGTGTTACTCATTGTATTATTGTTGTATCCATTAGGCTGCAGCAGTGGTGGAAGAAGTATTCAGATCCTTTACTTTAGTAAAAGTACTAATACCACACTGTAAAATACTCTTTTAAAAGTAAAATATGAATTGAATATGTTACTTAAGTAAAAGTATGCAAGTATCATCAGGAAGTATTAAAAGTAAAAATACTCAATGCAGAACAGTTCTCATATTTTAGAAACTGGAAACAATCAAAACCATACTGGCTAGTGTTTAATTGGCTAATCATTTCAGCTCGACTTGTAACCCTGTAAATTGTTGGCTACTTTAACTTATGATAAAAACATGTTTACTAACCTACAAGGGTTTAGTGTGCAAAGTATCAAGTAATTTAAGATGGCAGAGTACTGTCAAAACTGCCAATTATTGCCTTTCATTAATCAATAAATTGTTTGGTATATAAAATTTCACATCCAGCAAAGCAGAAGTTGACATATTTAAATGTCAAAAATATTCAGTTTACCACAATAGGAAACCAGAAAAACAGCAAATAATTCACATGTCAGAAGCTAGAATGAGTGAAGTTTAGGCATCTTCGCGTAAAAAGTTACTAAAAAGAATTAATCAATTTGAAAAATTGTTGCAGATGAAGTTTCATGGCACAGTGGATCTGACATATGTCTTTGGTGTGGGCAATCCAATGTGTCCCTGAGCAAAACACTTAACCCCTAGTTGCTTCAGAGGTGTGCAACCTCCTATCCAGTCTTATCCTGACCGGTCCTATCCAATGCATCCCCTAATTAAAAGCGTAGACCTGCTATAAGTGCAAGATGTGCACACCTGTTGGAACAGTTCCTTTGCAAATACTGCAGCATATGTTCAAGCCAAGAAAACCACTGGCTCAATCCTGGTATGACTACAAACTCTATCTCCAGGATACTGCAGTGGAATATCACAATATACTGTCACAATAACAAATTTTGCTTGACGACAAATAACAATTGTTGCAATAAACGATAATATTGTCATGGACTCAATTTCTTTTAACAAAAAATACACTTGAGTAAAGTCCAAACACGACCAAAACAATAAATTAAATGGATGTAAACAAACTTGCACTTCAAAATATATTAAACAGTAGGCTCAGGCATAAAGAGTGTAAAATGCAAAAAGGTTTTTAAAAATAATTTCTCCAGCATAAAGCTTTGTTCAAAGAAAGTGAAAGTGAATTGCAGTCAATGTCCACAGCAGGGGGTGCATCAAGGACAAGAGAGAGCGCATTCATCGAAATGCCAGCTTTCAACAATGCTAAAGGGCAGCATCTCTTTAGCAATGAAGCAAAGTACATCTGTGAGTGTACACCATTTTTCCATAATAATCCGTAAAGTGTTCTTTCTGCAATATTTTAGGAATTATCAGAAATCATTACATTCATCCTGTATATTCAAACAAAAACAAACTGGTGTCTCATAGCAACAATATAATCAAAGATAGATTGGAATAGAATCAATAACGATTTGGATTGAAAACCTAAGAATACATGTTGTTGTTGTCATAACAACACACTGAATACTGGGACCCAACTTTAGTTCTGACACATATTCACTCAGACAGCAGTTTGTATCAGAGAGTCATTTGACTGTTACAATCCAAAGGTGCACATTGCAACAGGAGATAAAACACTGGAAAACATGGACTTCAACTCCACAGAGATTCAACCAATCAATTTCTATCTCAGTTACCTCGAAGAACAAGTACGGTGTGAGCTGAAGGACAGCAAGGCGACGCTCACCCAATGTGAATCTGAAGGGAGAGTTCACCTGATTATCTGAGAAGACTTGTTGGCCGATGTCCTCAATCAGCTCCAACAACAAAGAGAGGGCAGCAGTTGGGGCCATGAGAAAGAGCTGATGCAGAGGGAGATGTGTGACCTGAAAGTTCAGCTTGCTGAACGTGTCCCCTCCCCACACAGGGAAACAGAGCATCTGAGATCCCAGCTGGGAAAAATCAGCAACAGGCTGCGAAAAGCCCAAAAAGATCTGGACCTACAGTATTTCATTCCTGAAGACCTGAAGGTTGAATTGGAGCAGATGAAGGGAGAGAAGCAGGACCTGAAAAAGGAAGTGGAGACACAGAAGATGGAGCTTTGTAGAGAGACAGAAACTCAACTTAATTAAGACCAAGGTGGAGTTGGAGAGCTTTCTGGAGATGGAAAGGGCTCAAGCTCAGGAGCTGAAGGATAAATTGAGCAAGATGGAGGAAGCTCTCCTTGAACAGGAGAAGGAGGCACAGGAGATACGGGAGAGATCCCAGGCTTCCCATCGAGCCCAGCTGGATGAGGCTCCGGCTGAACGTGTCCACTCTCCACCAAGGGAAACAAAGCTTCTGAAATCCCATCTGGAAAAAGCCCTAAAAGATCTGGACCTGCAGACCTTCACTACTGAACCCCTAAAAGTTTATTTAAAGCAGATGAAGGGAGAGATGCAGGCCCTTAAAAATATCGTGGTGACTCAGAAGTTGAAGCTTCGAGAAGAGAGACAGATGCTCACAGTAGGAAAGACCACCAACATGATGTGGGAGAGCCATCTGGAGATAGAGAGGGCTCAAGCTCAGGAGCTAAATGATAAATAGAGCAAGGTGGAGGAAGCTCTCCTTAAAAACAGGACGAGGAGACAAAGGAGATTCTGAAAAGATCCCAGGCTTCCCATAGAGCCTAGCTGGAGATGCAGGACCAAAACAACAAGAACCTCATGGATGCTCTTGAGAAAAAGTATGAACATCAGCATGAGAGTCATGTCAACCAGTGGAAGGAGAACAAATCATCCCTCCTTCAGGCCACAGAAAACCTGAAGCTGACTCAGCTGGAAAAAGAGCAGGAGTGGGAAAGGATTGAGAGCACCCTGAGGTTCCAGCTGGTAGATCTTCAGAGCCAGATAATGCAAAAGCCAAAGAAGAAGAAGTGGTACAAAAAGCTTCTGCCTGGCTGAAGGAGTGAAAATGCATTTGTACTGGTATAGTATCTGTCTGTCTGTGTGGGTCGGTCCATCTGTCTGTCTGTGTGTCTGTGTGTGTGTTTGCTCGCAGGACATGTGATGCGTCAGTGCAGTAGTGTTGGAGTAGTAGAGCTTGTAGTCAATGTGTGCTACGTGCTACATGCTACATGCTACTTCTGCTCGCCAATCTCTGCTTCCAGCTACTGCCTCCGGACAGCCCTTTGTTTTTACATGTGTACTGTGGTTTGTCTTGTTAACTTGCAGGTGTAGCGGAGGCAATAATGAGATGACTGTGATCACCCGGCCGGTCCTCCCAGACTATTTAACCCCGTCTATCCCGAGACCGGGCGGCCGCATTCTCCCAACTGCGCACGAACATGTTTTCTCTCAGTTTGAGTTTTCCCTTTGTTAACTTCTGACAGCATGCACCTCACATTCTCCATAACACCCATCCACCTTCATTCATCACTGATACTGACAATCACACCTCATCGTTAATTTTTTTGCATCATTATTTAATAAATGTCACTTTGTTATTGTTACGTTGCGGTGCATCTCCGTCTTTTGTTGTGGCCTGTGAGCTGGTCGTAACAGGTTGGGGGCTCGTTTGCCGTGAGTACAAAACCAGGACCTTGTTTGTGGTTTTCTTAAATTAATCCTAATTAGTTGCGGTTGAGGTAATTTGGTTTAGTTGAGCTAGTCTATTGTTGTTTAAATGTTAAGTTGCACTACAGTCATGTGTAATATAGTTTGATGTATAAATCAGGGAAACGCAAATGCTCATTTGCATCCTAAACCCCCAAAATATAAATTGGTTCAAATGATTTAGTATGTTAATTATAATACTACTAAATAGTTTTAACTAGTTTTTTATATGCCCCCTATGATTCGACCACGCCCCCTTTTGCAGATAATGAACTGTTTGACGTGGAGTTTTGTATCAAGGTATCTTTGAACTCAGCAGGGAGTTCCATCTTCATTGCTGACGATTTGCAGTGTCTGAGAGTCGCACAAATACACGGTCACAAGTAACTGCGTCCGCAAGTAACCCCGAAGTGCGCACATTAGCGAGGGCCCGTCCAACGCCGCTTGCAGCTTTAATTTTGGTTTAACTAAAACATTGTGTGGCGGTGACGTTAATAGCACCACCAATTCACCTGCTGCAAGCCCTGTTAGCACACCTCCCGCCGGGATGACAACGCAAGAAGAAGCTGAAGAAATAATGTGCTCTCTGTCTGGAGATGGTGGTAGTAAAAGCTTGTCAGAGGCCGGTCACGCTCCTAACCCCTCTTGCATTAACTTGAAACAGCCAACAGTGGAGCAACTGGAAGAGCCAATATGTGTGACTGTTTAAGGATAGAAGCTTTGGGTGCATCACTTAGGCACTAATTGAATGGAGGAATTATGGTATTCTTTGGTAGCCTGAGTAACTTTAACCGTTCATGTGACGTTTTGACTACTTATGGGTGTCCGTTTGCAGTTAGACCTATTAATTCCTGTCACTAACGTATATTATTGTAAATCCTGTGTACTGCATACACTTGTAGCTGTTGTGTATCTTTGTTAGTCATTGTAGGTCGCAAGCCCCCCCCCCCCCGCGTGAAAAAGTGGGTTCCCCAAAGGCCACACTGATCTTCAAGCTATAGTGCGTAGTTTCTGTCTCCCCCAAGAGGAATTCTAAGTAATATCAACAACACTGTCTGTGCGTCCACCTGATACAAGCCTTCTGTGATTGCCGCCATGGCATAGTTCCAACATTGAGTGCATACGTATGTTTTTTTGCGTTGACATGTTTAGTTGCTACTGTCTTACAACAAATTGATACAAAACTGATACGACTGGAGTCTCTTCGGGACATATACATACATTAATATTAAACGATTAACCAATTACGTGCTGTGATTTGTATGCTCTTGTTTCCACTGTCAAAGCACTTTGTAAACTATTGTTTTTAAAAAGGTGCTATAAAATAAACGTATTATTCTGATTAAAATGCTCATTACTTCTAAGATTGAGGCCGGGTCCTGGCTGGTGGCCTCCCTGCTGTCTGGACTGAGTCACCACCAGAGGGCGATCGGTAGACAGCTCTGCAGATTTTTTACATGATCCATGCTGATGTCCAACACAAACGCCTTCAAGACTTGTTTAACAACTACAGAGTTAAACAGCATCCCAAGGACTTCTGGCACTAATTGCAATTATAAAACCACTAATGTGTCAGAACTATAGATGTGTTCTGGACTGGCTGCCACCTCTGGCTCTTTCCCCCGCAGAGAAGGGATGCACCAAATTCCCTCAGCCACTTCATATTGTCAAGTTCAACATTATGTTATGCTTTTTTATGTAAGGCTGCACTGCCCTGTTCCCTGAAGAAACTGCCCTCATCCTTCACCTCACAAATGTTAAGCAAATATTAGCTCTTCTCCTTGTGCAAGAATAGTTCTAGAAGGAACTGGGGGATCAAGGGAGTCTTTGCAGGACGCTGCAGAGCAAGCAGGTAGTGTGAATATTTGCTCATCACTGGTATGTTCTCCACATGGGGATTTACAATGATTAAAACTACACAGCTGATTCTGAGAGAAATGACTGTAAAAGGAGAAGCTAAACTATGTCGACATATACATACATTTGAATGGAAAACAACACACACGCGTGCACTAATGCATTTAAGGGGTTAATCAAAAAAAAAAATATTCAATGACTCACACATGCATGATCACCCATTCACACAGATGCGTTGTTTTACAGCAACACACGCACGCACACACGCACGCACGCACGCACGCCACGTCTAACGCACGCCACGTCCAGCACTTGGACGATCAACATTATATCTTGGTGAGCTTTGCTCTAGTTGCACACTAAAGCTAAAGTTCAGACGCATGATCATTTAGGCAGATTGAAATGGAATTTTTTGATTACATTCATGTTCCTTAACCATTTACTTTCAATGGTTAAAAAGGCAAACCTTCCCACTGTCCGACATAATATTGACAATGGTTTAAAATGTTAAAGTCGGCAATATAATGTTGATCAGTCTAAGTCTTGTATTGCCAGGTGTAATGCAGCATTTCTCCGTCTTCCACTTCTCTATATACTCTATCATCCTCAGCTTTAGCTTTCTCATTCATTTTGCACCTTACACCATCTCTTCTTAAAGGCCACTCTCCTCTCCTTTAGCATCAGTTCCTATTACCCACAACCTTTCATTCCACATTTGTAATCCCCACATGTACTCATCTCCTCTCCCTTTCCCCTTACCCTCATTTCCCGTCATCCTCTCATCCCCTCCTCTTATCGAAGGCTGCTAAGTCTTCCAGTACTCACCGCTGATTGGGTCAGCTGTGACTGAAAGATAGTTGGGCTTCTGTGACTGAGAGATAGTTTTGTGTGTGTGTGTGTGTGTGTGTGAGTGAGAGAGATCGAGTGTGAGAGAGATGGAAAAGCATCTGAACCTAGAAAAGACATCTCTGGCCTTCATTTAAGTTAAGCTAAGATGTTCTTGTCTTGTTATTCTCCATGTTTCTGTCAAACAAGCACACTCTCACAGTCAAACACACAAGCTCTCTCTCATTTCAATAACCATGCAGTGGGCTGTATGCATTGTGCATAAATGTGAAAGAGGGTAAGAAATGGACGTGTGTGTGTGTGTGTGTGTGTGTGTGCGCTGGGCAGTGTGACCTAATGGTTGCAGACTCCCAGTCTAATCCCCTTATAGACAGGTATGTGGCTTAGATCGATGATAGATGTGAGTGCCCAAGCACAACTGTGGTTCACTCTTCATGTCTATGTGCACACATAGATCTGTGTATGGCTGATAAATCTGTCTTTGTTTGGTGCACTGAATCCATGTTTGTGGTGGTATTCATTCAAAGAACCTTTACAGGAACCTTTTCACAAACTTTAAAAGGTCCCATGGCATGAAAATTTCACTTTGAGGATTTTTAACATTAATATGAGTTTCCCCAGCCTCCCTATGGTCCCCCAGTGGCTAGAGACCTTTGTGATAGGTGTAAACCTTTGAGGAAATGAAAGCTCAGATGGGCCAATCTGGAATCTTGCTCCTTATGAGAGACTTGAGACTTGACTTGGATTCAAGCTCAGAGACTTGTTAGCATCTCTGGTCAAACCTTATGACAGCACCATACAGGCACTCATATTAATAATAATTAAATGTAATTCATACAGCCTACATGCATGACACATCAGACTACTAATACAATTATGTTTCTCGGGAAAGTCTCACTAAAATTAACAAAGCAGGACAACCTATGAATAAAAAAAGGCTGTGGATTCCACGGCGAATGCAACAGAAGTCAAATGACCTGGCAATTCATACAGAATCCTCAGTATAGAGCATTATTAAGGCACAACACATAGGCTAGATGTAACAGCGGCTGCAGCCTGTAACGTTAGTCGACAAACACAAAACTTTGTTCCCCACTAAGACAGAACGTTTAGCGAACGTTTGTTTTTGGTTCTCTCAAGGTTAGTTCAAACCAAACCAAAAACTAACGTTTAGGGAACATTCCCTGTAGGTTATAACGTTCCCTAAACGTTAAGAGAACCAATCAACTGTGAAGTTCTCCTGCGGTTGCGCTGTACCTCTACACAATGTTCCCGTTTGGTTGTTTTTGGTTGCTCACTTGATTTAGATTCACTCAAAAATGATTGGACTTATAAAAAACGTCTCTGGGCTACAATGCAGAAATCCTTTCACATACAATGTTTACACTGACTGTATACATTCAAATATTCTTTTTGCAATCAGTACAAATGTATGGTCTGTTATTTCAGATGAATCCATCCCACAAACAGGAAAGCATTCCATTACGGGGCGTGTGTCTGGAATCCCCGTCCGTAAATTAACATTATAGGAAACACATTTCCTGCCATGGAACTACATTCAACCTGGTGCCTATCATGTGACTGTTCTGATGTGTGTGTGTGTGTGTGTGTGTGTCTGTGTGTCTTCCTTTCAGGTCAGCAAACGTCATTGCCTCCACCCCCTGCATGTAAGTTGCAAGACAAGTGATTGTCTAAACGTAACAGCATAGGTTCATCTTTAGCAATGGCATGTGAAAGAAACCTACTATAAATTAACTGACCAATTTTCATATCTACTTTACAACACCACACAGGAAACCAGCCAGTTGCCCAGAGCTGGATGGGTCTATTGTAACGCAAGCTCGGCCTGCCACTTCAGCTTGGGACCCAGTTGACGGTACAGTGGCTTTGAGATGGGTGCTTGAACAACGTGCTGCCGGGACTGGGATGCTTTTCAACGGTATTTACTAATCCACGCCCTGGTAGTTGTTCTTTGTGCTATTGCGTAGTTGAATAGTTAATATATTACGTTAACATATCAGGCACATACCGTATTCAGCTTGTTATGCGTTCTATCGTATAGCTAGTTGAATAACTGTTAATGTGTTACCGTTAACATAACGGACACCTACCGTATGAATGTCACTATAGTCCAGTGTTACAAGTTAAAATATAGTGCTTTATCATCCAATATGCATCTTGCACACTACATTTGAACTATTGTGTCAATATTGACAATAAAACTGATAGCTGATTATTGTATACATGTTGTAATTTTTAATATTGTATATTAAAGTTTTAAATCCCATCAAGTTTGCCTTTTCATTAATTCTTGCTAAGTTTAAAGTAACAATCCAATTGTTATCATGGTTGTTAAAGTTTAGGGGAATGTAAAAAAAAAGAACGTTTGGGTAACGTTCTCTAAAGGTTGCAACGTTAGGATAACATTAGGGGAACGTTCTCTAAAGATTGCAATGTTATGTTAACGTTGGGGAAACGTTATCTAAAGGTTGCAAGGTTAATGTAACGTTATCTAAAGATTGCAACGTGAAGATAACGTTAGAAGAACGTTCTGAGAACGTTCGATGAACATTCCCAGAACGTTAAGAAAACCTTCCGATCAACCAAAACACAAGCAAACCTAACCTTCAGGGAACGTTCCCGCAACCAAAAACGAATGTTCTGGGAACAAAAAAAATGTTAGCTGGGTTGTCGACGCTCACTTTTGAAGAGTACTCACCTGTTGCACCGAGAAGTCATCCACAACCTGGAGCCGTTCATTCCCAAAGCACTGCGGTGTATTGGCTACTGCAACCGACTCACTCAGCCCCTCGATCCTGCGTTCATTCATTTTACATTGTATATGTATTTTACAGTCGAGCTGGGACAGGGTTCATGAAAAACAGCAGAAAGACCGTGCGCACCTGTGGGAGCAACTAGCATTAGCATAGCCACACCCTGGTTGATTGTTTGCTGTGCATTATTGGAGGTGTGTTTGATTTGGGTCACTAGGGTTAGCGTGCCAACCCGGTGGTGCATGAATGCACTCTTTTAAGTTGTAATACTGACCACAAACCATAACGGTCATCCTTAATTATTTTGCAAATGCACTATTTATTTGGTACTTTTCAGAAAGTGCCAACGGAACCACAAACTATTGTATAATTATATGTTTTAGTCTTCCATCCGTCCCTCCTCCATTTATAGTTAGGGTGCTTTTTTGTCGAAAAACTCTCAACAAACAACATGTAATTTACTGTAATTTGGGTCAAATATTAGCTTCAATCACTGGTGTTAAGATCATATCTATGTAGCTGCTAGTTAGAACATTAAGCATGATCACTTTTAAGAAATCATTCTCTTTTTTCTGTATTTGCAAGATGTGATGTTATTTTCTCCAAAATAAACCTTCTTTAATTCTAATTCTAATTCTAAGGGACCCGGAAACTTGACATTTATGTATTGGATCAATGAAAAAAAACTGCTGTCAAGTCTGTTCTAACTGTCCCGAGAGTAATTTATTTCATGTCATCTACATTTATGTAGTTAACCACAGGAGTCATAGCAAACAAAATTGGCCCAGTAATCCAAGTAAAGTTTTTTGAGAAGTGGCTGCCATTGAACATTGATTGTTAGTTTAGTATTTATGATCTTAATGCTTTTAGGAATGGTAAAGAGATGCTGGCCTACAGCACAACAACCAATGGCGAGCATCTGTGTTACGTCAAAGTGTATTCTGTGTTGATATTCAGTCATTCATGTCTATTCCCATGTCTGAGGCCACTCATAGATCCAGAGGAATCATTATATTAGATAACAACTGAACTTTGCATGTCAGCGGTGGGCATCTGCAGCTTCTCATGACAGCAAATCTCTTTCACCTCGATGGGCATCTGTGTGTGTGTGTGTGTGTGTAAGTGGAAGTTGGTCTTTAAAGCACAGTGGCAGAAGCAGACAGTGTGCCCGCCATGCAGCTGGAGTCTCTGCCCGCACCTGGCACTCCATCAAAGATAACACTACACTTGGACAGAAAGAGAAAAAGACATGAAAGCGAGACAGGGGGATCGAGACGAGAGAGGGCTTATCTTACGAGGCATATGGCCTGAATGAGGAGACAGATGTTTCTGTGTGGATTGGAGAGTGAGCAAACACACTTTCTGTTGCATCTGCCATTGAAACACCCCCCCATGGGATTAACAGACAGATGTGTGGAGAGGCCGCACTGGTGTGCTGCAACTCTCACTATCACCCAACCTCTTTTTAATGATAAAATCTATTCTCCTCATCCCACTTCTCTTTCACAATCCCTTCAGAGTTGCTCATACTGTGCATCTTATCTCTCAGACTCCCCTCAAACTGATTTTTTTCAGTTGCTCATTTTCTTATTTTTCCTACTGTAGTTTTTGTGTGAATAATTCAGTCGCCATCAGTCATATACAATGTAGAGTATGTAATAATAATATTATGTTGGTAACTGATCAGTGCTGTCCCTGCTTATTCTCTTAATTTGTCCCATGATCCCTGATTGAATCATTGCTTATTTATAAGAGAGTGCTCAAAGATTTTGAAGTTTCCCAAGGTACCTAAACATACGTCAGTGAGATACACAGTGATGCTAAAAAGACTTAGTAATGTCATTACAACAGTAAAAATACAATCATTTACTTCCATGAGTGCTTCCCAGTGAAGCCGGTTTAAGACAAATGTCCAGCTTTTAAAGCCAATCTGTAAAATTTCATATGGAGATAGAATAATTCCAATTACTATGACTGGGTTTGTTTGTAGATATTTTAGTAAAACGCTCATTTGGTTTGTGTCTGTCTCTGGTTTGTGTCTGTGTCTTCTGTCTTTTCTCGCCTTCCTTTCTGTAAATGTGCAAAGGTAAGTATGGTGTCAAGTCTCAGCTGGACTTGTGTTTTTGTCCTGTTATTCCTTCCCCTGGGTTAGAGGCTGTTGCTAATACAGCTATAAATCATGTTGCATGTGTGTGTGTCTGTGTGTGTGTGTGAGAGAGAGAGAGAGCAAGAGAGAGTGAAAGACTTGATTAAGAAGCAGAGCGTAAAGGCACAGAGGGATGGTAAAGGTGATACACACAGACACATTTTCTTGCTTTCGGATTTTGGGATATAATTAGTGACTGCATTATGACAGATAACAATTAAACTTGGTTTCCCATTGTCTAGAAAAATGGAAGGTTTTGGTTAATTGTATATTGTAATGACATACAGTATATTTTTCGATTTACATATTAGTGATATGTTATAGTTACACCAATTCCAGTCCAATAACTTTTACTGATCTGGATAAGAGTGTCAGCTGACTGGATGTAAATGTAAACATGGTGCCAGACTGTCATTACAGACCAAACCTTGGAAAGAGATTATGTGTTTTTTCTGATGCAGGTCAAATTCCTTGACATTGCATGGGATGTGTGGCATTGATAATAATTCCCTAATCTGTGTTACTATATCGAGGAGGGTTACACTTTGTGTTTTTTTGTCATATGAAAAACACATCACATATATCCACAATAGCATCGTTAGTTTGCTGATAAGCTGATATTATCTACATGTAAGGTAGAGAGAGAGAGAGAGAGAGAGAGAGAGAGAGAGAGAGAGAGAGAGAGAGATAGGTATTGTGAATTACAGCTTCCTGTGTAGGGATATCCCACCAGTTAGTCTATGCACGTCATTAGAGCAAAAATCCAAACATACAAACATACACTTATGAAAATAACACCCTGGCAGCCTTGCTGCAATTTATTACTTCTCCTTACTGTATATCTGTTACAGTTGTGGAGGAGAAGAGGATTGAGAGAGGGTATGCGAAGGACTGGGAAATGGAGAATGCAGGGAAATTGGGCAAGGGGGAGAGAGAGAGAGTAATCTAGAAAATAGCAGGGGAGAGAGGTAGAAAAGAGATAAGGGGGAAGGGAGAAAGAAACGTAAGAGGACTGCTTAAATAAAAAAGAACATGACAACAAGGTAATTAGCCGAAGAAGGACAGAGGCGTATGAGAGAAAAGAGAGGTCTGTAGGATTCTGGGACAGCTTAGATCTTGCTGAACAAGATGACATCCTCTGTTGCCATGACAACTGCCTCCCTGTGAGCGATCACTCGGTCCCATGCTCGCTCGCCCACAGAGATGAGGCACACACACACACTAACACACACACACACACACACACACACACACACACAACTCTTTAACATGTACTCAAACTCCCACGCTTCCTGGTAACTTACCTCTCATCCGCCCACCTCTCTCCTCTCCATCCTCCCACTCTCCAGCCATCCATCCATCTCTGCAGTCTACCTCCCAACACCTCAACATCCATGCTCCCTCGTACTCTGTCTGCCACCCTTTTATATTTTCAAAAAGTAATTTCCTTCGTTTAGTCATTTCTTTAAATTAATTTTGTATTGTTTTTTATCTCATGTTCAATTTATTAACATGGATGTCTATGTGTTTGTGTAGCCAGATTAGGTGGGAGTGTGTTTGTTGGTATGCAGTGTTTGTTCACTGCATCACACGCACTGCTAGATCGCGCTGTGAAGCACCTCAGAGCAGACCACAGCTGTGGAACGGAATCCACAGACACTCACAGGGACTCCAGAGTCCAAATCCATGTACGGTTTTTGGATGTGTGTAAATCAACAGAAAAGCTCATGGACAAAACACACACACACACACACTAAAAAACAGGATGGAACACATTCAGCACAAGGTCACATTAACATGAATATTCTTTACACATGCTGTTCTGCACACATCCACTGGAGGAGAGACAGTTGGCGCAGAGGGGAAGGGCATTGCTGACCAACATTCAACCTAGCCTTGTCTCTGCCAAGACAAAGAGTGCCAGCAAATAGGCTGCCCCTACAAACACACACATACACACACACAGTTGCCTTGGCCAAAAGAATCCCAGGGACAAACAAGATGTAGCCGCAATCAACTTGTTATGAAGTGGAAACCATTAAATCCACACTGACAAGTTATGCTGAACCTTTTTACCTCCTTTCGTCACAATAGAAAGAGGATAAACTGGACACATTGTGTGCTATTGCATGGTAATGTGATACAATTTGATTCTGCAGAGGACATTGTGGCATCATGCACATTAGAGCATGGAACCAGTACATGAAAAAACAGCAATGAATGGGACAATAGGGTATAAGATGTTATGTGGTAAAAATCAACAGCCCCATTTGTGACATTCTGCTCCGAAGTCTGTCACAATCACTGTCCAAGGTGCTGATCATGTGACACGCAGGGATGGAGAGCTGCTGGTGTACTGACAACAGTCTGTGCAGTTAATTTACTGAATCAAACTGACGCGTAAAATTGTAACGTAAAGTAAAATATCCTTCAGGGAAGACATGAAGACACAATATACTTATATTTACACATCAATAGTTCCTGTTGAAATTCACCCAACATGTTCACTGTATTTTATTTTAGTATAAATCACACTATTATTTTGCATTTCTGAAATGAATGCATAATAGTATACCCCACGGCACACGATACATCATACAGCTACTCGTTACTACACCAGACACACTTTTGGATGGGAAACTAATGGAATGCTCAGAAATTCATTTATTTTCTTCTCACACATGCCTGTTGTTTTCCACATGATGGAGGGCTGGGCCCATCTCAGTATGCACCAGAGAAACACCCCAAAAAGGTCAACAATCTACAAGGGTGACACAGACTTATACACATACCTGTAGGCAGTTGAGAGTCCCCATTCTACCTGACTTTGATGTCCATGGAGCTTAGGGGGAAACTGGAGTAGCCTACTATAAGGGGAAACCTTGTGGAAGACAATGCAAACTCAGCACAGCATGTGAGCTTTTCTTGCTGTGAGTTGACAGTGCTTATCGCTAAGCCACTGTGTCACGACACACACAGTCTGTTCAAATTAAAGTCGGTCACTGAGGACCTTCGTGGCAGTGTGGATAATAGACCACATTTGCGTAAATATCATACAAAGCTGTCTGTGATGAGTCGGTAAAACTAATATTTGTTGTTTATGTACATTCCAGTGTGCCTCTTTAACTGTGTGAAACTGAACGAACGCAACTACCTGCTGTTTTATGCATGCATTGTGGCTTAATGGCAGCCAGTTTACTGAAAATCATGACCATTTAAAAGTTTGTTGATGAATAGAAGTCAAACTCTAACATAGCTTTATAGGATGCAATACTAGTTATAATTCACTGAATTCTTTAGGGATTTTTAGCCTGTTATTGTAACAATAGATTATGGCATTCCTCTCCTTTTTCTTTCGCAATGTGTACTCTTTAAACATAAGGAGGCAGTTCTTGAAGTCAAGGAATGAAAAAAAGGTCTTCTGAAATGATCAGAAATGTGAATTTAAAACTAAGGAAACTCTGCTTCTGCATTCCAAAAAACTGAAATCAGCTAAATCCTGGTGTGACGATAACAAAGTAGTTGAACTGCATCACGTTTAAGGAGGTCCTGGATACACTTTCAGAGGAGAAACCGCCTGAGTTGTTTTCCATCTCTACCTTTGTGCATAAAAATTTCAAAGAAATTACTTATTTGGTTCTTTGTTTATGTGGTGCTTAGGACACTTACAGTGAAGGAGCCCTGTCAGGCTTAGGATATATGGCTTATACCGGGACATGCCTGTAACCTCCTAACTTCACCCAGCACAGTTTGTTGGTGGGATTTAGACAAGAAGGCTCCGGTGGGCGGTTCTTTGCTGTCTGAACAACCTTTCCACTCAGTCAGGTGCTGGTCAGGGTACATTATTGTGTATTTTAGCCTAGTTGGCATTACGTCACATCATAAACAGCCTTTGCTTCTGTACTTTAAGTCCATCAGGGGGTAGACACAAAACAGGATTGATAATTACCTAAAATAACTCCAGTTGTGATTACGTGTACAGTCATTAACTGGCCCTTTCTTTTTGTGTTGGTGAGTTCAAGGGAACAAGAACAGTAACTTCCAAAATTATAATTCCAGCAAGATATCTCAGGATGCTGAAGTAGAGAAATGACGGGGGAAGACTGAAGAAGACTGGAAGACTGGAACCACTCTTGGTATCCTCTGTTTTGTCTCTGTACTTCCACAACAATCCTCTCTAAATGCTTGCGTCATGTTATAGTTTGTCTAATTTTAGCATTACCTTTAGATGAATCAGATACCGGTAACAAACAAATAAAGTAAATATCTAACAATTTGCAATTGACATTTGACTCACCTTATTTAACAAACACTCCTTTTATACAACAGGTGTGTATTTGGCATCAAATCTAAAAGTGCAAAGGTTGGTAGGGGGGGGAAAAAGGTAAAAAAATTACCAAGTCCCACATACCTGTGTCCCTGCTGCAAGTGTAAACAAACCCTAAAGTGTGATCAATGGTACATTTCAAGTGTGTGTGTGTGTATGGGACCTGGGTCAGATTCTGAAGCGGATTATTTCTCCGTCTGTGGAGTCATCCAGACTAAGCCTTTAATATTCCACATAGTACTCTATTTTAAACACAATACAACTCTGGCTGCTATGAGGTAACACACACACACACACGCGCATAGACGCACAGAAAGAAAAACCCTCACAGTATTCGTTCACAGTAGGAGGTGCAGCCGCTATTTTCATTCATCGAGTCTGCCCCAGCTCCTGCTATTGATCCCATTTTACCGGGTGTTTAATTCCCAGCCAGAGTACACCTGGCACAGCCTTCACTTCCAACACCTCTCTCAATGTTTATCGATCATGTAGTAGCATTTCAACTGAACTCAGTGCCTGTATTTTCACTGTGGCTGTTTTATTGCCGTGCTCATGGCCTTTTAGTATTTATGCTTCTGTATCAGTGCTGCAAAATAAATGCAGTTTAATCTTCCAAAGGGTCCTTTTTCCTTTAAGAACAAGTAGCTGAACTCACAAAGGATGCTCATGTACTTTTTGGACCTTCGGAGGATTTCTCCTTGCACAGATATCCTTGCAAACTCCAGCTGAAGGCTATTGTAAACATTAAAAACAATTTACAACACAATAATCGTAAGTGCACTGAGGTAAAGTTGTGTGCATTATGTAAAATGTCCACTTGTGAGTGTGTAAGTTAGTGAGTGTGTGAGAAAGAGGGGAGATAAAGCCTTTTAAGTAATCGTGAAATCACGTGCAGCTTATTTTCTCCTTATCCTGTATGACTGAGAAGTCTTGTGATTATAGTCCCTTGCTATGGTCACTCTCTCTCTCTCTCTTTCTTTCCTTCTCTCTCTCTCTCTTTTTCTTCTCTCCCTCTAACATGGGAAAGGAATCTAGAAGAACTAAAAGACAGGGCCTGTAAGTCAAGAGAAACTATCAGTCTCTCGGCAGTCTGTTGCCTTAGAGACCAGCAGTGAGCGAGAGATAAATCTGTAAAATCTTCTGTGTGTGTGTGTGTGTGTGTGTGTGTGAGAAAGAGGTTGGCTTCTGACACACACCAGAGGAAAATGCCCACATAACGTCTCTCCCAGCTCCCTCTGCCCTGTGTTTTTCTCACACAAATTGTTACACCAATGCTGAAAATCTGATCCAGTTAATACAAATTAGAGAGTGCCACTGTCTTTCTCCAGTGCATGCCCTCACCTCTGAACCAATAATAGATTGTGTCTTCGTGTCACTGGGGTGAAAAGAAACCGGTGATAAGTGAGGCACAAAACGTTATTTTCTGAGGCTGTAAGTAAGACAGGAGTGTCAGGAGAAAGGAGAGGTCTGGCGGAGGCAGAAGGCTGGTTGGGTAACTAGACAGAAAGGTTTTGGTCCAAATCAAGCAACATCATACTTAAATCTGTGACTGGCTTTAAAAACATATATGAATTAATCTCATCTTTGTGTGATTGTTTTTTAGTTAGTCAATAAAACTAGCTAGTCAACCAACGGAAATAGGCCAACAGTGTACTCAACCCCAGGTTTACTTATTCTTTGCTTAGCAACCAGAAGTCCCAACTGGAAGCTATATCTGTTCTCAAAGAAATTATCATCAATATCAAGACATTCAAGAGACAGTGGGCTATGTCATGACCTTCAAAAGTATTTTCAGATGATGGATGTCTGCGGTGTGAAGGTAAAGATGGTGTAGTGCAGGTTGGCTTCAGTCACATGGTAGATCAGAGGCAGGTCACCGAGGACAATAAATCAACAAAGAAGAACTATGGAATCTGGACTTTTTCTTTGTAAAAGCGGATTTTCAGCATATTAGCGAGAGTGACCGGTAACACATACTGCGAAAAAATCCTAATCCTCTTCTCAGAGGAATGGAGAAATGTTTCTCCTCAGGTCTTAAATGCCTTTAACAAGAGAGACATTGGAAATAAATAATGTGTTTTAGAGCCAGGAGAATATATCTGAGTTGAATTATCTTTGAATTTGGTGTACATTCGATTGAATCTGTGGATTTGAAACAACATGTTGCTGTCCGATTTTTAATGGTCACCTTCAAAAACTAATACACTATTTATCATGTAGATCATGTGCATATCATGTACATAGATCCAGAATTAATGATGCAGCTTTGAGCACAAATCATGTTGTACGTTTACGGATTGTAACAGTGAATGATTTGGAGAATGGAGCATAAATTAATTACATATTCAAAGAACATCTGACCTGATCGGTTTTTAAAATTTTGGTCACAAAACGTTACCTTTTGTGTGCGTGTGTGTGTGTGTGTGTGTGTGTGTGTGTTTTAATGTGGATCATAACAAGGCTGAACATTTTATTCTTCTTCTTAAAAGCTTTTTAGTGATTTAGCTAGGAAATTTAACGGGCGGATGTTGATCAAGTGTTTTGTGGTCATAACACTAAAACAAAACACTGTCTTGAGAGAACACTTTAAAATTGATTTTCATTGGACCTGTGGCCCATCTTAATAATATTTTTCTCTGCTGGAGCCCCACCTAAGTGCCTGTGTGTAGGACACAATATCTGGATTAACTGTCTATGGGGACACAGACATGGTGGAGAGTGAAATTTGATTTCTTAAAACATATGAAATAATAATGTAATAATCTACATTATTATATAAAAGTAACTCTAATCTACCTTTAAACATAAACACAAAATCCACTGTACATGTATGTTAGAAAAAGTAAGTTTTGTTGTATGTCAGTTTAGCTTAGACTGCAAAAGAGTGACACTGATGCTGAAATGTTGTCCACTTACCCAGGTGTTTTCTCTGCTGCCTGATTAGACCTGTCCTGTTAATTTGTTGCACCTGTGAGGGCAGGACTGATTACACCCATACCATTATTGGTCTAAACAGCCAGAGTGATTGAAAACACCTGGGTGTGAAGATTATAGCATAAAATCACATCCAGACATAAGTCAGTAAAGCTAATGTTTATTCATATGAACATGTTGAGAACTGGATACATCTTTGGTTCTATAATCTGTCTCATTATACTGTATATAATATGTACATGTTTTATATATATATATGCATTTATCCCATAATTACAACTATTACAAATATTGAACAGTGGAATATAAATGTAATATAAAACCATTGATTTAAAATGGAAACAATATTGTCATTGTATTTTGAATATGTTGCCATGGAAATAAGTCAAATTCCACCTCAGTAATGAAAAGTAAGGCAATACCTTTAAGTGCACTATATGTAAATATAAATATGTAGTGAATATTTCTATTGAAGACATTGAATAAAATAATGTGTGTTAGAAAAGTCACTTTAATTACATCAAAATAAACTGATAAACATTATTGCAGCCGTCAGATGTACATGACGGAAGTTAAGAAAAGACAATGACAAAGTAAAATAAATGAAACCAAATTTAAAGAAACCAAATAGCTAATAATGTAGCTGTAGTGTTATCAGGACTGAGATTGAATTGCTTTGGTTGTCTAGAGGAAAAACTATATATAAATGTGCTTTTTGTCTGCTTATTAGAACAGAATGGCATGTGAAAAACAAGGAGGGAAAAAAGAAACACCTAATGTTGTTATTAAATAGAGATCCCCTTCATGGACCTTCGTACAGAAATAAACCCATGGACAGAAAGACTTGCTGCAATCTTTCTGTCCATGTGTTCATTAACTGTGTCTCCATGGTAACTGAAGTGGCAGTGTCAAGGCTTGAAGTCACCCAGAGGGTGACCTTGTCTTTGACAAGCACACACAGCTGCAGCCCTGTCTCTTTCTCTCTTTCTGTCTCCATTTCTTGAGCCAGCTGCCTGTCTGTCATCCACTCACCCCACCCAAGCGAGAGTTGGCACCTATACATGGTTCCTAAAAAAACAACCAAAGTAGTTCTCCCTCTGTCTCCTGCTCACAGACAAACTTGACTTTTTGTGTAATGAGATACAAAAGAATATCCAACTGTCAGGGGCTATTACTGGGATCTAAAGCAGGAGGAGCATGTCCCGCCTTTGTCCTTCTCTAACTGGGGGGTGATGGTGTCTGGGACTTCTGATTGGAGCATGTCATTCTCACTGGCAATGATGTGTTTAACCAAACAGTTAGCTGCTTCATCGATGTTGATGTTTTCCTGAAAAGGGAAGAAAAAAAAGATGGAAAAAATAGAACAGATAGAAAGGTGGAGAATAGAAGAGCGGAGGAGGCAAGAGAAATTGATTAATGCAAGCATTTTTATGAAAGGGAATAAAACAAGTGTGGCAAAAAAAAAACTGTGAGAGCAGGTGAGTGAACCAAATGGGCCGTTACTAAACTGAGTGGATGGATGACACACCAGCCAGCAGCCATGATGTGAACACAAACTGAAAAGGGAGTTTTACATAACTGTCTTCCCAGCTGCTGCCAGTGGTCTCTTCATGTTGAAGCAGTGACAAATAACAACCTAATCCCTCCTTTACACACAAACACAATGTGATGAGTGAAATAAGTATAGTAAATTGTGTGGAATCTCTGACTTTATGATTTGAACAGTCGCATTGGAGTGTAAGAAATACAGAAAGAAAAGAATGTTTGTTTACATATAAAATATTAGAGAGTATTCTCAAACTGAATATTGGTGCCTTACATGCTCTTGCAGACAATAAAATGAATGTCTCTGTAATAATGGTTAGACTCACAATAGCAAAAAGGCTTTAGACATAATACAGTACAGAATCTCAAATAATAGGAATATACATATTCAAACCCAAATTAAATGATGTGATGAATAACTCAAAATGTTATTCATTTTTCAAGGATCTGAATCTAATAAAATCAAACAAAATTCACAAAAAAATAATCTGCTACCTAAGTGAGGCCACTCTTTCTACTACTTTCTATTATCAGTTTGTTGCAGCTGTACACCTCCAATAGTTAGTGCTAAATAACAAACAGAACAATAGAGAGCAAGTTTCCCTGCAATTATTTGTAATGTACGGGTAACGGTTTGTGTGTGTGTGTGTGTACGTGCGTGCGTGCGTCCGTGCACGTGTGTGTGCACATCCCTGTCTATTTTCCTCTCTCACCATCCAGCTGTGAGATTCCTGATCCAAATTAGCTGCTATCAGGGCTTGTGTGGGTGTCTCGGTGAGTTGTGTATAGGTGGTTGAATCCTGAGCACATCTCACACTCAGGATTTACTCACGACGTTTTTCATTTCTGTCTGCATCAATCAGTCTTGAATTATACTGTATTTAAGTTTGTTCAAGTTTAAATGTTTCATATTTGTCTTTCATATTTTATCAATTCGTTGATCTGTGTGCTTTGTTGTTAAATTAAATACTTTGTGTCCAATTCAGACTGTATAGGTTACATGTGGTTAAGACTTAAACTGGCAACATGCATACATAAATAAATTCATAATCACATATAGTGTAGTGAAATCTCCAAATCTCCAAAAAATAAAGCTCCTGTTGCTTCAGTCAGTGCACTGATTCATATTACTGTGTCTGCACCACATACCAATTGAAGGTACATTTAGGCAATTATAGTGATTTTACCTTTAGATAAAGCCATAAAGGTTAGCTGTTTCTCCATGTTTCCAGTCTTTAGGCTAAGCTAAGCTAACATCTCCTGGCTCCTTTAACTATTCCTTTAATTTGTGTTGGTCAGTAGAAAATAGTGGACATTCCTGCACATCCACTCTGGATGATAGAGGAGCTGATGCAAGTGCAGCTGACCTGAAATTACAAAAATGTGTCTGCTGTGAGACTCAGCTTTGCTCCATGACTGAAGCAAATTCTGTGTAGACAGAACAGAGTCTGTTAAACTCAGCACTTTTGAAGGATTTCTGTGTCTCTAATGTAGCATCTCCACAGATGTTGGGTCTGATGCAGTCCAGCTGGTAGGGAGTCAGACACTTCTGAAGGACATTTGAACAGGAAGGACACGCCTTGACCCTCAGAGCTCCTGTTGAAATGTTTTATTTCCACAGTACCACAATACTAGCTATGTCACTGCTTTGTATTTATGTGTGTTTTTGTGTGTGTCTGTGTGTGTGTGTGTGTGTGTGTCTGTGTGTGCAATCTTTCTGACCTTAGCAGACGTCTCGTACCATCCCACAAAGCCGTTGTCCTGGCAGAACTGCTCCATCTTTATTCCATTATTGTTCAGTACGTCCTGGCCCTGGTCACACTTATTAGCCAAAAGCACAGTGGCTACATTTTTCCCATTGGCAAGTGACAGTTTGGAATCCAAGTCCTCCTTCCATTTGGTGACGGCCTCGAAGGAGGCGGGCCTTGTGACGTCAAACACAATGAAGGCACCCACTGCCTCGCGGTAGTACACACGGGTCATGTTGCCAAACCTCTCCTGACCTTAAAGACACAGATGGACAAGGACGTAGATACACACAGAGAAATTGTTTTTATTTTGTACCCATTTATTGGGAGATCGGCTACATGCTGGCACTGAAAAGGTGAGGATGTACCACCTCAGCAGCAAACCCACACAGAGGATTTATTACACTATTACATGAGGTGCATGCAAGTATTCCCAACATACCTCGCACACTCTCTCAAACACACACACATACACACACAGACACACACACACACACACACACAGTAGCTTTGGCCAAAAGAATCCGTCTGTGTGTCTGTGTGTATGTGTGAACTGTATAATTGAGGTAAAATTAATTTGATAAGCTCCGTAGGAATGTTGTATCCACACAAATCTTTCCCATCCATAACGTTTGCCAGAGCATCATCAGTACCAGTCTAACAGTTCAGTTTGCGGGCAAAAATTCAACTGATCCTCCTAAGAATAGTGTGCATTGGAGCGTCTGGCATTAGGTTTCCAGCTTTTTGTGTAAGCTAAATCAAACAGGTTTTATGAAAATGTATGTTAAAGTTCAGTAAACCTTGTTATGAATAACAGTTGTGCTTTCATAGCCTGGAAATCCAGACCCAAATCCGAAAGATTAAGGGTCTGGCATTGAAAGTCGCCCATCTCGAGGGGCGTTTGCAAATGCAGTGCAAAGTGCATTTGAAAATCTCACTGTACAAAATTGGATAACACCACTACCAATCACAACAACACACAGGGAGACGTATCCAGAGCCCCATACGCTTAGCTACCTGCTGAGCTAACCGGTAGATTAAACTTTAGTTATCTGTTTAGCTCGCCTCCACCTGCCTATATCAGATACTCCGATGGGATTGGTGCAGCTCGGCTACAAGGGTATAGTTAATGAGTAGCATTACTCGATGTCAGAGTAACTCGATGAGCAAATTCAAATTGTGCTCTCGCAAGAACTCTGGATTTCCAGGGTAGTGCTTTTAGTAAGAAGCTGATTTAAAAAGTAGGTTTTCAGGGTAAGGAGTGTCAATGGCTTCATTTACAGGGATTACAGGTGGTAATTCAGGGGAGATGAAGTAGAGCAGAATCACACATCTGGAGTTCTCCTTGTGCCACAAACCTTCACAGCTCAACTCAAATGTATATCTGTCTGATTTCCAAAGGCTGAACAGTAAGAAAGCCCCTCTAAAAAGCACTAAACCAGCCTCACTCACATCTTTATGGTATTTGCCTGTGCAGCTAGCCACGACAGCCCTGGCCATGAAAACAAAATGACCGATATAGAACGGTTGAAGTTAGAATTTGTCTTGGGAAATGCACAGAAATGGCAAGTGATTTATTACATATGTGGAATGAGAAAACTTCTATTATTAAACCCCCCAACAAGCCCACAGCAGTGCTGTCTGAAGAAAAATGCCAGATGCAAATTAATTATTTTTAAAAGGCAGATTTAATTCACATATTTGCCTTGTAAACAGTGTGTTCATTTGACAGAATCTTGAAATGTCCCTTCTATGATCCAAACTAAATGGAAAACCCATAATGGACAGGCTACGCAGAACTAAGATTAACAATTCAGGCTTTCCCACCTTAAGGCTTATTCTGTTAGAGCTCATACAGTGCATACCTGTTGCAGTTTTATCTGAGGGAGACACTCAACTATAGTTCACAATAAAAGCTCTCTGTATACAAGAGCTCGGGCCTCAAATCTCCCTCACATGAGTTTAAGACACATGACTGCTTGCGCTTACTGGAGAGGGCGCACAGGAGGGGAGAGAGCAGCAGGTCAGAGGATTCTTCTAATGCTCAGCCGACACTCATGTGAGAGGAGACTGCTGTAGCCTTCAGGTTTGTTAACAGCATCCCACTCAAACTCCTTTATTATTACTGTGTTTGCCAAAGGCAATCAAGGCATTTAAATACTGTATTATGTTAAATACATAATTTTAAATACTAATTTCTCATTCTCTATGTTATTATCCAATGGACTTCTCCACTCTCCAGGTCTAAGTGGACGAGTCATATGAACTCCAATAAATGCATACAACATAGTACAAAATGAAAATAAAAAAAAATTACAAAGACTACAGAGTATCCAAGGAATGTTACGCAGTTCAGCATGTTGCAGAGAAGAGGTGAGGGGCTAGTGGGGTCAAGACAGAATTACTCTCATACAGTATATTGAAAAATGCATTTATGTATGAATGAATGAATGAATGAATACATTCTTAGCCTTTTAAAATCATAAAGACAACTTAGATACCATTACTCTGCCCCACATCATGAAGCAGATTTAACTACACTTGGTTTATGAAAGGTCACACATATTTTGTTGATTTAATTTTAACAGAATATATGTAACAGTATTCGTGTTCAATATGTGGTTTTAGTTTCAGAGAAAGTTTCTCAGTTTCATGACTTCCATGGATTGAGTGTGTGTTCCTTGTGATTGTAAATAATGAGAGACATGCAATTGCAGATATGCGTTGCCAAGTGATTGGAAGAGGAATGCCAACAGGTCAGCTGGTGCACATGAGGAATTTTAACCCTTAATATCACCAGGGCACTCACGCTGATTAATCACTGACCTAAACTATCTGTGTATCAAAAATACACAATTCTCCACATTTGACTTGAAAAAAATATATTTTCCATTTGAGCAGCCGACCTAAGATCAGCCTATATGTTATTATTTGGAAAGTTTTGTATCTAACCTAAAATGGAAAAAGTAGTTTTTTTTTACAACCACCACACTGATTGTGAAGCAGATTCATTAAATCATGTGATGTATGAAAAAGAAAAGACAACATAATAATAAGCACAATTTCCTCCAGGACTAACAATAGCTCACTAACATTAATACATTTCAAAAAGAAGCCTACAGCTAATTGTACTTATAAGACAGTTTTTAATAGACCAGGTGTATTTGTCTACAAAAGTATGTTGCCAACAGATAAAAACTATTTTCTAAAGAATATTAACCACTAAACTATTATTCATCTATTTTTGACCAGTGTGTCCTATCATTTTGGCTACATTTTTAGAAATCCATACATTCTAATTGTTTCAAAAATACCATATAGGCAGTTATCCTCATTGGCTGTTGCTCACTTCAGAACATGTGTAAAGAAGTAATATCACAGAAACCACCTGGGAATTTCAAGCTTCTCAAAATTTCCATCACAGGCCATATTTATTTCCCCTCCTGCAAACTTGCTTTAATTCATGTGAGCCGTGCGTAAAAGCTGGACTAGTATGTTGTACCTGCAATGTCCCACAGCTGTAGGCGCACCGTTTCCTGGTCCCAGTTGAGGACTTTGAGTGCGAAGTCCACCCCAATGGTGGCTCGGTAGTTGGGGCTAAAGTTGTGATGGACATAGCGCTTGATGATGCTGGTCTTGCCGACCCCGAGGTCCCCTATCACAAGAATCTTATAGAGATGTTCCTTATTGTGGTTGTTCTGCATGGCGAGCGAGGAGGGCGAGAGCTGATCATGAATCCACCGTAATGGAGAGGACCGGGAGATGAACGGGGAAAGCAGAGCACAGGACAGCGCGGAGAGAACTGAGGAGAGTTGGGAGTGAGAGAAAGGGGAGGCGAGGTCCGCCCTGGCCCACAGAGGGAAGTGTAGCACAGACGCCTGGACCTTGTGACTCACGCAGGCGAGATGCCTGGGAGTGACACGACGCATTTAACGTCCAAACGGAGAGGATAAACCCTTTTAATATTAAGTCAGCAGTGGGAGAATTATTTAGATCACGTGCTTAACCCTTACGTTGTCCTCGTTTTTTGTATTTTTAATGACAAAAATGGGCCTTCGAAAATGTCAACATTAGAAATATTAAATAAAAAGAAGAAAAAGAAACATCAAAAAAAGCACCCACAACATTGAAAAAGTGACAGAAAATGTAAAAAAAAAACAACAAAAAAACGATAATGGTGGGGGTTTACATCAGTACAATTGTTTAACTACAGTACTCAAGTGCATGTACTTACTATCATGATAAGCCAGAAAATTAAACTAAGATTTACCCACCTAAGGCGCTTGTGCCACTATATCGACCGTTTTATTTCATCATTCCTTCATCGCCTTACACAGCATGCTATTGTTTGCCCATAGAGTGTTTGGTTTCACCCTCTTGTTGTTTGTTGTAACCTTGTCATGCATTTTGGTTTATCTGAGTCTTTGCTTAGATAAAACTGTTGGATCCAACCCAACCAAAGGAAAAAAAGATTCAAATTGGGTTTCATTGTCTATCACACTCACACAAAGAAGACAGACATTTAAAAATGCTTTTAATCTGTCCAATTTAAGAAAAACAGTGCAAATCAGAATAAAAGGCACTACAATCAGTAACATCCCTTAATGGATAGATGAAGAATTCCCTTTAAAATGCTCCACAGGGAACGCAGACAAATTGCCCCACAGAGAAACATGGCAGTCACAGTTTCAAACTGATGCAAGGACAGAAGATATTACAATTATCCACTGTTGCTTCCCTGAGACAAAGAATCAAGGCCCTGCACCTGACAAGCAAACACAAACACTGACTCATCCTCGTGTGTACCAATGCATTCTGATTCCAAGTTTATGTCGGCAGTTCCAGCTTGATTTAAAATGGTTTATATGCAGCTAATCAGTGATTGTTTTAATCAACCATTTAAAAAAAAAAAAAAGGTGGTAGGTATTCATGGCATCATAAGAGCAGAGTAACGCTAACGTAAGTGGTATGTGTCAATACTTTTAGAAACAAACCATAAAATAAAAGTATTTATGCTTTTCACTTATGGGAGATTATAGTTGCCTATATTTACTACATCAACCGTGCCTGGCTGTTAAAACCACTTATTCCTTTCATCCTGAGCTTTCAGCTTCTACAGTTTGGGAATGGGGTTCGCTGCAACTGCAATGCTCTCAATGGCACACTCGTCATTGCCCCGGCGAATTCGGAAGTAGCCGTCCTCGCCCCAGCTGGTGCTCCAGCTGTTCTTGACAATCCAGTACTTCTGTCCGGTCACGTGGCAGCGGCCGTATCCCACCAACAGCACGGCATGGTTGGTCAGCTCAAAGGGATTGAAGGGGTCTGCAAGGCCGGTGTGGTAGTAGATGCCCTCTTTATAGTGCATGAAGTCAGGGTAGACCTTGGGAAGGAGAGGGATGATTTATTTTACATTTTGTACTAAATCCAAGCTATACCTATGAATCAGGAGGCTGTACTGTGTTGTATAGAATAAATTACAGAACAAGTTTCATTCACTTCATTTACGGAAAACACTTTCTCTGTCTGGTAGCATTTTGTGGTTTGAGGTTAACAGGAAGGGTCAAACCTGTACTTCCAGGTAATTAGCAAATAGCTTATGTTAAGAGTTGGTGGCATAATACTATATTTGGTGATTTAAATTATTAAATACATATTTACATATTGCTCCATTTGCAATATGCACAAATAGCAAAGTTAAGGTTTTGTAATACAAAAGAGGAGCAGCTGAATGATATTTTGCGGGGTTTCCCTCAGTGTTTTAATAGTAGACATGGGCCACCTTCCTTCCATGTCCACTAACAGTGGATTAATTAATACACTTTGGAAATAAAACTTTAAGCTTTAAAACCGTTAAGCCTTGTTGAAGTGGTTGAAATTCACTAATTGTAGAAGGCATTAATGTTAAAATGGTTCTTTCTTTGGTATTAAATCAAAAACCCATGTGAACATGAGAAAGCTTTATATAGGTCTTCTTGTAGCCTAAATATCTATTGAGTCTTAGATTTATCTTTAAAGCTTTAGTGGATAGTTTCTGTCGCACCCATGAGGAATTCTAAGTAATGACAACTAAACTGTCGGCGCGCCCACATGATACAAGCCTTCCGTGATCCCGCACCACCTTTAAGATGCTTTTGGAAAACAAGAACTCTAGCAATAGAGATATTTCCTAAAATCTCAGCTTGTGAAGAGGATTTATTTTGAAAGTGGATGAAGTGGCTTCTAGTTTAACTGGACTTCTGCAAGAGATGGTGGCTGAATTTGGGCTAAAATAAGCCAATTCTGACAACACTTTTACAAGAACTTAACTGCATTGACAGATCAAACCCCCAATTGTTTAGTGAACACATACTATATGTATCGGAATAGCAATTAGGAAACTGAACATCTGGTTTACCTCAAAGGCTACCCCCATGGGTCCATTCTTCACCAGTTCCAACATCATTGCCATCTCACTGCATCCTCCATAAAATCCACCGACGTAGTTGTATTCTGCGGTGTACATGCGGCCACAGTTTTGAGGAACGCCACACGGAGAGTCCTTTGCAACATATGGAAAGCATGACTCATCCACAACGCCGAAATCCTGCACATACTTCCCAATCAGGTATGGGAACCCACCATCGCAACCTTAAAGAGGAGAGATGAAGGTTAAATCTGGTTTGTTCAATAGGTCTAAAATTCAGAGTTATCATTATCAAGAATTATTTTAAGAGGTTTACTCGACTTTTTACACTTGGTGAAATTCCTCTTGTGGTTCAAGATGGGAAAAATAAATAAAAAGGCTTTTTCCCCAAAACAATTGTGGATATTTACTAATCATTGCGGTTATAAAACTGATTAATATACTTTCAAAAAAAAAAAAAAAACTCCTGTGTTATTTGTTTTGATAAAGGACGTTGTCCCAGACTTTTCTACATACAGCAGTACTATACTTTTTCATCATTATCATGTATCATAATATAAATATTCAAATAAGAACATCTTGAGCATTTTGTAACTGCTGACTAATTCATATTTGCAAAACTTTGCTATTATAATGGAAAATTAAATACGATTTTAGAAGGATAGTTAGTTTACCTTGAGAATATTCAGAACAGGAGACCACTTGTTGCGAGCTGAGGATGGGAGTCTCAGTGTTGTTGGTGAGGATTCGAACACGAGCTTCCAGCATTCCCATGGAAGCAAAAGAGTAGCAGCTTCCGCATGATGCTGAAACAGAACCTCAACGATTTACAATACAATACAACAGCATTGAAATAAATCCTGACTTTATAAAGCTCGTGATTCAGTTTTTCTTGATTGTCAACTGGTGTTGTACTAGAAAGCATTACATTAAGAAGTACTTCTAGTAATTCTGTAACCTATGCAAATAAAGTAGACTAAACATTGGAAGCACCTTTCAATATAATAAAATGCTGCAACAACAATAAAAACACAGCAATAATGTCAATAACTCTGTCATTGTCAACCAAAACTGTCCAAAGATGCTGAAGGTAGACCTGCACATGCAATCTGCAAGAATCAAGAATACATGTTTCTGTAATGTTCCTGCCCCAGTATACGCAACGGAGCAATGCACAGAGAAAGATAAGCTGATTAAAGCCCCTGGTTACCATCAATAGTGTGGGACACCAGGTTCTTAAATAAAATGCTCTGCAGAAACAAATTAGGTCAGAGAACAGAGGCTGTTGGGATTTGCAGTGAGCTTTAATTGTAGTAATGATTCATGTTAGGGGGGCAGTGAGAACAGTTTTCATTTAGATCTAAGTCTCTTAAGACTAATAAGGTGTACATATATTTAAATTAAAGATTGGTGCTAGTGGGAAAACATTGCTGTGCAAATATTCAATAAGTTTCTGGGATGAGAGATGAAAAGTTTGTCATGATGGACCCATAGTACACAAACCTTAGAGCTCTCTCACAAGACTTATGATGAAGCTTTAATCTGCTACAATGCCAGTTACACCTGCAGCTTCCCTTAAAAGGTCCCTGTTGGGTTGCATGTGATGTTAAGAGGCAGGCAGACCAATTCATCCTCAAATCATACCAATTTTTGTGAACTGAAATGGAACCTGTCAAATCCACCTGACTCAAAACACCGAAGCAAAAATAAGCTCAGCAGCACTGCAAAGTGGCTTAGAGGGCTTCTATTGAAACTCTCCAGCCCTCTCCAGATCCTTAAGCCCAGTCCTACAGAGGCCCTCTCAGTCACTCTAACTACTCACCACGAATAATCCCTCCACCCTCACACTAAGCTGTGCAGAAACAAAGGAGGAGAGCAGAAAGCAGACCCAGGTGTGCCAAGAGGGAAGCCAAGTAGGTGAGTGTCTGCTGTTCAGTGTCTGCCCTTACTGACGGCCGCTCAGGTGTAAAAGTACAGCTTTGTCTGCCTGCTGCAAGTCTTCCGATTGATATTGCTTACATCTCTAATATGTGAACACAGAAACAGTATAGTACAGTTATCTCTCCATCTTCTCTTTGGTATGTCTTGAAGGAACTACCTTTTACATGTTGGCACATAACAGTAAATACTGAGCTTCTAGGTTTCTGCGGGACAGCAATTGAAATTCACCTTGGTTTCGCACAGGGCTGACGTAGTTAACACCATCAACGTTCCTCCAATCCCATTGCTCAGGTAGAGCTGCGGCCATCTTGGCTAAATCAGCTTTCACAGGCATAGAACGAACAGGCCTAGCACAAAAATAAGGGAATTGTGTGGTAAATATTTTTGCATTGACAAACTGTTTTACAGAAGACATGTTACTATAGAAATGAAATGCATGTAGCTCCACCTAAAGTAAGGAGAATCCTTTAGCCAACTAGAAGGTTTTAAGCAGATGCTAGTTGTGCTTTTTTTACTTCTATTGTTAGTAAAGTTGGTTTATTTTGCACACACTGCTTGGTTGTGCAAAAGATAGCTAACTGAATTTGGAGCCTGTCACACACATTGAAGTAAAAGAGGCCATGTTACACAATGTAGTACTGAAAAACAATAAAATCCTTATGGGGAAGAAAAGCAACCATCTTGTCTTAAGGGGTCATCTGTTTAGGTGTTGCGTGTCCTTAAGTACTGGTACTGTGTATAAAAGCAGTTTCATACACCTCCTAACCGAATGAAGAGGACAAAGCGCAGCAGGATTCATGGAGGAAAAAAAAAAAAAGTAGTAATAATTGTAATTTTGAGCATTCTAGTTATTAATTTAGGAACCAATATTAGTTAAAGTGCGTGTGCTTTTGTCCTCCAGACATTGTAGTGTATTATTGGAAATGCAAGTAAATACTGACACGGGGATACGGGAGGCGGGCCCCCCTGCTCGGTAGTGCAGTTCCTTCAGAGTGTACATCTCATGCTCCGGGTAGGGCGCAGCCTTCCATGATTTCTGAACAGCGTTGATGGAATTAATGAAGTCCAGGTTGTGTTTGTAAGGCTTCTGGAGCAGCCTAGAGGGGAATAAGGAAACATACAGTATGCAGGTTTTTTTGTTCTTTTGTAAAGGGGCTTTTCTGCCACACAAACAGAACAAAGACATTGCAACAATTGTGTTATGGTTTTGGTGTCATGGCTTGTCTAATGTTTTGTTCCCTGTTTTTATTACTCTACATTTCATAGTCCGTGTTTGCTCCCTTGTCTTGTCTAATTGTAGTTCCTGTCATGTGTGTTCCCACTGTTCTGTTTCCTGTTTTATTTTTGACAGTCTGGGTTTTCTGTTTTGTGGTCTATTTTTACTTCCTGTGTTTTCCCACTCTTGTGGTTGATTACCTGATTTTTCCACCTGTTTGCCAGCCCTTGTGTCACCTGACTCTTGTTTTCTCGTTACCCAGTGTATTTAATCTTTGTCCATTGTCAGACCATTGTAGTGTTTATGTATGCCTGTCGTGTCTCCCTGTGTCAGTCTGTGTCTGGTTCCTTGCTTCCTGGATTTCCTTTGGTCTCAGTTTCTGGTTTGTTCTGCTTTTGTTTTTTAATTCCCTGTTCATGTTTTTTTTTTTTTACTCTATGGATTCATTTTTGCCTGCCCCTCTTAGGACTTCCTTAGTTTGTTTCTAATTTCCTTTTTGTTTAATAAACCCTCAAGCTCAACTTCTGCCTGCCTGCTCTCTGCACTAGGGTCCACCATTCCATGCAACACCTGACAAATTGTTCAGTTGACTCCTAGTATGTCATCAATGTTAGTTGGTTAACATGTACAGCTTTGACAAAATACCCATATCTGACAGTGTAATGACATTGTACAGTGGCAATGCAAAAAAACTACTGTTTGTAGGTTTAACTTGGATAATAAAGACCTTGATATCCAATAACAAGTTTTTGACACAGATGTCAAATACAGCTTTGAAAAGTGGTTGCAAGCTAAATTGCTGCCTTGAGTGCTGAAGACTATTCCAGTAAGAAACTGCACCTAACAGAAAGTTCAAAAGTAGTACAACTCCCACCATTCAATACAGAATCATGTGAAGAAAAGATCCTACTCCAGTTAAAAGTCCAGCCAAGAGACAAGGGTAACTGGGTACAAATGTTCACATTTCATGCTCAAAGAGTGTGTTATCTACAAATTAATACTAAAGAGTGTAAATGTTTCAGTTGCAATTGTGAGCTTCCTGTATGTGGGGAAAATATGGCATGATATAGTGAAGGTGCGATTTCCTGAGTTAGGGGCTTTCATACACAATGACCAAGCATGAGTAATAACACTCAACATGCATCCCCAAATGGCTTAAAAGTAAGGTGGAAAAGGACTTTTTTTTTCCCCAGTAGAAAGGTAAGCATAAAAATGCACTTTATGTTTGTATGGATTTTCATGTAGAAAGAAACAAGGGTTAACTTCCAAAGCGTTGCCTTCAAAGACAGACCTTAAATTCCACTGATCAGCGTTATCAGTGGAGCGATAAACATGCTGTAAACACAATGATAAATTGGCAGTTTTTGGTGGGGAGCCTAGACAACACGGTGGATCATACACATGACTAAAGCACTAAATTAAATCATTCTGGATCCAAGAGAAACAATATTTTGTTCAGGTATATTTTTATGGTTTAAAATTACACTAAACATAACTCTTGTTATGAATTGATACTATAAATAAAATTGAATTGAATTGAACTTGAAACTTCTGAAAACCTGTAACTTGACAATAACCTTTTTAAATCCAACTGGAACCAAAGAAACGAGGAAGCAGCTTTAGGTTGTTTCAAGTACATTTCTTCAAGTAATTAATTTCTGTGTTGCCTCCTCAGCAACAATTGTGCGTCAACATTTTATGTATCGGATGTGAATTCAGACTCAAGGGCCCATTTGCAAGGCTTACGTAAGGTGAGTGAGGCCAACTCATTTCACATCAGGGGAGGAATAAGGGAAGAAATGAATGTGTAGATTAAAGCCGAGATGTGAAACGGCATAGTACACTGATGGACCATCAACACAGCCTTTTCTGAGAGTCTGTGTACAAACAGATTTTCCCATTTACCACTGCTGTCTAGCATTTCTCTCCTTTGCATTTTGTGGAATGTAACAAGCTTTCATAATGTACGTACCTGCTGCTGAAAACTGGTTTGTAATCTATTTTGGGTGGTACTGGTTTGACTCTCTTCCCCACAAAACAGGCCCAGTTGTGTCCCAGAACATCATGGACCCACCCTGGCAGGGTCTGGTCACAGTAGCTTGTCACCTTAGAGCCATCTTCAGTGTACTGGCAGTGTAGTCAGACAGACAATCAGATTAGGGCAAACCCACAGGATTTAAAAAAAGCAACTGAATAAAAAGATCACATTAAACCATTTAAGTTAAACTAATTTCAGTACACTATTCAAAAGGAATAACGTTAAAACAACCAAATCTTGCCATTCTTATCATATTGCTACATTAAACTAAATCAAGCCTAGAAAATGGGGAAGTTGAACTAGACATGAATAAATCATATCCTGTTTTTGAAGACAGAGAAGCTATAACAATTCCCTCAACTCAGTGTCATTTGAGTGACTAGAAATATCACATGACTAAAACATTAACCTTCAATATAGCCTTTAAATGTGCATATTTCCAATTAATTTTAGCCTGCCCTAGGCGTACTGTAGGTATGCATATTTTCCAAATATCATATCACATGAGTGGAGAGGAAATTGAGTAATAGTGAAACTAAACATTTATCGTGAGGATGTGCTGAATGATGAGATGAACTTTGACAACATAAAGTGAACAGTGCATAAAACATGCTGAGTTATTATATTAACGATGAGATAACAACTAACTTATTACAAGCATTTTTAATAGATGGCAGTGAAAACCTGACCAAGGAAAGTAGTGTTTTTTTTGCAGAATTACAATGACAAAATACTGAGATGATTGCTCAAATAAATTAATTGTGCATAATATGCATATTTTACCTTGAAGAAGGCAAACCATTTGTACCCATTAAGGACCACTTCAAAGCCCTGGTTGTAGATGAGGGTAAAGAAGCCGATGTTCCCCAGCTCATCAGTGGCTACAGACAGTTTCTCCAGGGTCACCGTCACTGTGCTCTGGCCTGTAGCTGAGGAGGACCACCACAACATTCAATGTAGGCTACAATAGTTTAACAGCAGGATAGGATTCAAGTTTTAGATTCATTACCAATCATTAGTCCTCAACAACAACTATTGACCCAGTGTTCTCGCTATGTTGAATGATTCTACTTCAATCTGATATAATGTTAACATAACGTTCCTGGCTGGGTTTATGTGTGAGTAGTGAGAGCTACTGAATGTCCAATTCCTCCTGGTATGCTCAAACATAATTCGCTACTAAAGTTTATACAGATCCTTGCTCACACATGAAATAAAGGCTTGACCTTATTTATAGCTGTGTAACAATAATCACATTAAAGCATTTCGTAATGACTTAGGTCAGTCAGGAATATTACTTCATACTTGCTGGTCACTCACTGACATTAGTCATAAGGATAATATGTGTGTTATGTTATTCAAACCAGAAAGGAAGGGACAAGGGAATCACCTGCTTTGGTTTCTGTCTCTATTAAAAACCTAAATTCAACGGGCCCTAACATGTCCCCCGATTTCCAAAATGCGGAACTACTCAAGAATAACGTTAATAATCTCCTTCCATAACTTCTGAATTCATAATAACTCACAAAAAGCCGTTCAAAATGTAGTGGCTGTTTTTACCTTCAGCGGAGCAGTTAATGGTCTTGTCGTGTCCTCCTTTGGACACTTGAAACACCCATGTCCCCAGTAGCTCCTCATAGGTGCAGTTGGCCGGTGTGTCACCCCAGGACCCTTCAACCCAAAGCAGGAGCAGACACACGAGCACACCGCTCAGCCTCATCTTCAGCGCAGACACAGCTAGTTTATCTGCTACACACACGCGCACGCACGCGCCCACACACACACACACACACACACCTTAATAAGCAGCCAGAACTGCGTCTTCAAAGTTAAAAGTTTGACCCTGTCTGTTTTCCTGCCCCACTTAGACTTCTCTGTTACCCCAGTCACAAGCCTGCTTTTTAACCAATCTGTAACTTCTTACAAAGATTCACAGTTCAGCTTCTACAGTCAAGATAAGTCCCTGAAGCCCAACAGCACATGCACGAAGTAGCTAGCAGTAACAGCCGGCTAGCTAAGGTTCTCGGCAGTTAAAGCAGAACTACGCATATTTTGCAGCTCATATATATTAACGTTATGGCATACACGAGCTCTCAGCACGCTATACGTAGCTTATCGTGAATTTAACAGCATTCCAGTTCTAGTCCATCCTACAGAGATTCCAGCGAACAAGGAACCACACACTTGTACTTCTCTCGCAGTCGACTGTCCTTTGTATGTCTTTTTGGTTTCGTTTTCCTTGGTCATATGACCCGACAGGTGGGGACATGCGCAGTAGATGCTAGAAAAGTGACGCGGAGCCCGAGCGTTACATCCATACATCCTTGTCAAAACTAAAGCACAAGCAGCTGCCAAACTTATTGCAACAATGTCACATGTACATGGCTGCATGACACAATCACACCTCAATGTCAAAAAGACAGTTTGCATGTTTTTTTAGGATAACACACACTGAATCTGAATGTGATTCTAAAGTATATCTGGAAAGGTTGGCAAAACAGTTGCACATTAAATATCATGCTAGCCTATTATTCTTGATTCCAATCTGTCTTTAAAAAACAAGTGAAAAAGGTTATGTAAACAAACAAAGTTGTACTTCATACTTTCTCCCAACACCTTACGGACTGGCTTTTGAGCAGTCAGACATGTGAACACTTAATTCTCAGTTGCCTACCTGTAATACATGACTCCGTATATTTTGCCCACTGCTAGCAGTGTCTGTTGACGTACAATGTTGTATCTGTGAAGTAGTGTAAATGTTGTTTGTCTTTTGCCTTGTGTATTGTTTTTCTTTTTCTTATTTTTTCTCTTTCTGGTTTAATCTCAATGAGTGATGGCCAGTCATGTGTTGCTGCTGGACTTTTGTACATTGTATTTTATTGCTGACTTGACATCTGGGAACAACTGACCAAGTCAATTAATGGTTCTCATAACAATTTGTCAAAGGATTACAGATGAAAGTTAGCTGGCTGGGTAACACTGGTACAGGTATAAGTAATCTACATTAATGACGACTGAATTCTTTTTAGGTGTGCTAGTTCCACTACCCACTGACACGGCTTACTTGTGTCCAAAGTGGGTCAATTTATGGACTTGCACTCTTCAAAAATCCCCACAATTGAACAAAGAAAAATAGTTTCCATTTCGTATAGGCTTCACCCTCTAAGAGCTGTTGCTATTAGGTTTATCCCTTGTGAATGCGTTGTCATGAAGATTTTTTGCGGTAGTACATCACAGATGCAAGAGCAGAGATCTGCTCCCAGTTTTTTTTCAGCAAGTAATATGAAGACTTCCAAGTTCAGTGGTGTTTGCCTCTGTACCGGCTGTCGGACCAGCTACATCCCGCCTACGGCTCTCGACCTGAGCTGTGAGGATTGCCTCGGCATCATCCATGCCGGACTGCCACTTACCCCACAGGCAGCCAGCCAGTCCTGTGCCTACCGACAAGGAAGTGAAGTGACGGGCACACTCCGCTCACTGTTAGCTATGTCATCGGACAACACATTGACGTGCGTCGGCCCGCTCTCAAAAAAGCTTGTTAACCATGAACACATGGATGTCAAAGCTAATCAAAAGGGCTATATACTTCAGTGTTCAAGCTCTCCACCTCATTTACCGGCATAGTGGAAACGACCATGTCATCTCCAGTGGAGAAGTGCTCTGACTTTAGAGCTGCTGTTAAAGGTGCTATTCCACCCATTCCTCCTGGGAAGGCAACAACTGTTTCTACTCTATTCATTCCACTGGCTGACTTTCAAACACGTGCTTGAATGTGTGCGCCCCAGCGAGTGGTTCACCTCCGTGAACTTGAGGGATGCATGTTTCCACATTCCTATCATCCCCAAACACAGGAAATGTCTGCGCTTCTACTTCAAGAGAGGTCAATACCAGTACAAGCTGCTGCCATCCAGCTACTTTCTAGGCCCTACATTACAGACATTACATTACATTCCAGACAAGACATTACAGACATTACATTCCAGACAAGACATTACAGAGATAACATTACATTCCAGACAAGACATTACAAATAGACATTGTTGCAGACCAGGGAATTGTGGACCCAAATGCAGAGATCAGCCAGGCAGGAGAGGTTTGAGCTTGAGGATTTATTAAAACAAAACAGAAAAAAAAACAGAGTGCCAAGAAAACCAGGGATCCAAAAAGCAAAGGAAGAAAGCAAAAACTCACAGGAACAAAAAAAACATAGGGAATATTCCAAACACACCGACTCAAAATACAGAACAAAAACACAAAAAGATGATATGACACAAGACAAAGGAAACACCGAGGTTAAATACAAGAGGTAATTGAGAAAACAAGGATCAGGTGACAGTAGTGCTGGGGAACAGGTGCAACACATTAGGAGTGGCAGAGTAATCAAAAAAGGCTGGAAAAAACAGGAAGCAAAACTAGACAAGACAGAAAAGCAGACTACCAAAATAAAACAGGAAACAGAAACACACTACAAGTCAGATAACATACCAAACATCCAACCAGAAACATAACCAGTCCTCAGAATGATACACAATCAAAACAGGAGAACAGAAAGATACCCCATAACAATCAATATACAAAACAGATATGCAAACGACATAAATACATTGCAGACATTACATTACAGTACATTACAGATAGACATTACAGACATTACATGAGAGGAGAGATCAGTTTTTGCACACCCCCTGGTGAAGCATGGGTGAAGAAGGGAGTCAGACAACAGAAACCTGTTCTCACACACCTCAATGGGATTTAACCCTGGTATTTTGGACTCCTTTTCTCATTGAATTTTGTTACATTACGTAACTATCAGTCTATGTACACTACTTTTTGTTTAAAACCCCACAATGTAATGTATCCCATATAATAGACACAAAAAACATACAGTTAGGGCAGAGCGATAAAGTCACACTACTATTGGCTGTTTTGCATGGGCTGTTTGCATTATGCTTCAATGAAGCTGATTTACAGCTGTGTGGCTAGATATACCCAGTCATACTTATGCAGGTGTACAGCTGGGATGTTATACCTTCAATCATTGCAGTTGCTCTGATGATAATCCTCATGCCAACAGCATTAGCTGCCACAGCTCCCTCCACCACACCAATATGACATGGTACTTTATATTGTTAATTTAACAAGTGTTTACCTGTCATGCTATGTCAAGTATATGTTTATTGATTAGGTCTCTGAGCATAATCCTCCGTTTGTTTGAGAGCACCTTCAAACAGCAGAGCTTTATTCAACAAATCTAACTTGAAGCTTTTTACCGTTTGCTGTAAATGGTCAATTTCTTGATGTAAGTGGGCCTGATTGAAATTACCTGTTTTGTGTATAACTGCACCTATCAGTGATAAGGCAAAACTAACTAATTAACCTTAAGATTGCAGGTGCACTTTGCTATGGAAGGGTTTGCAAAATCTGCTGGTGGCGGGTGGAGCGGCAGCAAATTGCCCTACACACAGAGAGGCTCACCAAAAGGGGATTTGAAATGTTTGAACAAACTGAGCCCCAAAAGTAACCTTTTCCATTAATTTGTGTAAATAGGACAATAATGTTTTGTCAGATTGTTTTACTTTCTTTGATTATAGTTCTTGTTTGCCATTTTATTATCTTGTTTATAATGTTGTGGTATTTGAATAATACCTGTGGAAAAATAGTCTTCACTTATTTCCTGAGGAAGGTCGGAGAGTCAACTTGCTTTTGTGTGTGTGTGTGTGTGTGTGTGCACATCTGTCATTGCATCCTGATAGGTATGTAGTTAAAGGGGTAAAAGGGCTTTATTTTTGCAAGCAGGCACTTAAGGGAAGTGCTAGAGGCTTTGATCACCATAGTAACCATGACATAGACTGACTCATCTCCTTGACAGACCATAATAAGCACTCCTCTGAAGGAGGGACTGAAGAGGTGTTAGTCATGCAGTCTTATTAGAGCCATTACACTGTGTGGAAGTGTGTCTGGTGTGCATGAATGTGGGACCATGTGCATGTTAGTGCATTCATGTGACTGTGTGCCTATGCAAATATGCAAAATAGTGGAGCAGGGAGACGGAGGGATGATGTTCTAAATGTTACCAGCCTGAACCCACTGAGCTCCCTTTAAGAGTGACTCATTGAAATTCATGTTTCAATCTTGATATTGTTCTCGCTTCCACTGGCAGGAAATTAAAACTCAAGTGACTTTCAGTTCTGCTATATTGGCACCCACAGATTTGTTCCCTGCTTGCATGGCTTTCTCTCCCTCTCCATTAAACGTTCTCTTCTTCAGTCATGCCTTTTTTGTTTCTATCCTCTCTTGTCACTTTGCTGTTGCTCTCCATACTACAGTCTTAGGTTTAATTTGTTGTGCATGTCTTGCACACAAACACAAGCTTGGGATCTTCTTCCTGTACACGGACAGTATGTGACACACCATTTACTTTCTTAAAATTCTTTACAATTGCTATGACAATTTTTTCATTACTTTTAACAACTTTCCTAAACTCTTAACACAGTTAGCACAACATCTGTCTGTGTAGGCTTTACAATTAACAAATTTCTTGTTGCTTTGACACAAAAGGCATACAGTTAACACAAATTTGAACTTGAACATTTTACACACAAGCTCAACCAAGACCAAAACAATTGATTTTTTCTGAAAAAATTGCAAATGCTTTCACACTGTATGTCAGAACAGACAACATCATGTTCTAAACCTAACTTACAGTAGTAAGTCAAAGTGAACAGCTGTTCACATTGTAAAGTGAAGCACAAACATATACCTTGCATATCACATTATTACCCTGTTACATTAAATGAGAAAAACCGCGGATTGCAGTTATGCAAATAGATCAGTCACAGCGGATTCCCATCAAAGAAACTTTCAATCGCATAACCATCTGTTTTTAAAGTATTCTTTATATGTTACAGTAAGTGAGTTTTGTACTTTGAGAGCAAAGATTACAATAACCAAAGTCAAATTCCTTGCTTGTTTACGCAAACCTGGCTAAAGCTGATTTGGATTCTGATATGTTACAGTAGTACATACAGTAAACGATGAACTATTTGGGCTGGTTTTGTGCGCAAAAGGAACAATACAGTAAAGATTAAACACAAAGAAAGTAAGAACAATTCCTGCATGATGGAGAGGAAGACAAGTACCAGGACAATTCTGTCTCTGTTTCCTTTTTTTCATAAACCGTACATTCTATAAAGCTACTCTGAGATGGCTCATTCATTTTTTCGTATTGAATTTCTGCAGCAAAAGAAACAAAATGCATGCATTAACTAAACCCAACAAAACAAAAATGTAGAGAGGCTTCAAGAGAAACTGCAGTGTAAAACACAATCTATGATCAAGATAATAAACTATTATCTATTGTTTAATGGCAGACATGACATTTATAAAATAAAGCAGTTTCTGTAATTCCACCTGATGTTAGTGTTTTTATGACATTGGACTATGACTAACTAAATGTTACTGTTGGGAGAGAACATGTGTTAGTGTTAGTGTAGTGGAAGAGTTATTTGATTTTTAGACACTTTTTGCAGTGTTGGTAGACAGTGTATTGTATTAGTTTATTACTGCATTTTGAAAATGAGTGTTGGAAAATTTGTGCTGGAGTTCAGTTTAGTGTGTGTGTGAGCTGAAGCATGTCTTTCCCTTCTTTGTATTCTTTGCACAGTTCCTCCTTCTCTACCTCATGAAAAACATTATCTTCCTTGAAACTAAGAGGCATTCAGTTCCTCCAGGATTTTGCAATGTCGCGATCGCGCCAATTCACTCATTTTCAACCATCGCAGAGTTCCCCGCGACTTCAACCAATCCCAGCAGTCCCACATGCCAGACTTTGTTTCAGTATGTGACTCTGAGAGCCAATGACCAAGTGGGAGTGAGATCAGGTTAACGTCACACGTACGTGGCCATTTTTATTTCTTTGTTTACCAAGACGTGTGTGACTCGAACATCTCACATTTACCAACAGAACGTACAGCAAAAGAGTGTGAAAAACATTTCAACCGTCACAACCGTCCTTCCAACCTGTATACATTTTAACATCAATGTAATGTAATTGTTGTAATGCTGTTGAGTCCCCCCCCCCTCCCGGTACTGACGCATGCTCACAAACAAACAAACACAGAGAATGCAGGATAGACCGGAGATGAGACGACAGGATGACCTAAATTGAGGACAGCTACACTCGTTATTGTAAGTGCAATGATAAGTTAAAGACCAATAAGTACTTTATCAACCCGTATGAATGTTTGTTAGGAAATTAACTAACAATGTAAAGATCAACAAGCCACAGACACAGATGGTCAAATTTGATCAAATCAATACATTATTTTTTGTTGTTGTTTTAAATCCACCAGCCATTTTCATATTATACAAACATTTGCAGCATCCTGAGCCTTTTTGGTAAGGTTACTAGGAAAACTCAGCCTAGAGTGGTTTTATTCTTCCCAAAACAAGTTTCCTTTTGATTTTTAAATAACTATAAAACAAATAACGCAACTTTTTTTTGCAGCTTTCTCTGTTTCCTGCAACTTTATTGCAACAAACGTACAAAAAACATCACAACTTTTATCAAAATGTTTTACAAAAGCTATCGCAACATTTGGCATTTTGGGCCGCAACAATCTCAATAAATTCAGCAAAATCCTAGAGGGACTGGGCATTGGAGCTTTTATTTAGAGCGTGTAGCTGTATTCTTGAGGTTAAGACTAGACTATGTCTATTTAAATTGAAACTGAATAAATGACTGAAATTAATTAATGAGTCATGTTTGAAGCTGTAAAATACCTGATGATCATCTGTGACTAAACTGCCTTTAATTTATATATTAACATGCTGTTTGAAAGCCATTAGACTTCAATGTCGCTTATGTTGAGACTTTAGCTGTTCTCTTCCATCAACTTCCACTTGATGGGACAGAACATCTCTCAGCAGTACTAAACTCCTTTTTCTGTGAGTTGTTGCCCACATTGATCATCTTGGAAAAAGATTCAAGAGCACCATTTCATTAAGTTGGAAGTGTGGGTGGAGCCACTCCATCACAGATGGGGTTTGCTACTCAGGCCCTGTGGTGTTAATGTTACATCCTTTGCATTTAAATTAAGTCCTCCGGAGTGGCTTCACAGTCAGTTACCTCTGCCATACGCAAACACCTACACACAACTGAGCCATGCACTGTGGATTGAAATGTTTTTTCCCTTCCTCGTACATATGTACATGCCCACACATGTATATACACGCTGCAAATATATATGTCCATACGGACGCTCAGTCTGACTCTCACTGTTACCCACATGCTGCCTTGACACCCCTTGCCCACACATTTTATATATAGGGCCCACCTGACTACGCTGAACCCACAACATAGCATTAATACGGGAGCTACAACACTGATTACAGTAACTGTATGTTGAGGGATGCTGTAAGAAGATTACTCATTGTAAGAGCTTTTATTCTTATGGGTGCTATCACCATATCTAACATCCTCAGATACATTTTTAGGCATCAGAAATCAACTTATGTTCCCTTTGATATCCGGTACAATCACAGTTTTCATTCACTTTGAACATGCCAGCTGAAGCCTTTACGGATGGTACTATTGTAATCTTTGTGGAAGTTGTATGTGTTTGACCATGGGGCAAATCCCTGATCAAATCAACATGTACGATGTAATGTCCGTATGAAGCTTCAACAACCAGCCAGATAGTTTAGCTTAGCCTAAAGGCTGAAAACAGTGAAACAGCTGGCCTGGCTCTGTCCAATGGTAACCTCTAAAGCTAATTAACATACTATTGACATTATTTCCGTAATGAAAGCGTCTTGCCAACACCGTGAGAGTAGTCAGTGGGGCCCAGCTACGCCCAGCAAAGAATTATCTTCATAAAACATCAAAAAACAACAACAACCACAATGTGTGGTTTTTATTCCTTGGTCTTTGTTCAAATAAAACAAACAAGAATCAACGTGTTAATTAGTGAACCAAGCCAGATTTTGTTAAAGGTGCCACGTGTGTTTTAGTCTAAAACATTTGTTGTCACATACAGCAAACATCTCCTCACTATCCGCGAGCTGCCTGTTCCCAGAACACACTGTAAAAAAAAACACGGTCTCTGTAGACAGCCCAGGGTCTGCACACAGCACCAAAAACAAACTGTGTCCACCTGCACCACGAAGCATACACAAACAGTGTTCCAGCGTTCCAGCCAATAACCGACAAGAAGGATTTGGGGGTGAGGGTTGGGGGTTAGTGCGCGGAAGCACAGAAGGGAGGGGAGGAGATGGGATGAGGAGGAGGGAGGGGCGAGCTGGTCTCCTTTTTGAAAATACTTCGAACTTCAATAAGAAGTAACATCACTCAACGTCGCTTAGAGCCTGTTTACACAAGCCACATCACAACATAAGAACCACATTAGAACATGGTTGCAAGTATATATAAACAGGACTGCATAGACCACAAAACAAGACTGTTGTAACTTTTAAATCAATTATTTAAGTTCAGAAGTGGGCATAGCACTATCACTGCTGCTACATTAGTGACAAATGATATTATTGGCGCCTTAGATAAGAAGCAACACTCTGCTGCATTATTTGTTGATCTTTCTAAGGCATTTGATTCAGTTGATCATGGATTGTTACTGACCAAACTAAGTTCAGTTGGTTTAAGTGAAACTCAGTCTCAATGTGTTTATGCTGAAGGTTATAAATCTGATTTTCTTAAGATAACCAAAGGTGTCCCTCAAGGATCAATATTAGGACCGATTCTGTTTTCAATTTTTATAAATGATTTAGATAGAGATATTCAAGCCAAATTACACTTATACGCTGAT